>NC_135338.1:88117598-88465098 GCF_023851605.1 Tamandua tetradactyla
AAACCGAATCTTTGAGAGCTTTCCCTGGGAAATGATGTTACACATGAGCAGAAAATCCAGGCAAGAAAGGCTAATTGAATGAAGAGAGAGAATTAGGTTAAAAAGAGAGTACAATCTAGTATCACATTTTCACGAGTGTAACTTGAAATGAAGGTGTCTTCAAGTCGCCAGTGATGCCAGAGTGTTTAGATGTTGGCCACAGATGGGAACACCTATTGAAATGTGTCTGAGGAAGATTAATAGGGCTTGTCACTGTTGGGAAAGCACTGCTTTGCTGTAAATTTCTACCAGCACAAGATGAATTACCGATGAATGCTCACTTATCAACCCCATCACTATCGTTCGACACTAAATCAAATTGAGAAGTTATCTGCAATCAGAAAATTTCTTTTTAAAATAGACATACACCTTTAGGCCTCAACTCTTTAATAATCCTACTCAACAAACAATTCCTCATCCTGCGATGCTTCTTTAGCTTACACAAAATTACATCTCAATAATGAATATATATTTTTAAGCTCGCTCAAAATGGACAGCTGGTCAATAGCAATGTTTGACAGTATTTTAAAGGGGGGTATGAAGGCTTCTTAGAAGTACCATTTACTATTTCATAAAATGTGTTCTTTTTACTCTGTTATAGATTTTTCTATCCCTTATTTGGAAGGCAAAGAAGAGAGTGGGCTTGCTGTTTTTCTGTTCTAAACTATGCTACCTGCTTGTCATCTAATCTGCTGGTAAAATAAAATTGTGAGAGAGCAGCAAGTGTAGGTAGAAGACAATATACTAGGATTAAATGGATGTCACTGATAATAGTGGAAATACATTTATTCTTTTATGATTTAATGGTGTTTCATGTATCTCATTTTTAAGGTCATTTATTTGGGATGCAAAACAGGAGTTTTCTCTCTCTTTTTTGTTATCAGTTTACCAACCCTAAACACCCAGAGGCTTTCCAACCAAGGAATAGTAATATGGTAAGAAACCACTAATGCTTCTAGTTGTATAAGGCTCTACCTTTTAAAATGTACTCTCAGATGGATGATTGACTTAATCTTTACTGAAATCCTGGCTGGGCAGTTATTTTAAATCCCCCCTTTGCTTATGGGGAACCTAAGATTCCCAGATGTTCAGCAAGTTATCTGAGTATGGTCAGAGTTCCAATCTAGATCTCTTAGAATTCTTTCATGATCTTTCCTTGCCAAGTCATTATGTAAATGAAGATGCCAATGCTGATGGTGATGGTGACAGCTAACATTTACTATATACCAGAACTATAGCAAGTATTTATGTATGTTATTTTACTTAATCTTTATATAACCCCCTGAGATACATACTACTATTATTTCCATTTTCCAAGAGAAAAACAACTGAGGCTTCGGGACTTGCCCAAAATTCACATAGCTTGTAAACTGAGCTCACGCTGTTCAAATCCAGAGAGTCTGAATTCAAAGCCACTGTCCTATCCTACATTCCTGCTTCCAGTTGTAAGGAGTCTTGAATTATATTGAGTGGTCACAAGAAATCCTGCTTATTTTCAGAATATCAAAATCACTCAGAGTTTGGAAACAAGGAGAACTGGGTTTACATTTTAGCTTTACCAGTTACTAACAGAAGAGTCAACGTCTTTGGCCTTTATTTTGCTCATCCCTAAATTGGAATTGTTGAGCCAAATGAAATATGGACATTGCACTTGGCTGCTTTTCTCTCTCCCGGTCCCTAGAAGGAAGACAGAGAGGAACTGGAGGGCAGGAGGGGCCCGGTGAGAGGGCGGGGCACCTACCTCTGCAGACCAGTCTTTGAGACCCTCCCATGGACTCAGTTTCTCTTTCCTTCCAGTCTGCCTCCAGGAGGCATTCAGTACTTCAGAAATGATAGCCCTTTAGCAAGTCATAAGGCATTAAACCTGCTAGAAAACCTTACTTTTCAGATACAAACAAGAAAATAAAAGCGAGGTCTGGAGAGGGGTAGTGAATTACTTAGAATGATGGGGCTGATTTGTGACAATGGTTGAAAACGGGCCCTTTTTCTCTTGACCCCTCAATGTGGAAGCCTCCCCCTCCCCTCTCCCCTCTCCTGTGCTCTTTATTCAACAACAAAAAACATTCTTGAGATGATCTGGTCATGTATTACGTTTTCCCTATTTTATGACATGATACTTTCCCTTGGGTTATTATTAGTTGTAATATGACATTTTCCTAGAACTCCCACAATAATTTTTTAATACAATCAATTAAGCTAACCAGCCATATAGTTGAAGCAGCAATGAAGACTCACACGATAATAAACATATTCCATAATCTTCATTTGGCCACTATAATACTGCAATCTGTATTTATTACAACTTTCCTCTGATGCTTTACATAACCAAAATTGCTAGATTTATATTCTTTAATGGTTTCCCAATGGGAAAAACCTGTGTTTTTTATCTTCCTTTTCCTATCCCAAACCACCCTTCCACAAACATTCCCTGTTTCGTGAGCCTCCGTCTGGGTTTAATCAGAAGTTGCAAGACAAAATGTGCATTATTAAGAAATATAAATATTTTCAGAAGCAATCAAAGGGATGAAAGATTGATTCAGCATGTAGATTGGACCTAATTCGAAGCAGCTTGATTTTAATGGGGGGCTACTGAGATACAAAGTTGGGAGCTTGGCCACCAGTTGGAAATTCCGACTCATTAGAATAGCTTGTCAGGATTTCTCTTGCTAGGTGAGCTGAAATACTTTTGGCACTGCATATTCTCTAGTTCTCTAGTCTCCAGGCTGAACCAACTTCCTTGCCATCCATAGGGACTTGTAGTAGTAGCCTTTGTGTAGTTATGAGTAATTCCTCCTCTTTAGAGTTTTCACGACTCAGAAGCTGGCTTAGTATTAACTTTCATAAGAACATTTTGGCATGCAGGCATTTGATTGCAATTTTTTCCTGGCTTAATAAAAGGTATCACATTATCTACCTGATCAATCTCTATTGGCTTTCAAATGAGAGACATGGAAAAACTTAATAAGCCTCATTAGGATGTCTGCTTTAAAAACAACAGGGTTGCCTCATTTAGCTTGGGACTCTGAAATGTCCCAGTAGAGCTGGGTGGTCATTGCTTGAATGCAGATATTGCTAATTTGGGATCTTCATCAGCCTGGTAGCTTTGAAAAAAAAAAAAGTCTAATGTGTAGGAGGAATTTCCATACACAAGGACACAAGGAATCAAACCCTGATTGTTGTATTTTGTTTTTGTTTTTTCCTTTCTTTCTTTTAATCCTACTTTTTGTGCACATGGCCATGTGTGAGAGATGGCTTGATTTTCTGGATATGGCTCGCCCATCCACAGCTGGAATTCCAAAGGGGACTGAAAATGTCTTTTAAATCAACACAACTCAAGGAGCCTGAGAGAACAAGTTTTCCTTTGTTGTAGGGTATAGTATTATTTGCTGTAGGTTTTTTGATATACATTCTAAATTAGGCCTGCAAAGGCATGCTTCATCTTTAATTCATCACTCTCAGCTGAAAGAGATTAGCAATGTCTACCACGCACCCCTCGTATGGTGCTGACCTCATCAAGTATGGCCTGAAATTAATTAGCCTCATTCATTCCAAATGGAAAAGGATAATGGAGCAGCATTTTAGAGATGACCATCACAAATTGTATGCAGCATATTTAAAAGGCCTCTATTTTCAAACCACGTAGATTACAATTCTTTCCAGGGTTTATAACAATATGGGAGAGTTATCAAGGACCCAGAGCAGAGCGTGGTCAGATTGTATGTGCACATGTGTCTGCATGTGTGGAACTGTATGTTGCCTGGGCGTCTGTGCCTGTGCATATGTGTGTAGCTGGATTGTTGGACAGGGTGACATCTGGAACCCTTGAGCAACGAAAATCTAATGGTGAATACTGTTTTAAATGATCGAGCGATAGAATCCATCAGGCAGACTGTTCCTGTTGTCATTAACTAGTGCAAACTTTGCTGCTGTTTTTCCGGTAAGATGCTATTTTAGAAGCAGAGAAGCCTCTTAAAGAAATGCCTGATTTTGGGTTATCTTTGAAACTTTCTGTCTTTTCCCAGTCCCTACTGTTTGGTCATATTTTTAAACATGACTGAGGCTAAGTTAGATTACAGAATCACTTAAATTACCCTCTTTCTAAGATTAGCTGATTTTTCCCTTTTGGGGATTGACTAAGGGAGGCCAAATATTTGAATATCAAAACAACTTTCTTTTCCAGCCAAAAAAAAATCTGGACCAAGTTTCTTTGGTATTCTCAAAGATGTTGTAAAGTTTATTTTTATGACAGTAGTTGAGGGGCTATAAATTGGAAGGAGAAAAAACTCATGACTTTTCTTTGTGTTTTCAAATGTAAATTGTTTAAATAATATGTAATGTGGCCAGTTTATGAAAAAGCATCAATAGTATTTGGGGGAATTTTATACAGTGTATAGTGCTTAAAAAAATAATAACTATCCCAGAATAACTTTGTTTAATTAAATTAAAAAGTAGATATTCAAAATAATGCACTTACCAAGCTTCTGCTTGATTGTTAGAGTGAGAAAATAAAATTTTAGACAAATAATCTTTTCAGAGCTCATTGACATATTGATTTCCAATACATAGGCTATTTAAAATTATTTTGTCTTATAATAAAACAGACACGGAAAGTATGCTGCTCATATATCTGCAAATACAGGATTTAGAAATTTTTCTAAGCTCACTTTTGCCTAATCTTCTCATCTCAGAAGGCCTCTTTATCTAATTGGCATGTATCATTTATATCTATAAGATCATCAATCATGAACTGTGAACCTATCATTTGGACATAAAAGATCTATCCTTAAATCTTCCCAAACCTCTAGCATATAATTTGAGGACATTAGCTAGCTTAAAGTCTGGGCTTTTGATTTCTGAGGGATGAAATGCAAAATGGAGAAAGTCTAGATTATACAAATTTGATTTTAAAGTTAGAGTTTAACTGAGCCATGGATAAAAGATGATACAATGCAGAGCTTTAAATGTTGACAGAAATAGATCATTTTGCTAATTATCATCTGGTCAATGTGGGTTTTCATGGCAAATAAATATGATATTCAATAGAAAGGAATATCCTGCAAAACTTGCTTGATTCATTAAGGCACATGCTTAACAATAAATTTTTCTTGTAATTTTATTATTGACACAAAGGCGTATATAAGTTCTGTAATATTGAGATTTTCAATAAATAGAACAGTATGACTCGATTTTTATTTTGAATTTTTTTTTATCAACGAAGGTGAAAATGGCAGATAAACCATAAATATATGGATTAAGTCTGTATAAAATTTGAGTTCATTCAAATGACTAACAAATGCAAAGTAAAATCAGAGGAACTCACCCAATTTCATTTGGTCTCCACCTGAAACTATAAATCCTCTCTTGGCATTTGAGAGTAGAAAAGAGGCTCACCTAAACTGAAACCGGGTTTTCCTAAACGTAACCCAGACCGACTAACTTTAGAGTAAACTACAGTTGTGTTTTGGATTCTTAATACAATTTTCATACCACTTTAGCTAAGGATGAAAGGTGATGGGTTGTGGGGAAAGAAAGGGAAGATGCTTTCGGAATTGTTGTTCTGTCTTATTTTATCGAATATTTCCTGTACTGTTCCCAAGTTCCTTTAGTTGCTCACATCGACTTTTCCCATTACATAAAAGACTGTTCTCAGTAGTAAAAAATGAGAAAGAGCAAGTTTTCAATGACATTCATGGAAAGATGACCAACTTGAGAGGCTGGAGTTTTCAAAATAGAGCAAGCAGAGGAGATAATGTTAACTAACATTTCTTGAGTGCTCACCATGACTGGCACTGTTCTAAGTGCTTTACATGTATGAACTCGATTTACTTTACAACAACACTAGGAGGCAAACACTATTCTCTCCACTTTGCAGATCTGAACCCCAGATTGTCTTGTTCTGGAATCTGCACTTAAATACAATGCCACAGTGCTCCTCCAGGGAAAATACAATTACAATGGTGTTTCAAAAACAAAACTGTTGCTGGCCTGTGAATGGGGAGGGATGCTTCCCTTTTTCTTTTTCTTTTCTTTTTTTTTTAATCAACAAGAACAGTAGAAAATTTAATTGGAAAAGCCAGAGGAGAGAAAGCTCATTTTTGTCTAATCTCCTCCTCTCAGAGATAGGAAGGCCATTGGTTTCCCCTGTCTCCCATAATTCTTTGTTGAGCTTTCACTGAAAACTACACTATATGTAGGCTACCTTAGTACTAAAGAGATAGAGATAAATATCTCTGTGTGGAATTCAAAGGCAAAGAAAAGTACAAAAGTGAGTGTGAGAGACTGACTAGGAGGAACGATGAAAAGAACTAAGTAAGTAAAACTTGCCTAGGTGATAATTAATAGAGAATTTGATAATATTATAGAAATTATTGAACAGAAAAGAGAGGGCTTAAAAATGTCACATGGGAGGTTGGAAAGAGGCGAAGAGGTGAGTGTGTGAGGACAACAAAGTAGGGGAACTCAGATTGTGTCATCATCTTGCAAGACACCCCATGAAAGCTGTATTTTCTTAGAACTCTGAAACTCCAACCAGAGAATTTGCAGGAAAACAATTACTGTTGCTGTTCACTGCTTGCATAGACTAAAGTAGACAGCTAGGCTTAAAAATAATGATTTCAAAAATGCTTCACATCATGATAATACACAGACTGTTCCCTAAGACCTTTATATTCATTGTCTGATTTAATCCTCATCAGACTGCAAGGCATATATTATTATCTCTACTTTACAGCTATGGAAAGGGAAGGCCAGGGAAATTATGTAACCTAAGTTCACACAGCCAAGCTTTGTCTCTTCCCAGAATACTTCACGGCCTTCTGGTACAGAGACTCCCCACGACTCTTTTTCTGAAGGTGATGTCACAAAACTGCTGGTTTCAGGCCAAATTCATTACAACACATTACCCTCAAAGAATGTACCTGCAGTAGCAACACATTATGTTGGAATAAGATCTAGCTTTGCTTCTGAAACCTACCATCCTGCAGGAGGTGGCTCTGTCCCATCTTTGCAGAAGCTGTGCATGAGCTGTACATGAGGCTAACACCCAGCAGGCAGCTCCGATGTGGGAGCAAATAATAGGTGGATGAACTATTTAATATGGATGGAAATGAAAATAGAGTAGAACTCTCTGAAAAGGCCCCAAGCCTCCTGTACTTACAGGCCCCCAAATGAAATCACCTGACTGTTTATAGGAGTCTTAGCGCTGATGAAAAGACAGAGTTACACTTCAGCCTGTTCCCTGCCAAAGGAAAAAAGTTTCAGATCTTTTACAAAGTATGTAAAGTATCTGATCTGAAAAGTGGCAACAACATTTGGGACCAATTACTCAGATTAAGAGGCAGCAATGCTCTGTTTACACTTTGTAGCCGAGAGCCTTTTGGCTCTGGCCAATGAACTGGAGTTTGGAAATTACAGGAATTTCAGCCTACATTGACTTCCCTTTTGACCTGTGTGGCTGAATATAGAGAAAAGCAGGTAGAAAAGCCCTGTTGTTACTTGCCCCTCAGATTTCAATGAACGAGGAACTGAATATTGCCTTCTAGATAAGACGTTTAGAACATAGATCCCCTACAATGAAATAATGAGTTTTATTGCTCAGGGAAAAGTGTACCTGACTGTATAATGTGTGTCAGGATGTGGTTTTTCCTATTGCCATGCCTTCAACATTATATTTGCCAAAGAAATTTAGAAAATGAAAACTTCCTCCCATCTTCTGCGTAATGAGCACAGCACTTCCGTTTAACTCCATTTTCCTATATATTTTGGAATAATCTGCAAGAAAGGGTAGTCCTATGAGAACTCCCCTACTGACAAATAGCTGCAGTCATTGTGGTCAAAAAGAAGAATCTAGAACATTTGGCCTAAACTCTGATTCACAGAGGTTTGAAACCCTTGGGGACTAAGATTCAGCTTTCTTCCTCTACAAAGGCACTCCACCCCCACTTTGCATAACCCTGTTAAATTAGAAGTTTTTGGAAATATTCAACTTTCTTTTAACATAATCTTGATTTCAAGGCACTGACTTTGGCTGGAGAAAATAACCACAAAGATCAACCAGTAAGGAGAAGAAACAAGAGGCATCTATTCTTGAGGCACAAGCTTGCTGAATACAGCAAGCCGTTATTTTACCAACAGCCATCATATTCAGAGATCAAGGATTTAGCTATTTTTTAATGTTACCTTTTCACCATCAAATTAGAAATAAACACAGACAGGGACCCAGCTTTTCTTTTTAAAGTTCTTTAGGTTGGATAGTCATTTAAATGGATAACAGTGTTGAGGTTGCAATTGTGGAGTGCTGTGGGAATCTTAAGAATGGGAAGGAATTTTTTATCTATTTAGCAGAGCTATTTTTAACTATTTAGCAGGGCTGTCTGCTGAGGCAACCCACATCGGATGCCTGCATTACTTTCCTGTGGCTGACCTAACAAATTACCACAGATTTGGTGGCTTATAACCACAGAATGTTATTTTTTGCAGTTCTGGAGGGCAGAAGTCTGAAATTAAGGTGTCAGCCTGGCTGCCCTCACCCCTAAAGCTCTCGAAAAGAATCTTTTCTTGCTTCCTTCAGCTTCTGGGGGCTCCAGGCATTCCCTGGCTTCTGGCTGCATCTCTGTAATCTCTGCTTCTATTTTCATACTGCCTTCTGCTCTGGTTTCTGCACTTCTTGTCGCTCTTATAAGGACATCATTAGATGGAGTCCCCACCCAAGGATTCCCGGATGATCTCAATGCAAGAATCCTAATTACAGCTGAAAAGCCCCCCCCCCCCCCATTGACAAATTCTGGGAATTAGGATGTGAATGTATCTTTTGGGGACCACAGTTCAACCTGCTATGATGCCATTCTAGACCCTTCATATGTCAATGTGTATTTTGGATAGAACTGGTTTTAAAAAGCTTTGTTCAATTTTAGATTTTTCTGACTGTGGTTTATCTCAACAATTTACAATTTCCTACAACCATCAGAGCTTCTCGATACAATTAACTCACAATGAACTTAGACACCATAGTAAGTTCTCAGCTAAATGATACAGTGGCCACTGGAGACCAGACCAATTTTCTAGAATAAGGTTAGTACAAAGCTGCGGTGTGACAGTGCTCAGGTGGAGAGGCTAGAAGTAGTTATTTAAGTGTGAGTGCGCATCTAGGTGTGAGAGACAGATCTCATCTGCCCCTAATTCTGGCTGGTTACTCAGCACTCTGATAAATGTATATAACAGGGATAATCTGCTTTTAAAATAATTTGGAATCCAAGGCTCAAAGGTGGAATCCAGAAGTCATGGCACCCTTCCTTTGGTCCCACTTACCACTGATCCCAGAGGTCTGGAGGCAGACAGACAGTCAAAGGGATGCTGAGCGACAAAGGGCAGGAGTTGCCTATTCAAGGTAAGGAGCAGGAAGGTGTGAAGGTCTCCATACAAGGTGGCGGAAGTGATGAGGACCTCAACAGAATGTAGAAGTGAGCCCACGCCGAAGTAAAGTGTCAATAAAAAATTGAGTTGGTGAAATGGAATTCATTTTGGACTGAATCTAACCCCTGCTTCCCTTCACTCCAGGGCCAACTGGAGTGAAGGGAAGTAGGGGCTGACACTCCCCAAGGAGGCCACTGTGGGGGGCAGGGGACTTTGTTCTTTGGGAGCAAAAATCTGCATCTCTGGAACATCTTCCACTGGGTCTGATTCTTTCCTCAGAAGCAATACATCTGTGTGGCAGACAAAACTTGAGAATAAATCCACTGCTTTTGTTTTATTGGATACATTTCCCAGTCCCCCACTGACATGGTTTCAGAGGTTTGACTTTTCTGAGTAGACTCCATTTGCCATACTCTCTTAAAAGAAAGTGTTCAGAAATGAATCAATTGCAGGGTCACATGCCTGGCTTTGAACAGAGCCCTAGTTTGGAAAGAATCCCCTTTCTGGGGAGTCAGATCTCAATGAATTGGGACTAGTACAGGAGATTTATCACATTTAAGAACATCTCATATTTATCCCCATTAAATTTCACTGTTTTGGCTTTTTGAATCCATCTCTCTCATTTTTTTTTGTTCCGTCACAAAATGTCAAGCATGCCTTTTATGGTTCTGCCTATGTCATTGATCTAACTATTGCAGAGGCCAGGGTTTTTGAAGTTTCTGGGGTCTTCTAGTCAGTGAGGTTATGTTTATTTCTTCAATTAGAGCATAAGTAGTGATTAATAGCAGGGTCTCTGGAACTAGAGTTGCCTGAGTTTAAGTTCTATGTTTGTCAATATACCAGGTGTGGCAAGCTATTTATTTGTGCTCCAGTTTCCCCATCTGTAAAATGGGGATAGTAATGTAGCTGTCACATATGGTTGTCATGCTGAATAAATGAGTGAATCTATGTAAAACACTTAGACTAGTGCCTGGCACATAACATGCACAATTTATTATAAAGAACATAGTAAATTGAGGTGAGATCCTCGAGGACAGGGACAGTGCCCTATTCATAGCTGTATCTTTAGAGACTTGCACTGGACCTGGGATGTATTTGGCATTAACATATTGGGTATATGGATGGATGAGTTTCCGTGGTGTTCTAGATACTGGATGCGAGCAGATAAGATCATCAAAGCCAAGGTTGCGATAACAATGATAAAAATGAGGCTATTGGCCATGAAAGAGAAGTTGTGTACATCCAACCTCAGTAGTTATTCTGCCACTAATCTTTCTGTCATCAATAATAGCACAACGTCTTTATTGATACTAATCAATCATGACTCTGCGTAGCAGGGGTGGCCAGAAAAATCACAGTCTCAGTTCACTCTCAATTCAACAAAGTAGAAAGCTTTTAACTAAGTTTGTGATTGCCCCAGTCTGAGAGGGGATGCTTTCTATTTTCAGCATGAAAAGGAGCTTAACCAAAGAGTGCTGGAATTTCTTAGTCAGATCTTCATTTTGTTTAAACTTTTGTAGATTCCTGGTCCACAGGCAGACTCATTCAAAAATACATGCTAAACAATAAACGTTTCAAACACCACCCACTGGTGGAAGCTTCAGCATCTCCCTACTTTCCTATTAACGCTGAAATGAAAGGCTGACGTCAGGGTAGGTCTCCATTTAGTGCACAGCTGTGTAACTTTCCCCTTGGACCAGCCTCCACGTGGGAAGTCAAGTTCTCATCAGGTTGAAAATTTAAATCTTCTTGGAGATATCTTTTACGTTTAGTTCCCTTTGAACTTCGGTCCATGCTCATTTAAGCACATTCGGTAGTTTCCTCCTTCTCTATTAAGGCAGTGGAGCTCAAAGACTAAAATTCACCGGTGTTTTCTTCTTTGTGCGTGTTCAATAGGTGCCCCTGAAGCAATTACCTACCGCGAGACCCGGGAGGAGGCATTCTGTAGGAGCAGGGGCCACCGGTAATAAGATACGGGGTTGTTGTTGTGTGTAAAGTGCTAATACTTTTGACAGCGGCCATCCTAAAGGGGTGTAGCAAGTCATTTGAAATTTGTACACAGACTGCCCTCTCCATTACACATCGCCCATATCATACCCATAATCTCCCAAGGCAGATCTGCTATTACACTCAGCGGGCCTCGGTCTGCCCATGCTTATATACACACAATTCCTCCTGACTCTGTGCCACGGAGGCACTTCAATGGGAGTTGTCAGCAGCATAAATTTAGCCCAGTACAGTCACAACCACAGCAGGCGCAGCTAAACAGAGGGACCTGGCTGGATGTTAAAAAGGCGGGGAAAGAACAAAAAAGCTGCCAGTTTTCATAAGAAATCCTATCCCTAGAGCATTAAGAACTGTAGCCTGATACTTACCACACTCTTTATCCTCATTCCACAACCTGGGGATCCCGGGCTGGGGCTTGGAAGCAGGTAAAGCAGAGTAGGCATTAAAAAAATAAAAATGAAAGCCTGCTGCAGGGTATAGCACTGTGCTTTGCATCCAACCTGATTACGTGAGGGAAAAATTTCCCATAAATAATCCTTGGAACATTTATTTAGCAAAATATAAAGGACCATCTTGGAATCAATAACCCTCTTAAATACATAGGAACATTGAAGATATATAGACAAAAAGCACAAGGAGGTTGAGGCTTTGAAAGTTATTGGCTATCCACTTTGACTCCCGCATTGTCATGGGCTTTATAACATTAGCATGTATGTTCTGTTAGTATAATCGTTGCTACATTAGACCTTCTATAGTGGTTTCCAGTGTTTTATAGCTAAGGGGGCTCTTTGGGAGGTCTTTCTCAACCTCTCAGATATACTCAATTCCTCTCTTATAAAAGTGATTAGGTGTCATTGACTTCGAGGCTTGGCTACAGTAAACTCCAGGATTTAATCCTCACTCCTTGGAGTCATGGTCCTTGGCAGTTGTAAATAACAATGTGCTTTCATAATCATTGAAAGTGCTCTATTTTAGCAAGCAGAGACTGCGTTCAAATCCCTGCCTTATGCTGCACTGATTGCTCATCTTAGCATGGTGCTTAGCATCTCCAAGTCGTGGTTTCTCCATCTGTAACATAAGTTTGGCAATAACTTCACAACAATGCTGTGAGGACCTTAGAAAAGGTGTGAGGAAGCACTCAGCACAACATAAACACTCAGTGAATGGATGGATCCAACCCTCACAGTATATGGTACACAGTAGACACTCAATAAAAGCTTCCTTCTTTCCCCCCTTTTCTTCCCCACTACATCCTATTAAATTAATGCCCATGAAAGCCCATGCATATTAGAATATTACCTTCAAAATGTACCCTAATTAATGATTATCCCGTGAAGGACAGATGACTACACAATTTAGCAGATTACATTTAAAGCTACACTCATCATTTGATGAGTATAGGCTAGATAAGAGTGATCTATTCAAAAGGAACATGAAAACATTGAGAGTAAGCAAGGAACCAAATTAGACATTTAGTCAAGTCTGATTAATGGCTATTCCAAAAAGATATTTTAGCTGAATTTAGAATCCCTATTTGTGTGACTGTTAATGTACAGTGGTTAGGGGTGAATATTTAGAAGTGGAGTGCATAATTCATTCAGTACTCACATAGATTTTCCCTCTTAGTTTGGGAAATAAGGAAAGTTGGGTATCCTTCTGTATTTCTATGAAACTAGTATGTTAAAATGATGGATTTGGATATAGAAAACTCTCTCCCTAATAAATTTATCTTTCTTGTCATTTTTTCCTTTTTTTAATAGTTCACCCATATGAGGGCCCTAGTTTGGAGGGGAATTAATCATGTGTTTAAAAAACTACATCACTCTAACAGACTTCCACTCATTCTAAAAAAGTAGTCTAGGTCACATTTCAAAAATAATGCGTTCTTGAATATGAAAAAGCCCTATAGGGTAATTTGAAAAGCATAAATAATTCAACACAGAATCATGCATTTATTTTTACATATTTTCCCATGTAAAAATGTTGCTTTATCATTGTTAAGTAAATTCCCATTTGCACATGCAACTGAGAACTGGGAGAATAGATGAGCTTGCTGTGTTTATTAGGAGAAAGTCACAATCGAAATTTAATAAATTTAGAAAGAATATTTGAAGATTTATTTTTTTTTAGTGGGTGTGTTCACTTTATCTATTTCTATGCAATCTCCTCTGGTTTGAAGTTGCAGTTAGAAATTGCCGGAAGCTGAACAAATCGAACATGACGTACAAAATTCGGGGGGTTTGAAGAGCTTTTTTGGTAGTGGTGGTGGCAAGGTGGCAAAAGAAAACAAACAAAAATTAAGCAAAGCTTACTCTAAACAAAGTTTAAGAGGAAAATCAAGCTGTAAAATGGAAAATAAAATTGATATAGACACATCCCCAAATACGTGATAAACTCTTTAACTTCCTTTCGATTTTTTAAAAAAAATATCAAAGATAACAGAGAAACAGTCAAATTCAGATCTGCTTTCCAGCCTTGCTTTTCTTCGTGTAGGGTGATTATAATGGTCTTTTGAGTTCTGGCCAATTTAGGGATCAGTGAATCTTGTCAGAAATTCCTTTTTCAAACAAGGTAGCCACACTTTTCATCCATGTTTTGCCTCAATTTTATTCACCCTGCCCCCTCCCCAAGCATGTCAGATCACAGTATCGCCTCAGCCTGCATGTAATTGATTTAGGACACCAGGCATTTCCTCAAAAATTAAATTTCCCATGAAAACCTAGCAGGACCAACAACAACATCCAAAAAGTAAGATGGGAAAAGAGCCAGAGGGGGAGCTGAAACAGAGGCCAGATCTTTTGTAGCAAGGAGAAGGGGAAAAGGGTCAGGCAGAAAGAGAAGTGAAAGGAAAAACAGGGCAGGAGCAGAGGCACGGAGGAGAGAAGGACCTAAATTAGAACAAGAGGCTCTGTTTATTAATAACCTTACTGACCCACAGGGCCCAGACACAAAATACATTAAGTATTCTTGGGACACTCGAGGCTGTCACTCACAGGAGGAGCAAATAAATGCAGGAGAAGCTGCAAACTTCCAGAGAACAGATAAAATAAGAAAAAAAGCCAGAATAAGGTGAAATATAGACTTACAAGCTTCAGAAGTCTCCTAGCCAGGGTTCACCTTTTTTCCCCCTGCAGAGCTCTGCAAGCTAGGTGCATCTCCTGCTTATACGTTTCCAGAAAACTAGGATTAAAACACACACACACACACACACACACGAAAGCATGTTTCTTCCTTGATGACAAAATGAATACAAGTCCACCGTAGAATATTTGGAAATTAGAGGAGAGGCAGGAAGAAGTAAGTAAAAATTGCCTGCAGTCCTATCACTAGGATATAATCAGTGTCAACACTTGAACATACACTTTCTACTCTTCCCCCCTTCATTTTTTTACACATCTATTCGTTTAAGCAAGTAATATCTCATTTGACAAGACAATCACTATTTGCTTGGGTTGTTAAAACTATTTCAAAACATGATTTTTAGGGCTGTATAATGTTTCCTTATCTGTGGATACTGTTAATTGTTAACCTCTTGTTCTGCCATTTGCAACTTTTTACTTGTCTTAGTGTGTCTATTTCCTCTGGATAAATTTCTGTAAATGAAATTCCTGAGTCAAAGGCTTTTTGGGGGGCTGTATTTTGTAGAGTTGCCCTCAAAAGTGCTTATGCCAATTTATATTTCCACCCACAGTGAATGAGAATACACCTTCATCATTTACTCTTCCCAAACTCAGATAAGAAACTTGGTGACCTACTGTCATTTGTATTTCTTTACTTATTTTTGATATTAACTCTTTCCACATTTCTTTACTATTTGCCTGCATGTTTCTATTTATTTATTTAACTTTTGGCTTGCAGTTCATAGGTGTTCATAGAATTTCTAGGTTCATAGATTTTCTATTAAATAATAAAAGATACACTTAAGTACAACAATATTTACTCTTTCTTCCTCTGCTTTTGTATTTTAGAAAGGTCTTGTTCATGCACTATCAGGTAAATACTAATTTTTAGTTTCTTCTAGTACTTTTAGGCTCTTGAAAAAGACCAAATCTCTTATTTATCTGGAATTTGTTTTGGCTTGAAGTAAGAATTTACTTAATACTACTTCTTTTCCTCACTAGTCTACATATTTTATATTATTGAGTCTTTTTCTGTGCTTTAGACTTTTATCTCATTCTTGTTTTGTGTCCATCATTTCTTTTTCCAGAATCTTCCCTTTTTATGATAGTAACTTTAGAATATGTTTTGTAGCAACGTTAGATCTCCCTCATTAAAACAGCTGTGTGGGTTGTACTCATCTATTTGTTATCCATAGGAACTCATCAAGTCCTAAATGGAACAGAATGTAATTTATACATTGTATATACATTGTAATACACAACAATAATGTATATACAATGTATATGCGTTGTAATGGATGTTGAGGTCTTTTAGCATTGAATTTCCTAATGTAGAAATAAAAAATGCTTTCCTATTTCTCTTTTCTTATGAATTTCTTCAAAGTAATGGTGGTTTCATTTAGTTTCTCAATACAATCTCAAATTATTCATTACTAGTGTGAATGCATTTTCCTGTTATATAATATGACTGATTGGCTGAGGAAAAGTTGGTTATTACATATTTTTATTCTGCATTTTGTCACTTTACTGGTTTCTCCTATGAAAGTTTGCCAATTGATTTCTTTGCATCAGGTAGGTAGCCAATACTATCCTTTGTACATAAAGATAATTTTGTCCCTTTTCCCAAAATTGCATAATTTCTTTCTTTTTCTTATCTTATTGTAAATGTCTAGAATTTCTAAATTATTTAAAAGAATTATCAGAAATGACTCCAATATTTCACTATTAGGCATAGTGGCCTGAATACATTGCAATTTTGAAAGGCTCTCACTTTTAGTACATATTTTTGGTTTCAGATTTCAATCTCCTTCCTTGAACCTTCTGTTTACTGGTCCTTCTTTCTATGTCTCAGAGTCCTTTATGCACAGGAGTGAACAAGTCTTGCCCTTTTTGTATATGAGAGTGTTACAGCTCATGCAGATGGTGTCATTATATTTCTAGAGATCTTTCTTTTCTGCCCTAAACACACATGTCTTTCTGTAGGAGAGTCTTTTAATTTTTAGAACAACATGGTAAAAATCTAAACCGCTATTGTTTTGTATAGTAAGTCCACTGAAATTACCAGGCTGTTTTCTTCTAAATTAAAAATTAGCATCTTGTGGAAGGATGTTTTTTTTAATCTTTGCATTTTAAGAAAATGCTAAATAATTTTCTCATGGAGAAATTACAATTTCATTTGAAGTTGCTGACTTTTTGCCAGTGAGAAGTGAAAATAACTTGAAGTTTTTGCATGTGACATGCAAAAAAAAAAAAAAGGGTTGGTTACATGAGTTAGGCTGGTTAGAATAATATGTAAAAATGGACTAAGGGAAAAAGACCCAGCAGCAACAATTAGTGTTAGTCTTGGGTTAAATACGGGAAGGCAGAATGGTGAGTGTCTTTGGGGTACGCCAGGCCTAAAGACTGAGGGACATTGAATAAGATGCTAGATCCTGCATTTCTTATTTCTAAATGGAGAATCAGTTATGCCTTGCAGTGATAAACATCAGGATTTGATGCAATTTGTGTAAAACATCTAGTAGGCTGTTTAGCACCTAGTCAGAACTTAATACCCCAAACTGGTTTGAAGGCAGAAATATAGGCCAGGTTACAGATAACAAAATGCAAACGAATGACCAACCCCAAGTGGGCCCAAGGCTTTTAGGCTCAACAGGCTGAGTTGTGCCTTGGGTGGAGTTTTCCGAGCGGCCTCCAGACTCTGCCCAAGGTGATGGAAACTCTTGGTCTTCTTTTTCCTCCTGTGCCTGGTTTGGCCTTTGCTTTCACTGCCAGATTTCACTTGACCCCACTTTCCTTTCCGCCCTGATGGCGCATGAGCTGTGAATGTTTAGATTTTGCCTTCCTCTGAGGAAGGCTGGAAATGCTCCTCATTTTGATAATATGGTAAAAGTTAGTCATTGTGGGGAAGTCCTGGCGTTTAAGAAGCTTGTCAGCACCCTTTAATTTTTCCAATTTGTTAGCCTGGAAAGCACCCCTATTAGTATCAAACTGAGGTCTTAAAGAGGCAGAATAACTATTTTCCTCTATCATTCTTAAACTGAAGATAATTTTTTTTTTAATGCGGTGGGAGAGATGTGTATTATTATTGTTTAAAATCAATTATGCTTTACTCCATATTCTTTTTCTGGTATTTATTTTATCTGTGCTTCTCTCCCAGAGGGGCAGAATTAAGGCCCCCATTTGGTTTTTATTAGCATAATCATTTAATAGCTGTTCTATAGTGCTTTACTTATTACATTAATTTTCTGTAGTTATGTCCAGAGGCAGCTTCCTGGAAGACCACATTTAAAAAAAAAGAGATCTAACTTACTTCTTTAATGGGTTCAGTTACCATTTATAGTTTTAGCTAAGATCATTAAGCACTTTTGATTTACAAGGTCATTGAAAAAAATATATACATAAACTGCAGCTTCTATTTTAAATCGATCTGTTCTGAGCCTTGTTTGGTGAAGGTACAACACTAACCTTAGTATCTTTATTGACATCAGCTGACCACACTGGCTCTTTGGATGTGCTTTGTATGTGTCAGAGGCATGACTGGATGCTTTGATCATCCACGATGCCAGTCACTGCAATTCTGTTGCACATGTAGCTAAACTCTTGATGCCAGGGACCAGTTTCCAACAGGACTTGTTATCCCATTAAAATGAGTTTCAAAGCAGAGCGTAAGGAAAATCTAACTTAGGTGAAGGGCAACAAAAGACACATTTTCTTAAGGATAACTGTGATAGATTTTGCCCCAATGCTAGGTTGCATTCTGAATGAGCTGAATGTACTGAAGTGAAAATAACGTGGCTCAGCAGTCAGCTTCTTGGGTTATGGATGTAACTCTACTATGAGCCAGGCCTAAGATGGCTCTGGGGCCTCTGTCTCCTCCTCTGTAAAATGAGGAGTTGGGATGGGATTCTAAGGCCCCTTGAAGATTTTGCACCCTGTGTACTGTTCAATCAGTGGCTGCTCTGTGCAGGCAACTCTGTGAGGAGGAATCACTGGCAGGTGATCACATCAGGATTAGATTGCTTGTTTTCTCATTCACTGTGCAGTCTCTGGAGCTAGACATGGCACTGGGCACAAAATAGGGCTCATAAATGCTTCTGTACTCAATAGTTTTTATTGTGCAGCTTAAGTAAAATTCTGATTTGAGATCTGTCATTTGTACAATGGCTGTGAGTGGTGTGGAGAGATCTCAAGTCACAGGGACCTACTGTGGGAGCTCGGGCGAGCCACTCAAACTCTCCCAGGCTCTTCTTCAAATAAACAGTTTGGAGAAGAATCACCAAAGTAGCTCCTAACTAAGAAATTCAATGATTCAGTGACCTTGTAAGAACTGACCGCAGTGTGGAGCAAATAAGAAGGTTCAGATATACCCCAGCAGTCAGTACCCAGAACATATTATCCATGATTTAATCTCATTGGGAAGAAGTACCTGAGCTTGCTTTGGGGGTTGACTGAGAAAGAAAAGAAACAACAGGGGGTCTGAATGCTAAGGGTTGATTGGGAATTTTATGCAAAGAAGGAAATGAGATTTCCTGTAATTGCCTGTTATTGAGCTATAGAATATATTAAATGCTGTCTTAAAATCGTTTTGACGTCTGGTCTTTGCAGTGCACCACCTGCTTTGGCTGTTTCTGTATCCTGCCTATGGTGGTAAAGTTTGAGAACATTACTTTCAGGCAGTGTCAGCAGAGAGAACAATGGACAGGGGATGCCGCAAAGCCAGAGCAGGAGCGAGAAGGGAAAAGCCCATAGACATTTCAATGGAAATACTTCTAAGGGATTTCAAGGAAAAGTCTGAGAAATAATGGCAAGTTAGAAAAGAAAAAATGTAAACTTTAAACTGATGTTCTTCTGTAAAGCAATTAAGCAACTAATTTTTCAAGTGCTAAGCAGAAAATTTTAATGGCTGGACTCAAATGGTTTCATTTGCATCTTGGGATTTTTGTTCCTCCAAAAGAAGTTAAAAAAAAAAAAAGAAAAAAATTAGAAAGGTGATTTTTCCAGAGACATTAATGCACAAAGCATTTGGTGGTCAGCTATCATAAAAACTACAGCTGCATAGAATAGCTGAGATGAAGAGCTAGATTTCAATCAGGCAAGAATCCAGTTAATATCAGAGTCTAATTAAGAAATCTGTAATGTTCGATGGAGAAATACTCTATCAGAGTGTGAATGGCATTTTCCCTTCCCTTTGCTGTTGGGGATTTTAATGGGATGTATTTTACCTGGGCTTTGGTATTCATTGGACTAGTTATCCAAGTAAAATGGAGCTTCAAAGCAGAGCGAAGGGATAAACGAGTTCACATGAATAGTAACAAAAGCAATATTTACATAAAAATAAATGCAATAGATTGAACTCCAGTATTAGCTTGTATTTCTCCTAAATTTTTTAAACCTGACATCCATGGCAGTTCATATATACAATTGCTAGGCTATCAGCTCTTTGAGGGCAGATTGAAGATACTATTATTATTTATAAATATTATATATTATTATTTATAGTAATGATAGAATAATAGATTCCCATGGAATGTTTATGAAACAGAAGAATAAAATGGTTTGTTATGATTTATTTTTTAATTATTGCCAAGCACGGTACCACGTTGTTTCACGTCTTCTCACCCATAACTAGTTTGACCAAAAGGAAGTGCTGCTGGGGCAGTAAGGGGGCGGGGGCTGGATTTGGCCAGGGGACGTGTTTTTTTCCAGCCATGTGATGTTTTATTAGAAAGCAATTGTTTTCTACCCTTGAAAAGTCAAGAACTTCAACTTCCCATAAGAAGATGGATTTCTGGATTCTTCTGGAAAATCAAAAGACGTGGCACTTACTGGGAGTGGCTGCAGCCGGTAAACTGGGTGCTTGGACAGTTGCCACTTTCCCTGCTCTATAAGCCCAGGCTGGCTTCCTTTGCTTATTTACCAGTGTGGGGCATGGGATAGGACCCCAGGATCATCAGAAAACATTTGGTTTGTGTTTCTATCACAGTTGGATGTGAGGTAAATGTGAGCCGAATGCTTGTTCTCAGTCTCACTGAAAAAGAAGGGGAGAGAGACTCTTTAAGTATTGGGCTTGGAGCGAATCTGCGGGCTGGACGTGCCCACTTTAGTGTTTTCTCCAGTGTGACTCAGAGCAGGATTCGAGCACTTAATAACCCTAATGATATCGGGTAGGAGTTCATTGGGGAGTTGTTTAAGCATTTGTTGGAGCATATTAAACTACAGTACATTCACACATAATCAGAAAGAGTTCATCAGTCCATCTGTCTATACATTTCCTTCTGATATTAAATTTGTTCAGGGACTTTTCAAAATTACATCACCTCCCCATACCCCCTTCCTTAGTGAATAAAAATGTGGAAAGAATGTGAGCAAATCGGGATAATGCACACTGGTGAAAGTCCCATAATTGAAATCATTATTGCCTAAGACACCATTGCTTTAATCAGCCCTATCATAAATCAGTGCTTTGCACAAGTTGAAGGTTTAAAATAAAGTGCTGTTAAACAAAGTGGGCTTCTTAAAAGGCATGATGCAGGGCGGGCCGCGGTGGCTCAGCAGGCAAAGTGCTTGCCTGCTATGCCGGAGGACCTCGGTTTGATTCCCGGCCCCAGCCCATGTAACAAAAACAAAGAAACAAAATACAATAAAACAAGAAAATGTTTAAAAATGTTTCCCTTTCTTCCTTCCTTCCTTCCTTCTATCCTTCCTTCCTTCTCTCTGTCTTTCCTTTAAAAAAAAAAAAAAAAAAAAAAAAGGCATGATGCAATTGAGAAGCTCCTGAAAATGGATAAAAAAGTGCTTTCTGAATGGATACACTGGTTCTAGCATTTTATCTTCCACTTAATTAAAAAAAAATATTACCTGGTCCTTTCTTAGAAATTACATATTGGAGGTCTGTAATGACCAAGCCTTTAACCCATTAAAAAAATTTACTCCTAGGAACAGTTAATATTTGATGTTTAATTGCATTTGCTTGTTGGAAAGGAAAATCTTTTTCTTCTCTTCCTTTCTTGATTGACTTTTCAAAAATCACCTTGTGAGCTAAAAAGTTGGTGAGGAGTAATTGATTTTCAAAGTGTATATGTAGCTGCGTGTATGTGTGAGTGTGTGTGTGTGTGTGTGTGTGTGTGTGTGTGTGCGTGTCTATATAATCTCCTAAATGCTGCAGTAAATGCAAGACAGGTGCTATTATCTCCATGTAACAGACTGAGCATCTGAGGCTCAGAAAGGTTAAAGCACTGGTGTAGGGTCACACAGGTAGGAAGCAATGGGATGCTGAGTCTATTTCCTCTCCGCTTCTGGGTGTGCTTCAGACCCAGGTGTGGACATGTAGATGGAGCCAGGAGAAAACTTCTTGGCAATGGTTTCCATTGTTGGAACGACTAATCCTCTCAGTCCACATAGCCAGCACCAGATTCAGGCCTCTAGCAGATAACACCGCACTCTCTGCAATTGTGAAAAGAGCCCAACTGTGACCTGGGCCTTTTATGTAAATGTTCCATTGTAGCTAAGCCAGGTGAAGCAGTTGAACCAATCGTAGAAGTCATACCAATTTACAAGAGATTTCTCATCAAGGAGTTTTGCGTGGATGATCAAGCAGGTCAGTGATCTTCTTAAAAAAATGCCCACAGGACCGTAAATGAATTTGGGGTGGCTCCTTGGGACTTGTTTCAAGAGAAAGAGGGGACCGAAGTACGTTGGTGTAGAATGGGTGAGAATAAGCCTATTTGGTAGCCTCGAGTTAGAAAATTTCCATTTTGACATTGTCAGTCCCTCACCTTTCATGTGCAGTAAATCCACTTCCAAAGGTTGAAGTGTTTTTCTTGCTTTCTTCCTTTTTTTTCCCCTCTTCCCACAAAACCAGGTATTATTTAGATCCCTTGAAAAGCTGCACAAGCCAACTGTTCCTCCTCAGATGATCCCTTTCAGCGCTCAGGTGATATCCCTCCTTGGGTTACACCTCCAGGCTTTGTGGGCAGATGTGGGCTGGATCATTCTGCATTATTCCACCTTGCCAGGAAATATTTATATGTTAGCTTTCCCAGTTCCCACATCCCTTGGGAATGGTCCCACGTGCACCGTCTGAATTGCTGGCTTCCATGGGACCACAGGACATCTGGCAGGAGGCTAGAACAGCGCTTGTTCTTCTTTGTGACTTCACACAGTCAGACAACTACAAGGTATAAAACTAGAGGATGAGGAGGTTCTGAGAGGTTCAGTATAATATGTTGAGAAAGTGCTTGAAAGGAAACTGGCTGATGTCGAGGGAATAGAAGTTTGCACTATTCCAAAGGACTTTTCTTTTAGATCTGGAAACCCAAAATCTTACTTGTACATTTTTTAAAGTTTTTTCTTTTTCTTTTAATTTCCTTGCCTTTCTTTTTGTTTTCTTTCCTTCCCTGCCTCCTCCTCTTCTTCCTCTCCTTTTCTTTTTCTTTTTTTTTTTTTTTTTTTAAATTCCTGCTTAGAGGTAGTTCCCATTGTTAGACAAGGAATGGAAAACCTGACATTCATGTATTCCCAAAAGAGTATGTGCTGGCAAAATCCCTTTGGAAACTTATTTGGTAATATATTTCAAGAACCATGAAAATGTTGACTAAATAGTTTTAGTTCTGGGCATCCATTCTCAGTACCCAAAAGATAATGCATAAAGCTATTCATCAAACTATTGTTTACAGTAGTTAGAACTTATATGTATAGTAATAAGGGAAATGAAACTATGAAACAGTTATTTAATGTCATTGATAGTGATGACAACTATGTAATAACATGGAAACACAACATGACATTTCCAAATGATTACATATGTGTAGACAAAATATGCATAATCATAACAAAAGCAGTACCTGTTGTCTACTTAATACATGACAGACATTGTGCCAAGTGCTTTGTATGCCTCTTCTTATTTCAGCCACACACCAACTTCGGGAGGTAGGCCAGATTATATCTCCATTTTACACATGAGAAAAGAGAGGCCAGGAAGGTGAAGCATTTTATCATAAGAAAAATCTTAAGATTTGAATCCTGACCTGGTTGATTACAGAGCTTCCCCTTCTGGTTTATAATTTTTCAAAATATGTGGTTAATTTTAAGTAAAAATCAGACATCAACAACCAAAAAAAAAAAAAGCAAAAAATAAAAAACCTTACACCACCAATAAAGAAAATCTACATTTATAATAATCACATGAAAAATACACAGGACAGCTTAGACCAAGAGAAAGTTGTCACCTTTGTGAAAACTTATCTGTTCACCAGTTAACAAAATGACAGGTAGCTATCCCAAGCAACATGAAATGTTTGTAGGTCTTTCTCGTGTGGGAATTCAGATACTATATGTAACTAAGAGAATCTATTGTTAACCTGCCAATTTTAAGAAGACGCAAGAGAGTATGTTTTAGATGTTGATCAGATTCTCTTGAGAATTTTCTTGCAGGCTGGAGCCTATACCAGTGGTTCTTAGTGTGCTTGAGAATCTGTTTGCCAATATTAATGGAATTTTTGATCTCTCTTCCAGAATATTACATGTATTAATATTTAGGTAACGATTTGTATGGACTCCCTAGAAGCTCCTCAAAATACTCTAGTTTAATAATCAAGAATATCTATTTACTTTTATCCAAGGGGCTTGGAAATCTTTTAAGTTCATAGCTGATTTGAGGATTTAAATTTAAATTTCCTTCTCTGTTTTGGCTTGCAGAAAGGTTCTTTGCAGCACTATTTGGGAAAAGTCCTTTCACAAACAGCTTCAGCACCAAGATAGTTTTGTTCAGAGTGTTTGTCTAGTAAGATTTGTAAAGTAAGCAAATAAAATGAGTAATTCAGTTTCAATGTTTTCTTCAAGATGGTAGCATCTTATCATGGACTCTTGTATTCACGTGCATGGCTAATAGTGGTCTTTTGAATTTGCCAGAAAGACCACTTTGGGTGGTTGGGGAGAAAGAAAGGCATGATGTACGTCGCCAAGAATAAATGGTTGTATCTGGCAGTGCAATGGATTCTATAACAAAGGGAAAAGCTTGACAACGTGTGTGGACAGCATCATGAATTTCTAACCACACCTTCAGAAATGCATTTTTGCCAAACCTGTATGTGTGAAGTGCACGTGCCTAAGGCAGTAGCATTTGATGGACGTGGAATATGGGTGGCAGATGTCCTTGCATGACCTTCACCAAGGACTCCGACATGCTGTGATCTGGAATGGCCCAGCCAGGCAGCTTCCTGGTACTCACTGCTGAGCTGCTAGTAAAATTACAGCTAGGGCATGATTTTATTCTGTGAGATGTTTTCATCATCAGGAAGAAGTTATTGTTATCATTATCATCATTATTATTATTTACCATTTCTGTTTTCTGAAATTAAAAATTTTTCTGGGGCTAATCCCCAAAGACTTTACGTACGCGCTCTACCTCCTATTCAGGATTGTGTAATAAGTGGACAAAAAGCCATGGGAAGAGGTCACTGGTCCGTTATTTCAGACACTTCCTCTCAGCAGTGGTCACTGCCTATGTTACCCAAGACGGCAAAATTATGAGCCATCCTGCATCTGGCCAATTATGCAATTCTCAGTCACGGTGTGGGGTGGGGAGGGGGAGTTCTTTCCTCACCCCAGCTGCTGAACAGTTATGCCCCGGAGCCTGGGGACGGACATACCTTGTAACTTTTTAACCTAGTTAGTCTAACTGCCAATATTATTCCTATTCATATAAATGTCTAAT
Source organism: Tamandua tetradactyla (assembly GCF_023851605.1). Lineage (NCBI taxonomy): Eukaryota > Metazoa > Chordata > Mammalia > Pilosa > Myrmecophagidae > Tamandua > Tamandua tetradactyla. The sequence continues at coordinate 88,142,889 of NC_135338.1, forward strand.
CCTTTCTTAAATCTCGCTAGACTATTTGCCTCAATAATATCCGGCGGCAATGCATTCCACAGGTACATTATACGCTGCTTTAAAAGTATTTCCTTTATTCGTTTTAAATTTGTTCCCTTTTAACGTCACAAGATGGGCCTTGTTCTTACATTAAGTAGCACAGGATACAGGCATTTTAAATTGAGCTTTAATTCTTCCAGGCACTTTCATTGCCATTATTAAAGCCCCGCCATCTTCATATGTTTTCTATTTTGGCACATATAACCTAGATGAAATGAGATGATTTAAATAAATAGTCTCATACTCTTTTGGACAGATAACAGACATTGGAAAATAATTCTCCTTGATATTCAATGTCATTCATTGACTGACTACTGAGCACCTACTATGTGCAGGAACTTTTCTAGATGTTGGAAAAACAACATTGAATAAGGCAAGGTCCTTGCTTGGAAGGACCTAATTCTCTGGAGCAGGAAGACAAATAGTAAATAAAGGAACAAGAATATAAACTACATGGTTTCAGATGGAAAAATGAGAAAAGAGTGACTGGGAAGGGGGTGGCAGGAGCCATCTTAGATTGTGTGGTCAGGGAGTGGCCGTCTGAAAAGGGGACAGTCTAGGCCGACCATAAAGGAGTCATCTATGTGAAGTTTCCTTGAAGACCAAATCCACCTCCTAGGTCAGTATCCAGCACTAGTCAAGAATCTAACATTATTTGTTCAATGATTGAATGAATGAATCATTATTCAGAAGGGAACATTTAGTTGCAGAAGACATCCAGTAAGCTCTTTATAGATCAACAACTAATGTTTCTTAAATCCTTTTGTTCTGCAACTCCAAAGAGTTTTGGAGTAAGAAAAACTAAGGGTTTAGTTAGTTGGATTCGGGTTTCAAGTCCCCTGATGCTCCCAACTAACTAGCCAAATAACCCTTGGCCAAGTTCGAATCCCTCTTAGCCACAGTCTTCTCATTCATAAAAATGGAAGCAAAATGTCCTTCCCTCTTGGTGTTTGCAGGAGTGGAGGACATAAATGTATATGGAAGAGCTTTATAAATTTCCGAATGATGCAGACATTTAGTTATACTTCTGGGAATCAGTTGCTCTCAGCATTTGGACTTTTCTTTCATCTTCCATTCTTTCTTTCTCCTTTCCTTGTTTTCTCTGTTCCCCATTTTGCACACTGTCTCTGACTGACGCTCACCAGTGGCATCGGTGGTGCTCAGCTTTCTGCAGGGCTAGCTGGCCCCAGAGGCAGCTGAAGCAGAGTGTTAAACTTTCTGGAATTCTCACCTATTTCTTGAGGATTCTAAATGTTGAGTCAGATGGAGCCTTTTCTTGTTGATACAGTGGGCTGGGTATGCATTTCAAATAGAGATTGTTGCTTTTATTTTGTTTACTGCTTAATCTTCTGGGATCAGGTTAACCAAACTTCTTTCTAGATATGGATAGTCCTTGCCTGAATTTCTGAGGGAATCTCAGAAATCGAGACTTTGGGTGGAATTCTCTAATTATCTGCCTCTAGTTTCCTTCTATGTTCTGGTGGGATAGGCAAAGGTCAGTTCCTGATATTTCCTCTTGTTATTATTTTTTATTGCCCCTTAATGTACATATTTTTTCTTATTTAGGCAATTTGAAGTAGAGACGTGTATTTTAAAGGATTTCTAGGAATGACTTATTAGAATTGTTTGCATGCATGAATCAAATTTACTGGCAAATTGCTCAGGCCTCGGTTTTATGATGTAGCTGCCAGCTCCTTCTGGGTAAAACTCTGAAATAGGAGAAGTTTCCCTTTGGTATCCCTCACCAACACGTCTGTCGCCTTGTTCCCTCCCTTTCAACACCTCCCTCTTTTCCTGCCCCCGAATAACTCTGGGAAGCTGCCAGGCCTATTACACATTACCATGAAGACATTTAACCCCCCACCCCCCAAACCTACCCCCAACAGAGGTGAGGCATACAAGGGAATAAATCTCTAATGGTATAATTTTAGACAGCGTGGCAAACTGGGAATGGGTGGCTATTTTTGGCCATGGGGCGTTCTCCTTGACCTGAGATGACACTGCCTTGCCTGCTATTGGTGCACTAGGTCATCCTTGTAGTAACGTGTCTACCATCCCTGGGGATGGCTTCTCATTTCCCTGCTGAGCAGTTCTGTACTCACCCAGAAATCTGTGCATTTGTTCAAGGGCATAGATTTGTTAACGTGCACCCAGCTAGGATTGTCACGGGCTGACATTCCAAGGGGGAGGGACGTACTCCCCCTGATAATAGCACAGATGGAAGGAACTGCCTTCCATGTAGGGGATGGGTGAACATTTCTGGCGTCCATGCCATACCAGCTGCTCAGCAACCATTCTATGATTTGTTCTCTCTCTGGTCAAGGCCAGCCGCCTGGGTCTTCAGGCCATAGTGTCTCTGCATTCCTAGCTCTGCTGCCTCATTTGAAGCTGCAACTCAGGGCAGCCTCACGCCAATCTTCTGACCACCCTGCTTGCTGTCTTCCCACTCAAGCTCCTGATGCAGCTGCTGCCTGCAGACCCCCTGTACTGCCAGGGGAAGTGAGTTGGAACTCCTGCAGCAGATGGGTGGGACAACTACAAGAAGATCTGGAAGTGGCCAAAAATAACAGTGCTTTCCAGATGAGGGTAATACTGTAGCCAAGATCATCACTGGAGTAGGGTATCTTGTTCTTAGTCTTATAACCTAAAATATACACAGAAAACTCAAAGATCATTCAGGAAGGAGGAATGAAGTAAAGAACAAGGGAAAATTTGAAAACAAGGAGCTGAAGTTCTTTATGACAAAAGAGAGCAAACAGGCCTTTTACAGGAATGGTGAGAGGCCTGGAACTCTGGACGGTAGCTCTTTCTTCTACATCTCTCCTGGCCACAAAAAAAAAAGGTTGAATTCTGGATTGGCAGAAAGAGAGACTAGGATGCAAGGAGAGCCAGATAAAGGAAAAGAAAACAATAAAGGGTAAGAAAGAAAAGGGAGAAAATGTCAAGATAACATGCTGCCCTCCTATACCTGCCTTTGAATTAAATTTAACCGATATATTTTTTGAGAACCAACCATGTCCTTCTAGTTATTTATTTCTGCATGACAAATCACCCTAAAATTTAGTGGCTGAAAACCATGCCAACCATTTTATTATTATCTGTCTCAATTCTGAGTGTTGACAGGGCTCAGCCAGTGGTTCTTGTGAACGCCTTTCCCGTGGATGGGGTCTGACGGTGGAGTCATCTCCGAGGCTTCCTCACATGCTAGTCTGGTGGTCGGACGCTGACTGCTGCTGCAACCTCAGCTGGGGCGCTTAGCTGGGACCCCCTGCACATGGTCCTTCCATGTGGTCTGAGCAGTTTCACAGCATGGCAGCCTTGTGCTTCTTAGGTGGCATCTCAGGGCTCCAGAGATGAGTGTCCCAGAGGAACAAGGGAGAAGGTGAGTTATCCTTTGTGGCATTGCCCAAGTCATATCCTCCGTTGTTCAATGAGTCACTCATCTGGGATTCAGGGGGAAGGCACAGGGACCTCTCTTCTGGGTTTGACAAGCTTTAATGTACTTGCAGACGTGTCTTCAAACTGCTTCAATAATGTCAGCGTCTTTTGGACCCACCTCTCATGCTCTGGGAGCTTCTAATCTAGTTTGTATCTATAAAAGCCAATTAAATATTCAATGAAGAATAATGAAATATCCATTTTCCAGATAGTGGAGGTGATAAATGGTGGATAGATGGTTTCAGGTGGTATACAGGATAAACAGTTGCATGCAAAGAAAGCAAAGGCAGAGTATAGTTGGAAGGCCTGAGGCCACTTATCTTTTAAAGCATTAAAGGCAAATATGACAGCAGTGGCTTATGTTCTTTTACTCTGAGAGAGGATATTCTTGTTAGCTTTATTCAAGAGGTATATTCACTCCCAAGAACTTGTCTTGTTACCCATCTTCCCTTCTCCTGTTTACCCTGGCCCCGCCAACCATCCTTTCTTTCAGTGACTTTGTTTTGCCATGATCCTAAAACTCTCTTCATTCCTTTTCTCCCTCAGCCATGACTCTTCCTTTCTGGGCATGAAAGTGACTCTCCTCCAGTTCCCCTTACCTACATATTTACTATTCCACTCCCATTTCTCAGGTCAGCGAACTTCTCCCTGCCCTGCCTTGACCTGTTCCTCAGTTGAATGCTTGAAATATGTACTTCCACTTTGGTTTGTTCCTTTATGACTATTGTCTCTTGACTTGTAGGTTAATATCTTATATTCAGTGAGGCTCATGCCCTTCTCTGCTCTGCCTGTATCGTCCTCATAGCCATTTGCACAGCACAGTGTTGCAGGATGGTGAGCCCTGTGTTCCCATCACCCAACTTGTCCATCAAATACATCTCTGACATCTTCATGGTGAGAACTTGCTCAACATCCAAGGAATTTCAAATGGGATTTTCTGCTCCAACTGCTAAACCCTTTTTTATAAGTTTGTCCTAAATCCCATCATCACTAAAGATTGTTTTTTCTCTTTATTTTGGGCCTTTGATCTCCAAATACTAACCACTCATGACATTTACTTTTCAATCTCCATGTAGGATGGACCCCTTTTTCACAATTTGTACAAAAATGATATATGTCTACTGGAGAACTTTTAGAACATAGAAGCAAAAATAAGAAAACTGACTTTGTAGATATATAAACATTGTTAACAGTGAGATGTGAGTGGGTCCTTCCAATCTTTTTTCTCTGCATTTATAGTTTTTATTTACAAAAAACTGGATTGCCACTTGGATGATCAGAACTATCCTCCAAGCCCACTGCTCCTTTGCATAGTCAGTTCTTATAGAACCCTTGCCCCTGTCCCCAGTTTATGGGGCCATGGGTGGACATCTGGTCTCCAACTAGGCCAGTGCTTGCTTTTTCCTTGGGATCAAACCAGATCATGCCAAGCACTGGAGCTGTAATACTACATCAAGGTGGAATTAGAATTTGTACTTCACAATCTAAAGCTTTGCTGGAAGATGGTTTGTGGAAGAAGAGAAGAAGAGACCCAGAGTGAGAATCAGAGGCTGAGATTACAAAATTCTAGACCTTCTTTGTATTATGACACTTCTTCCTACCTGGAATTTTGTGGGGTAGCCTTCTGTCTTTACCTCAAATCCTTCTTTAGTGGAGCAGCAGTGTCTATGGGATTCTGATACTTCCATCTAATGATGCCTTTTTAAAATGGCACTTTTTATAACCTGATTTTTTCACTTAATATCATATCATGAATTTTTTCTATAGCATCATATATTCTTCTAGGTTTGGTGACTGCAATAGATGACCCAATGTTTCTGGGAGAAGAAGCGAAGCACATTGCTTGAGCTCTGGTGCATCATCATTATTACCATAAGATCAGTTCTACAATATTGGTCATTTACTCCCCCTTTTCCAACATTATAAAGAAAGCTGCACTGAACGTCTTTATAGTTAAATAATTGTGCAGATAAATTTCTAGAAATTGCACCATTGGCTCAAATATTATGGACATTTGGAAAGTTTTTTTTTTTTTAAGTGTATTGTTATAGCTTCTCCGAGTTTTCTAATTTGTCGAGAACCCCAGTCTATACCATATTTTTCCTGACTGCAGTTTTAGAGACAATATATCTCCTTCTGTGTCCAGAAAGGGTCTATACTCACCTTCCAACAAAATTGAAAGTGTTATGGCTGACGTCTGAGTCGGTGCCCTGTAGGGTCGTTCATTTAGTCATGTGCTTACACGTCAGGTAGAGATTAAGTTGATTTATCAGTTAGGTTTGTATTTTGAGAGCTGACTCCAGTGTTGTTAGCCATGGAGTGGGCTTTGGTGCTATTCTAAGAAGGATCTCAGAGAGTCCTCAGAAAATCACGTATTGACTGAAACTTACTAAATAGAGGCTTACTTTATTCCTTGAGTCCAGAAATTGATAAAGCTAACAAAGTCATTTTGTGTGCTTAGAATATAGTAACCAGTTCTCCCTTTACCCACAGGCTCTGCCCCCTGGGCTGAAATGACCATTTGCAGACCCTTCCCTGGCATCAAGGCTCATGAAGTGGAGAATGTGAAATTCAATGAGATGTTTCTATGCTGTGATATATACTGTGCTGGGCACAAGGAAGACAAAGATAATCCAAGATGGGCCTTGTCTTCAAAGAACATAGTCCGCTGGGTAGGCAGATGCATGAACAATAACAGGGAATAATGAAACTCATCTAGAGTAGAAGTCAGCACGTCCCTAGCTATTCGGTCCCCAGATGGATTTTATTTGCCCCCAAATGATAGCAGTTTTGAAAAATTTTGTTGCCAGCAATTAATAGCTGGGGATTCAGGGAGGAAACCCAGATTTGTCTTAACTTGAATAACTGGAAAGATTCGTCAAAACTGAGCCCTCATTTCACCATGGCAATAGGGAGGAGTGGCTGACCCTTCCGACAGAGTATGGGTTCTCTTTTTACCATTTGTACCACTTCACTTATCTATGCTTTCTTTTTGGGCCACATGAAATTGTTACCATTTCCTTAGTGGAAGAGGGCCTTAGTCTTTCACAGCTATCAGGGAATGCTTGAGAGAGTTTCCTGTTAGAGGGGAGACCTGAAGGGTAAGTAGAAATTCGTCATGCAGATATGTGGATTATCCAAGGTAGGTGGAACAGCATGTGCAAAGGTTCAAGGGCTTGAGCACAGAAGTCCTGCTCAGACAAGGACAACTAGACAGAGACAGTGGAGGAATTGGTATTGGAGAGAAGGATCAAGAGAAAGAACCGAAGTATGCAAATGCCAGCTCATGAGCAGCCGGGCTTGCCAAAGTCATGACTTTAGATTTTGTCCTATAAAGGCTGGATTGAATGATTGATAGGAAAACAGTTGAAAGAGTTTCTACTAAGTGCACACTGCCTCCATGCTGGCACTGTGCAAAACATGTTGCACTTCATTAAATCCTGTCAACATGCCAATGAGACATCTTATTATCCCCATTTCATAGATGAGAAAACAGAGGTAGAGGTAGATTGATGCAGTGACTTCCCCAAGGTCTCAAATAGTAAAAGGCAAAGTGGGACGTGGACTCCAGGTCTAAGTACAGTGCTTGCAACTTACTCGTTAGAGTGCACTGCTTTCCGGCTGGGATCCATGCTGCAGAATCAGCGCTCCCCCTGGCAGCACAGTAGGGGCTGCTTTGGGAGTGGGTGGGTAGGTGGGCTCTGAGAGAGCAGAGCTGCTGGGAGACCCATGAGGTGGCAGATGTTGAGGAGGATGGGTCGGTGGGAGCCTCCTTCATGCTTCCTTCCAGCCCTGGGAATGTCTGTTTCTCCTTTGAATTCCCCTAAGGCTTTAATGGTGGCTCTTCCACAGGGCTTGCTCTGCCATGTCTTCACACAGCTGTGTGCATCTTATCACATCTCGTATATTTCAAGCTCTTTAAGGGCAGGAGGAATTATGCTTTATTAGCCTCATTTTTTTTTGGCATTGTGTTTTTTGCATTGCTGAGCAGTGTTCAGCGAAATGAATGAATTCCAGAATTATCTTTTTTTTCACATGATTTCTTCTTATGTATACATTTTAGAAGTTAGTGACAGTTTAAATACTTTTTCTTTCAAAATAGGAAAATAATTTCCGTACACAATCTACTTTAAACCATTCTAAAATACGAGGGAAAGTGAGACTGGAAAGTTGTTTAAAGACAGCGAACCCTTTAAGAGGCAATGTCACATTTATTGCCATAAAATACTTTTCTCTCTCTGTTAGACATCTGCTTCCCATTACATACTGTACTGGGTACTTGAGTTCCCCAGCCATTTTGCATGCCAAGCAGTGTGCACTTGAAATTCCCAACGGCATCTGCCAGTATGTATTTGCACCATGTAATTCTTACTTTACATTTACAGACAATCCTCCTATCACAACTTAATTCTTACCAATACATTCCTGAAGTTAGTCTGTTCGTACTTACCTTATGGACCAAATTGCCTACATCTGAGAAATGAAGAACTTCAAAACCCTTGAGTCTTTACTTGATGTCGTTGCACGATCCAACTATGTGTGATCTAACACTGAAGTCAATGAAACATCTAAATCTTAAGTCTATATATTTCCTAGTAACATTGACCCAGAAATGAAAAACACAATATGGAATGTTTGCTAATGAGTCATGAATTTCATTATAATTGCTTCCACATTCAGGATAGTTCCCTTAAACCATCTAATCTAGACATATCCTGCAACAATCCCATGTGTTGTAAATGATTTTGTTTTCTTTCGTAGGTTACTGTTAAGGGCTTTATTTTATGGTTCATTTCAGTTTCTTAAAGAAAACCACACACACACACACACACACACACACACACACACACACACACCCCATCTAGGCTTTTTGCCTCAACCCGTATTTTTTGAAACAAAATAATTATGAAACGAAAGAGAGCTCTCATCATTTGGTTCAGAAATAAAAATAAACAGAGAAAGTTGAAATATGGGCTATTTTAGAGTTCTAATTCAGTACTCTGAGAATTAAAACCAGAATTGAACATTACCCAGGCCAGCAGCAGTCTGTTTCTTCCCTGGGCTTACAAATCCATAGCAGAACGGACAGACCCAACCAGCATTCGGTACAGTAATAACGGAAAATTAAATACGACTTTTAAAAACTGTTCACATTATAAAGTAATCTATTAACATTATACGACTTCAGCACTTAAAGTGACTGATTCTAATTGCAGTATTTGGCCCATGGCAAGCATTAAAGAGCTGCAGGATCTTGAGAGTATTTTATCTCTTTTGGGATATTTTAAAGTGGATTTTCTTGGGGATAAAGATTTATTTCTGCCACACAAAGGATTGTGTGCGAGAAATCTCTCAGTTCTAATAGAACCAGAGGTAATTAGAGTTTCTTCTTTGATTCAGGAATCAATAAGCCAAATATTAAAAACTTTCCTGCAGTTTTTCCTCCCTCTCCTTTATTGAGTAAAACTCTGTCTTTGCAGCTTTTCAGTGTTATCCTGGAGAAGTAAAGATGGATGCCCTTCTCTAATGAGCTTTTCTAGCAATCAGAGAGGAATTCTTTTCCTGCACCTGGTTATCATACTGTATCCTGCAGAATCCCTTCTGGACAAGCTGGTGGGTCTCTGAGATGAAGCTGCATTGCATATCTCGATCTGAACTTAATTTAAACAGGTTATCACAAAACTACAGGGACTTCTGAGCAGTTACACTTCTGAGATGTACTTACTAAGGGGTTTGCAGTTTCCAGAAAAAGAGGGAAAAGTCTGGGAAAATGTCATTCACCTTTGTTTCCATCTGTGAATTTGACTTTGTGTTTATGATATCTACTGGATTTTTCATAATTTTCATCCTGGAGATTGCAGGAAGCTTAGTAATGAAATAATATTGTGAATTGAAGCTGTTTCTGCCATGGGAGTCCTTGCTGAACTTACATGTTTAAGCAGTTTAAGAAAAATTAAAATTTTACCTTTATCTCCATGCATATGTATCCCTTGTTGGTGGCTTTCAGAACTCTCAGACAGTAGAAAAATTGGTCACTATTGCTCAAATGACCCATATTGTTGTCTGTATCAATCAACAGTGGACTCTTGAACACTTAATTTAAAAACTCTGACAATACTTTGTGAGTGTAAAACCACACTTTTTTATTTAAAATAATTCTCTCTAAAAAACTGACTTTATTTTAAAGAACAAAGCTAGATAGGAATAAACTTCAAGGCACTCTGACTTCTTGTGAATTTTTCACTAATGATTACTTGTAGCTTGTAATTGTCCCCCTCTCTTTCAAAATCTAGAATCTGCAGAAGAGAGCAGAAATACTTGCATTGACCTGAATCAGGATAAAAGGAAGAGAAGATAAAATCATTGCCTTTTGCACTATGTTTATGAAAATTTGCTTTCAAGTATATACCTGAATCAGGCAGAAGTAATGCATCTCCCTCCTTTTCCAGCATATTTTAACACCACCCTGGCCTGACCTGAAGAGAGTTCCCAGGATTAGAACATTACTTTTGCCATGTACTAGTGTGGTGCATGGTAGCATTATTTAATTTTCACATTTTCTTAGGTATTCTAAATTTCTTTTTTTAATGATATATTTTAAAATTTTTAGATAGTTGAGGACTCACCAGAAGTTGCCAAATTAGGACACAGAGTTCCTGGGTACCCTTCACCCAGCTTCCCCCAATGATAAGATGTCTGGTAATAGTACATTGTCAAAATCAGGAAATGGATGTTGATTCAACACTATTAACTCAGGTATGGACCTTGTCCCGGTTTTTACACGCCCTCTTTTTCTTGGTGTGCATTACCATGTAGGAATATACAAAACACCAGTGTCAAGAGACATCTGTCATGATGAATATCGATGGTATGCAGCATTTCATCTGATGTAGTTTTATGCATCCTGTGCTGGATTAAAGAAGACATAAGATTGGTTACCTTAAGAAGACCCTTTATACTTGGTGGCTGTATCAGTAAGTTAATTAAGCAACTAATTAACCAATCTTCTACCAAGTACCACCCGAGGGCCAGATCCTTTGATAAACTGGAGATACAAAGATGGTGACATGGATTTTGTTGCAGGAGGAGACAGAAAAACATCAACAGTTACGACACAGAATGTCTGCCATCTAGTACCAATGACACAGACGGATAATAAGAAGCACCCATGTGTTTCAGGCACTATACTAGGCTCCAGGGAAAAAGTGGTGAATGAGATGCATAACTTTCTTGTTCTGTGAAGCCTACTGCTGAGTGAAGGAGGCAAGACCATTGGCAAGTAATGACAACAAATGTTTCTTTCAGGGGGTTTCGAGATTCTGAGTTGGTGAGTCTTCAGCTGGTCAAGGTGTACAGGAAAATGTTCGAGGGGCACGCCACCATGGCCAGTGTCAGCATTTTGAGATGTTGAGGGTGACTCAGCTTTGGACTAGCTTCTCCTCCTTGGCATCCAGAGCCTTCATAGACTCTTCTAGCTCTACCATAGCATCTTCACAGATGTCTTGCTGTTGTCAAGAGCAGTCATTGTTTCTTAGAGCTGACTCACAAGCTCTTTGATATCACACCTGGTATTAAAGATCCTCCCCTCTCAGTCCTGGCAGGCCTGGTGCTAAGTTCACACTGGACAGTGAATGGAGAGGGGGCCTGTGTTCCAGTAGTAAGCGGAAGGGGTTCCCTAGAGCATGACTGGTAGCTAGTGTCAGAAAAATAAAACTGTTTTACCTTTCTTTCTGGAAGAATTGAGGTTTCTTATTCAAAAGGTTACATTATCATAATCTAGGCACTACAGATCTGAACATGTGCCTCGTCTGCTTAGAACCCCTCAGTTGGTTTCCATTAGAGTCGAGGTGGCATCTAAAATGCCTGCTGCTCTACAAGACCCTCATACTCTGTCTCTGACTACCTTATGTCCTCAGCCTCATTGCATGCTGCTTCACTTCCAGTTCCTAGTGTCCTACTGATTCTGGCCTGTTTAATGCTGTTTTAACTTGCTGAGCTATTTCTCACTCTTGAGCCCTTGCACATGCTGTTTTCTGAAATGCTTTCCTGTCCCTCCCCCCGTTCTCCATACTTTCATCCACAAACTTATTCTTCAGGCTTCTTTTTTAAGACTTACTATATTGGCGCACTTGTCTTTTCAAGTCTGTTATAAGTTCCACTTTATCCTTACTTATACTCTATATGTACATTATAATGTGCAAATTTTATTCAATGGTGCAGTTATATAATTTTTGTCTCCCCCATTAAATTGTAAGTTCCATGAGGGCAGAGATGTTGTCTATTTTTGTGATCATCTGTGCAGGGCTCAATAAGTATTTTTTGAATGAATGAATGAATGAAATAATGACTCCCACATTTTCACATTCCTTACATTTAGGGAATTCCATATCTGGGGATTTGAAAATATTTATAACACTGTTATGGATTCCTTTCTGGAGTCTTCTCTTTCTCCAGTCAGGCAGCAACAGTTTCTCAGAGAGATTCATGGCTGATTTGATATTATCTTTGATTTTATCTACTCTAGTAGTTTTCTCTTTTTATGCTTTATCAGGTGTACTTTTCATTTCAAAACTACTCCAAGAAGGGGTGAGTCACACAGGTCACTGCCCACCACTGATGGAAGTGGTGGACATTCTTTTGCAAAGCGTTGCTTTCCTAATCGCAGGGCTGTGAGCATGGCACTTGGGTACACAGGCCACCTTGGTGGTGGGAGACCCTTCGCAGACAGATCTTGCACACTCTTGAAAGTGTATGTGCCTGCTGGAGTCTACACCCAAGTCCTATCTTCACTGACTTCAAGATGGATGATACATTGCTGGAACGAAGGAGGCTGATTTGTGGAGATCAAATCAAAGATGTGTTTGGAACATGGAAAAGGGACCGAAGTTAAGGAATAACTCCAAAGAGAAGTGCTCTTTGAGCTGCGTCTAGATTGATGGCCGTTGATGAGTTTGTTAAATGGGAATGCATGATGTGGGATGAGGGTGGGACAGAGGACACATTATGTGCAAAGACCCAGAGAGATGCTTGGGGACAAGCCCAAACCAACTATATGGATGGTTTGGATCCAAACCCATGTCTCTTGAAACATTCTGTTCATTGACTGTGAAATGAATGGTTATCCTTCCATTACTAAAATTTGAATTATTTGGATAATTACTTCAATTGTGACTGGTACATAAACCAGTGTAAGCAGATATTCATATGTTAGCTAACATGGTGACAGATTGTTTTTTTTTTAAAATTTAGATAGGTAGATACAAACGCAGTATGAATTCTATAATTTTTTTCTAGGTTTTTATTAGGGTGTATGAGGGTGTGTGTGTCTTTAAGCTCATTTGTGAATCTTGCCCAAGTATAAATAAAGATCACAAGATTTGTTTATATTGAGAGCTATGAGGTTCTGGGGAGCTGCTAGCTTATGGCAAACATTACAGGCAGCTCGGAGAGAGCCCAGACTTTGGAATTAAAAAACCTACGATCAATTTTGCCCAAACTTGAGACTTTGGGCAAGTTGCTTAACCACTCTGAGCCTCAATTTCTCCTTTCCAATTTTGACTCATTTACATCTTAGGATTTATTATATGAGGTGGTTTATGTGAAAAAGCTTAACAATTATGAAGAAATATGCAAATATGAAGGACTGTTATTATAGAACAAACATACTCTTAAAAAATGTGACAGGGTACAGCAAATAAGGTAATGGACGAGAACTTCCCAGGGTCAATACCCTGGAAAGTTTACAATAGCATATTTCAAATATGGCAGCAATGTGGCTCGACATTCAAACATTTCTAAGAGCAATGAAAATTTATGCCTATTATGTTATGTGGCAGGTTTATAAAATAAAAGCAGCTCAATGTTGGAAAAAGTAAAGGGACAGTCAGCCCCTAAAATAAAGACTTGTAAAATATTAGCGCTTTTAGCAAGAAGGTATAAAGATAATTTTCATAAAATATTTCTTGGTAGCTCAGTTTGTAGTGTTTTAGAAATTATATAATTTCAGAATCACTTTCTACAATATAGTAATAAATTTTCACCCAAGTGTTTTATTTAAACAGAAGTTAGTAGTGTCCTTGGGGGGAATGCAAACACACTTTTTACACAACATAAGACTCTATCAGAAATTAATTGCAAAATATAACAAAGCTAAAAATGCACATCCAAAGCAGTATTGAAAGGCATTGAGATCCTTTAGCTGTGAAAATACTCGTCTTAGATTTTTTAGAAACTTAAATAGAGTTCTTATTAAAAAGCACAGGAGATGGAACTATCAAGATGACACAAGCCCAGGACATATTTCATGGGTAATAAAAAATGGAATATTGATGAATGGCTGGGAACTGGAATGTGGAATTGGAACAGGTAATTAATATCTTGATAAGTCATCCACTGTAAACCATTTTAGACCAAGATAGAGTTGTGTGTGTGTGTTTCCTTCCTCTTTTTCTTTTCCATTTCTATCTTGCTAGTTGGGACACTTTAAAAACAATCCTGAGTCCCTCATGAATGAAAAGAAAAAAAATATTAAAATATTGCATGTGAAGAACAAACAACTTTGGTAATGCACCAACAAACAATTTTATCCGTTGCTGTCTGGGCAAAATTTCAGTCATTTTGAGCATATAGGAAGTTAAGCAGCTTTTTCTTGCTGACTTGTGAGATCGTAGTTTTGGAAATTGAAAGCCAAGACTTTTGAGGGGGGTCCAATCCTTTTAAAAAAATGGTTGCAAAATACCTTGTGTAGGGATGGCTTCACCCACCCAGGAGCACAGTTGGAATTTCCAAAACTTGCCAGCAACAAATTAAGGAGATGAAGAAAATAATATTTTCAATTGGAATCTCACCAGGCACAAAAGTCACCACCCCACACTTTTCCACTGTGCCCGGGATATTCACGGATCCTGAGGGCTGCCGTTTGTACTTTGTCACCAACCAACCCCAGAGGAGCTTCCATGGCCAGCCTAGAATATCGGGGTGACGTCTGCCCCACTACCTGGCAGGCTGGTTTTCCTCCTCTTTAATAGAGAGTCCATTGCATGGAGGTTAACCCACAGTTAGGGGTTGCTGAACTCAAGCCTCGGAAAGCACATTCTACATCTTTAAGAAATAGTTTACTTGTGAATCCATAAACGAACTAGACAAAGCAACCATTACTTATGCATTCCTGCATACCCGGCAAGGTGAAAATAATAGAATAAACATCATATACTTCATTATGATATCGGTTTACACTTCCAGGGTACACAAAAAGAGGCCATTTCATCAAGCTAATTGCCTGAAAGTAAAAGAGAGAGAACTTTAGCTATTAGTCTATTATGGGGCTTTTTTCTTAATCACAAATAGGGGCCGTGTGTCCCTGGGGGGATGTGTATTCTAATTTACAATTGAACCACAGATCAGAGCAATCAATCTTGGGCAGCACTTTTACAGTGTAATTGCTGCAACATAACAAATAAAAAAAAAAAGATGAAGAAGAAGGCCTAAGCTGAGCTTCAGATAGAGGTGGAGAGATATTTCCAGGCGTTGGC
The DNA here is from genome assembly GCF_023851605.1 of Tamandua tetradactyla. Lineage (NCBI taxonomy): Eukaryota > Metazoa > Chordata > Mammalia > Pilosa > Myrmecophagidae > Tamandua > Tamandua tetradactyla. The sequence goes on from NC_135338.1 coordinate 88,157,918, forward strand.
TCAGGGTGGTGGTGGTGGGGGGGCGGGGTTGGAGAAGAAACGCCACAGACATGAATATGCAATGAGAGCTCATTAGTGGCCTAGTGTTGCCATGACGAATGGTATTATCCCCGGCCTGGTGCTGCCTAAACATGAATTTTATAACGACCCATTTATCATGACTTGTCATGGTCTGTACTGTACTTTCTTCCAGCTTGCACACCTTTCCCATTATCATGGTAGAAATCTTTCCTCTTATTATTATTGTTTCCTTTTGTATTGATCTAGGACGCTTCCGAGCAAGTGTGAAAATAGAGCAATGTGATAACCTGTGATTTGTGACTTCAAAGTTGTAGAATGAAAACTCGATTCTTTAGTCTATCTTGTCAATATTAGCACAATGGAGGAAAAAGTTCAACAAACTTTTAAAAAGTTTCCTAATGTGTGAGTTTTTTTTTTATGTAAGATTCTGACATTGCAGTGTTTTTTTTTTTAAACTTTGAAATGAAGGACGTTGTCTTCCATTCTTTTACTTAATTCTTTTGTTTTTGTACCCTAAGAATCTTTCAGTATCTTAAAAGTAGACCTCAAAAGTTTTTTTTCTTTTCCAAAAATCCTGGAGGCACAACAAACAAATTTAAGATTAAAAAAGCTTGAGGAATTTTCAGTGCTTAGCATTTTGCAAGTACGTGAGTTGATTTCTTACTTAGAAACCCCCTTATATTGTGGGAAAGAAGTTTGGCCAAAAGCCTGTGTGTTGACAATTTCCTGGGATATACATTTTACTAATAGCAAAAACAAAACAAAGCTAGACATGACAGCAATCTCCCTTGATGGAAAGCATGAGGTCTCTTTGCATACTCAGCAGCCATATACCCCGTAGATGAAAGGCTTGTGTCTTTACCACGGACCAGGAGGTAGGATGGTGTATGAGTTCATCAGAGTCAAGTCAACCAGTCAGTCAAGATAAAAGGTTCTAGATTGGCAGAAGTTTCTAGACTGGAAAAAGGTTCTAGATTGGCCCTATTAACATCAGAGACACCATCAGCGGGAACTTTGATTAGTCTATCTACCAGAAAGATGAGTAGCTAAAGTGGCTAATGATACCTCATATTCAGTTAGGAGGAGATCAGGAAGGACATAGGAGCAGATCTGGTATCGTTGTCCTTGTCCAGGGATTATAGTCATTCCTGTGGGCAATTCAGAAACATTAAATGGTTGACCAGATATTTCTGAGTTCTACTGTTGCCCCCTGGATTCCTTGTTAATATTAAGGACATTTTACATAGTAAAAGTATTCATATATTCATGCTACGTCAAATATTTTACTTAATGATGATAATTTACATTTGCAAAACATTTTGCTCTTCCAGAGTCCTTTCACCAAATCCTTAACTGGGAGCAATATCATTTTTTTTCCATTTTAAAGAAGAGTAAAATGAAGCTCAGAGGTTAAATGACTAGCTCAAGGTCACACACAAAATGGAAGGGCTGGAGATAAACTTGCTATCTTTAGATTCCTAGGTCAATGCTTCGATGTACCCAAAGCTATCAGAACAGAATGTCTTAAAATGTCATGCGATCTATTTTAGGATCTAGTAATAAGTGAATAGGTTGGGAAAGAAACTCATTGAAAAGTTGGCCACCATTTATAATTGTTAGCCTGCCATTCTCCCAAGCTACTAACTAAGATTAAATTTACCGTGTGTATGCCAATGGAAATGAAGTTGCCATTCCAAGGAACTAAACTGAATGATATTTTATCATTTAAAAATGCAGCTATGAAATGTCATTCAGCATATTTAGACACGCTGCTGGATGACGTTCTTGTGCTCATGGGTACATTGGACATTATATTTTTGTTTCTGAAGAAAATACCTTGTGTTCTTCCCATGAATGAATTAAATAGGATTTCTAGAGATAATTTTATTATCTATTAAGAGGGATACAAAAAATTGGCAAAGCATGTTAAAGCGCACTGTGATTGTAACGGAACAGACAAACTACGATTGCATCTATATGACACCAAACTTCTGGATGAAAAGGGGAATAAAAAGATTAAAATCCTTGATGTTTTTCTAATTTGGAAAAAAAAAAAGACATCTGGATCTTTAAAACCATCTGTATTTTTGACTCCTTCCCTTTACCCCAGGCTTCATCTGGATGTTTGGCATCATGTACAGAAAGTTTAAGAAGAAAATTCAGTACAATTATTGTCAAATTAGATAAATTTTTTGATGTAATTAATCTGCAAATGTTAACTAATTACTCGATTTAACATAACATTGATGAATAAATTTCTGCACCAGGCAAATGAATAGAAAAAGAAATATACACTTGATTGATCTAAGGATGAAACTTAATTTAAAGCATTTTCAAATCTTGGTCATAGTTGACTGACATCAATTTCCTTGGGCAAAAAACTTTTTAGTTCCTCAGACAACAATTCTCTGTCCTGGGGAGTAGTTTCCCCATGTATTATGAGGATTCATTAATTTATAATGTGCTTTGACAATAGCAAAGTTTAGTAAACACTGAGTAACACGGGAGATACATCTAGTAATAGATGTTTTCTTTGCCAAGTGAATTATCTGGTCTGATAAAATCAGTGCAAACCCACTCTCTAAGCAGCCTTCTGATATGCCCCAGGCTGAACCCCCAAAGAGGAACCAACTGAAACCTACTTCAAAGATTTCATCTCTTTGAAAAGCACCTAATGTGACTGATATATTTTTGTGATCTCATCTAAAAAAAGTTATCATAATTATTGAACATTTCCTCTGTAGCTTATTCTCAACCCAATCAATTATAATGAAAATAATCTGCTTGCTTATTATATTCTCAAGTTTTCAAAATGATTAGTGCTTCCTTGAGATATTCCATTAATTGGACATACAACCCAGATGAAAAGCCTTAAACCCAAGAGTATATAAAAAAACATAAGGTTGTCACAGTAAATGCCTTCGAAAGATCTAATTTGATTTTTAAGAGCAGTTCTGCAGATGTGAAAATTAAAGGCACGCAGAAACACGATATAGTTAAATGAACGTGTAGGTTAAGAAACATTTAGAGGTTTCAGTAGCCTCACTCCAGATTTTTTAATTTAGCTGTTAGGTTGGAAAGGTTGCATCCAAAATGCCATAAAAGTGGCTGAATTTTTTTGAGTTGCTATTTCCTTTATTGAACTACCCCATTCTTCCCTAACATATTTTGGAAGCAACCTGGTATATTTCTGTTGCACATTTTCAATCACTGTACCTGTCAATCGGATTTCAAATTCTAATAAAGTAAGAGTCTCTCCACTTGGTTTGTCTTAGCTGTTTCATCAATTAGCCCATCCCCCCCGAACAAATTGTACACTTATTCCTACTTAAAAAAAAGAAGAGGAAACGACAAAAAAAAAAAAAAGAGAAACCTTTCCAAATGGCTCTAATGACATCTTCAGTCACTAACGAGTTAATAAAACTCTCAAAATCCTCTGGGGCTAGATATGGAGGAAGAAAGAAAAGTATTGTACTGTAATGACAGGTTCCCTGGCTGCCTCTGAGATGTCATGGGTCAGTCATGTTAAGAATGTGTACGTCCAATCATCTGCTGATTTTTATCAGCCAGCCCTCCAGCAGGAGCTGACAAGGGCCAGTTTAGGAGTCACAATGAATAAACAATGGCTTTTTTGGATTGTTGGAGGCTGTGTAATAGAGTGAGGGGTTTATATATACTAAAACATGATGACATTAGCAATCAATATACCAATTACTGGACAAGTTATTGGAAAGAGCCATTCACGTGTCTTGAGCCTTCTTGCTTTTGAAGAGGCCTCTTTCAGGGAGAGTCTGGGGGCTCAGAGACAGTGATGGAAAAGGAAAACTCTGCTGCTCTGGCTGAAGAAGTCCAGACCTGGATGATTTGAATCGCCTAATTCCTGACTCTCATTCCTGGTGATTCCATCGCGGAAGTCTGGGGTTAGGGCTGGGGCTTGGCGTTTTAACAAAAGTTCCAGGTACTTTTGATCAGGTGGGTTAGGAGGCTGCTGTACAGTTCTAATTCCCAAACTGTTGTCCCCAGACCGGCCTCATCAGCATCCATGTTATAAACGCAGATTCTCGGACGCCAGCCAGACCTCCAGAAATAGAAGCTCTGGGGATGGGGCGGGGCAATCTGTGTCTTAACAAACCCTCCAGGTGCTGATTCTGATGCATGCTCTCGTTTGAGAACGACTGAGAAAGAGCAAAGATCTTTGCCACACAGCAATATCTGTCAGCTATGAGCCTCCTTCTGAGTAATTTGTTACTAAGGCTAGTTAAAGGGCTGAAGTTGGCAAATGATTTACCTTAAAAAATTAAATTAGATTAGATCCCAGATTATCTCCACAAGCATGTCACTCTCACTCTCTTGCACCTGGCTAGGTTTTCTTGAATGATCTTGATGTATGAGCAACTTTGATTAGAGAAAGTGAGTAATAAATATGGCTTTTGCCTATTATTTAAAAGTAGAAAGAAGGGGGGTGGATTTGGAAAATCATCTTAAAAGAAAAAAAAAAAGGATCCATGAGAAAAACCAATGCATGTGAAGCATTTTCTTAGAGTGTAGCTAATAGTCATCTGGGCATTAATAGGATTCTTGAAGTCCGCAGGCTCTTGTGTAGAATCAGTGAGGTCTACTTTTGCTTTTTATAGAGCCACAGAACATGTGACTTGGCCCAGTCAGGAGAGGAGAATGTACACAACCCAAGGCTGGTCCATCACCAGAAGAAGCATAATCATGGAGCCCTTCTCGCAGTGGAATTCGGATCTTCTTGTACCTTGGCCAAGAATCTTACTGAAGGAACAGTCCAGAAACTTCATTCAAAGGAAATGGACTTAATCTACCTGACTGGCAGTAGGTTGAAGTCAGTTTTCCCAGAGTTTGTTTCAAAGAACAATCCCATGGTTCTAAGTATGTAATTATAAGTGGATTTCTGAGGTCAGGTGAAAAACACTAGGCTGAACTGAGTTAAAGAAGATTCTTTGCCAGCAGGACTTCCTAAAGCCCCTAAAACATTAATATGCCCTGAGAATTCATAAGGAGAGGGGCTGCACCATGGATTTGACCATCAAAGCCATTTTACAAAGGATAATTTCATAGAATGGGTGTCCCAAGGTATGAGCTTCAGAAAATGTGGATTCAAATCATTTGAGATGGCCTAAACCTGTAGGGTAGAAGATAGTTCTTCCGTATGCTGTTTAGAAAGTCACCTTTTTCTTTGTTTTAATTTATTAAACCTTCTGTATCTGGAGTCAGGATTAATTATGTGGTGGCTTGATGCCAACGAGAAGGCTTGTGTGCCCATCACCAAAGAGTTAAATAAGTTGTCCAGCTGTTGATGGGCTGGTTAAATCATCCCTGAATTGTTGGCATATCTCCCAGAACAGGTACTCATAAAACACACACACACACACACACACACACACACACACACACACACATACAATACACCGGATTTTACTGGACAGATTACATGGTGTTTTTACAAACAAGGTATAATCCCATGGCAACTCCTTACATGTACCCAGAAACTTCACATGGCAGCGGATGTACACCTCGACTGGGCCTGACATTTGGAAAGTCCTTCTGCCCCCGTTGACAGTACTTTGCCCTATTATTTCCACCTCACTGGGTTCCAGATGGCCATGGCTGGGCATCTGTCTTTGTCCCCCATAGTGGCTATTCCTGAAGGTGATAGGAGTTTGGGGATGTGTCCTCCAGATTTCCTGCCAGTAGGAATTTTAAGCACCTTGTTGGTTGTAAAATTTTTTTCTCTGGAAGTTCTTGCCAGAGCTGTGCGTTAATGCCAAATGCTAATACTTGCTGGGGACATGATGTCTTATAAATGCTATGAAAGAGTATCATTTTTTTTCCCTGCAGAAGTAAAGGTACTTTTAAGCCCATATTTAGAAAGGGATTAGTTTCCTGAGTTACATCTGGAGGTCATGTGCTTACCTATAAATTGCTTCTTTGCTGAAATTCGTCTCCCCAGCCCCCAATTGTTACACGATAGCTAGAAAAAATTCTCACATGGCAGAAAGAATAGAATTTAAATGGCATTTGAAAGATGTATAAGGATTAAAAACAAATAAACAAACCAAAAAATAAAAATAAAAAACAAATGAAACTACCCCACTGCCCATGCTAATATTTGTCGTCTTTTCTACATTCTCCTGCAAGACTAGACAAGACTCAGAAGTTACTAGAATGTGTCTCTGTACTAAAAATAATGGAGCGAATTCAACTTTGGGAGGTCTTAAGACCTTTTTCTCATCTCCTTTGTAAATATATCCCTGTTGACACCACATATGCTTCCCAGCTTTCGAGACCCAATGCGTTTGTACAGGGAGATCACTCTACACCCTTTTAAGAAAGAGCTGGAGTTCAGTGTAGTTAACTCAGCTCTACCCACCACTTGGTCTGGTTTGTTATGTAGCTGAAGATTTCTCCCCTTTAGATGCTTTGAAATGTTTTGAATTAAAATAGCTTACTCAAGGTCACTGAAGGCATATGGTCCTGCTCAAAACTTTAAACAAAACATTAGTTTTTACAACCTTTTGTAATTTGGTATTGTATACAACATGGTTATATGCAGAGTTTCTGTAATCTTTTCAGTGGGTGACAGAAATATGAGAAGCAAATTTATAAGCCATTTAGCGAAGCATTTAATCAATTTCATGCATAGGAAATAACTCCGATTGCTTTGCTTTATCAATCTTTCTCTCCAGCAGAACTCCTGTGAACACAATCTCCCAACGCTGGTGGGGGCAGGGGTGGAAGTGGGGGTAGGGAAACATGCATGAACCTTTTGATGCACATACAATTTTAGGGACCCCTGAAATTTGCCTAGCAGGGTTGCTGGCTTCTATGAACCTTCTGGAGCCTGTTAATATATTTCAGGAAGAAAGCACAGGTCTAATATTTAGATGCTGTTTACAGGCCTTGTACTGTCAAGTTATTCATTAAACACCCTTTCCCCAAAGTGAATCTTACATTGTACTCAGCAGTGTAGCTTGTGCCCAGCTTTAGGCTCACAGTAATATTTTTAAAAAAAATATCTTAGTGCTTATTACTTTCAAACATGTGAATGATGAAATGACTTAGGTTTAAATTGACTTGCACTTTAAGAAGTTTAAACAATGTGTCAAAAAGAACTGAAATCCACAAAAACGCCTTGTAAAGGTATTTTAGCATTTTTCAGAATATACAAACTTTCAGGGCTCATGTTCTGGTTTTTTTTGAGTTGCTGAAAAGATTAATCTAGCTCTTGGCATTGTAAAAGGTTGATATTTTCTTTCCTGTTGTGTGCTAGAATCCTCTAATAACACTTCACCCAAACACCACTGAGTTTTTAAGTAAAAAAGTCATAAGGAAAAAAATTGTAAGGGAGCAAAAGACTATTTTGCCAATAATCGTTACCTGCTAAACTATGTTAAAATTGCATTAGTCCTATCTTGTCTTCTAAAATTGGAACTGATATAAAGATACTGTAGACATAACTTCCAATTTAGAAAATAATTTGCTTCCACTTATTTCTGAACTTAGACGACAATTTCGGTGAATAAATTCCAATCTAGATTACTTAGCTTTGTTTGTAAAATCAGCTCCATTCATAAAGGAGATATGCTTCATGCTCCTTTTAAATATGACATACCGAAGGTTTTGCCTGCATTGGCATTTCGATAGCATGTCACTTGATATTTATGTTGCCACATTATTTAAGCTCTGGGGGCAGCCTGATTCTATTGAAAAGAGTTGCTTTGGTAATCCTGCATACAATTGGCAACTGATGGAGATTTGTTTGTTTATTTATTTAATTTCTGTTCTTCCATTAACTCCTGAATTAAGTCAGTGCCTTTTCGACTTTTTCTAAAAAAATGTAACATCTTCTTTTGCTAAAATTGATCATAGAAGATAAAGTTCAAAAAGGTAAATTTGGGCAGAAAGATGTCTTTGCTAGAAGACCTGCTATTTGATGGGAAGAAATGGGACTTCTTGGGATCAAGCAATGTAAAAATTTCAAATAAATTTCAAAACACAAAACAATGACCATACACTTAGTCTCTGTTAAGTGTGAAAGTATTAGAGGACAAGAGCAGAGCCTTCTTTGCCACCACCTCAATCCCAACTGCTTTCTCCAGCTCCCTTGAAATAGCATCTTTCTAGTCCTCTCTGCATCTAAATGAAGCTTTGAACTCAGTGTGATATTGAATATAGTATTCTGCACTTGCTATTTTTACTCAGTGTCGTGAAGATCTTAGGAGAAACACCTCATTTGTTCTAACTCCTCCAGGAATTTCCCACGGAAAGTCTGTAACAGCTCTCATTGGGTCATTCCCCTACAACGGGACCTTGTGGCTGTGACATATAGCATATCAGTGAATATCTTCATACACACTGCCTTAGGTACTTGTGTATTTCTCTACCATGAGAAGAGAAATGTTGGAGGGAGTTGCTGGGTCATCAATATGCATAGTTTAGGTTGACTAATGGACAAGATGAAAGTACTGCCATCATTTTTTTCAAACGTTTAATTTCATAACCAATATAGAGAACAGAAAATTTCCATTTTAACCACATTCAAAGGTACAATTCAGTAGTAGTAATTCAATTCACAATAATGTGCTACTATCACCAAAGTGTATTACCCCTCCTTTTTCATCTCCTTAAACAGAAACTATTCACCCATTAAGCTAAAATTCCTCCTTCCTGCCTTCCCTCCCCTGTCCCTGATAACCTATAAAGCACCATCTGTCCCTGTGAAAGTTGGATCTTCCATGTATTTCATATGAGTGAGATCTATGCAATATTTGTCTTTTTGTATCTGGCTTATTTTGCTTAGCATGATGTCTTTGAGGTCCATGAGGTTTGCAGCATGCATCAGAACTTCCTTTTTTACAGCTGAATAATATTCCATGATATGTATATACCATATTTTGTTTATCCATTCATCTGTTGATGGACAATGGGTTGCTTCCACCTTTTGACTGTTGTTAATAATCCTGCTATAAATATTGGGTTTCCTTTTTATAAGGCAAGCCAGGACCAGGCAGCATAATCCCTCAGGCACACCCATATGTTCAGGGCCATTGGGCTGGCCAGATGTGCAGAGAATGGGGAGCATCAGGTAAAAGAAAAAATAGGTCACAAAAATCTATTTGCCCTTTTTAAGCTCATTGATAAAGTCAATTAACTATTTCATTTCAAGCATAGCATTAGTGTCCAAATTTAATTGTTTCAGCCAGTTTTTTACTTGAGACCTACAGATTTTTACTACTTTAGAAGACATCCTTGGGGGCAGAGATAGAAAATCTTATAACAAAGTGGTGTTAGCTTAGACCTAGGGCTCAGGAAGGAGATTGTCCTGGGAATACTTGCTGAGACAACTTTCTTTGTCCCCTTCGCTCCAAGAATTTCTATTGCTCTCTGCAGTATCCTAAGCCCACATCTATTCTTATTGTTGCCACTGCATCTGGGACTTCCTCATCAGCTTTTAACCAGTCATTGTAGCTCCATATTTAATTTCCCTCTTATAGGCTCTTCTTCCACCCGTCCCTTTTACCCAGCTATAGCTTTATGAAGCACAGTATGGTTTTGATTTGATCTTGCTTCAAAATAGCTTCTCACTATCCAGATTCTTTGTCTTGCCATTCAATGTCCCCCATATTTGTCCCTAACCAGTCTTGGAGACACTATTTTCACCTGCTTTATCTATCTTAGCAAAATGGAATGGACATAGTTCCTTAAACGTTTCTGCCTCCATGCACTTCCTATAGCCTGAATGTTCTTTCCTCCAGCCCAGAGAAGACCTTGCCTTCAAAGTTGAGCTGCTCCAAGATGCACTTACTGTCTTCCTCATGTACCACTAAATCAATTGTCACCATTATTAGAGGAACAATGGCAGGTATTAGAACAGGGAAGGGAAAAGAGAAGCAGATGTTCTGTGAAATGGTTCTCAGTGAAATGGCTCCACTAAGTATACTCTAAGTAAAGGTTAAAGAGATTCTAAGTGATGGATAGTAATGTGTTTTTGATTCCTAAAGCCCCAAACAGAATGTGAGAATGTAATCAAATTATAGCCATATTAAAATGTTAGGCTATAGCAGGTCTCTATTCAGCTCTCCTCTAGTGCAGGCATCAAAATCAGGAAATGGCCTATTCTCTAACCCATGAATTGTTTGTAGCTCAGGACCTCTAAGTCCCATGAAATCAGCCCTGTATGTATTAATAACACATTTAGCCTATAGTATGTACAGTAATTCCTAGATGAAAAAGATACTTTTGAGCCTATTTGCAGAACATGTACTTTCAGCTGATTTTTAAGATAAAAAAGGATAGAGTTCATATAATTTTTTTTGTGCCTTTCTGCCTAATGGTATAAACTTACAAGCAGCTTAATGTAAGTTAGCAATGTAATACTGGCCATAGACTAGCCTTTTCTTTTACTTAAGGATAACTTTCAAGCATTGGGGTCAAATTACTCGAATCGCTAAAATTAACTTTTAGAATTCATTTCTAATAGTAAAAACGTGGGAGCCACCCCTATATCCAGAAGTTGTAGATTGATTACATACATATGGCATCTGTTGAAATACTATATGGGCATTAAAGTGCTGATATATATAAAATATTGAAAAAATGTTTTTAATATAATCTTAAGAATGATTAAAAGGCAAACTTGTATATAAATTCAACAACTTTATGTGTATATGGACCATGGACTTGTCAGGGTAGTAAACTTGGAAGTTATTTTATTTCTTTGCTTCCTTTAATGCTCTAATGATGGTGAGCTTTGAAATCAAAAGCATTGCACTATCTGTATTGTCCTAGTTGAGTGGTGAGTGTTGAGTTTGAGGGGAATTCCTTCCCTAATTCCAGAAAGGGAGCCAAAGGGGTCATCTCCTCCTGAGAGAAGAGCACATGGTACGCCTACAAAGAAGAAACTGAGATGAGATGGATGAACTCAGAAACTACCCTCATTCCACTTTAGGAGCCTGGTATAAACAAACAGTTGTAAGAGGAACCTGCAGGCTCACAAGCAGAGGAATCAGCACAGCTTCCCAGCTACTGTAAACACACCCAAGTCTCCAGAGCTTGATAGGGATTGATTATCTTGTAGTGGATGGGTGGGGGTGGGGAGGCAGGGAGAGTCAAAGAAAACCAGCAGATGGGGAGTGCCAAAGTGCTTTACAAGTCTTTGAGGAACTGTGCAAAATGGGAGGATTACTGAAAATTTAGAGTTTTTTACTTTTAAAAATATCTTGAAGGTGAATTTTGGAAATGCTTGAAACACTTGATAGATCCTGAATTAGGTGGTAAGCTTCAAAAACACTTGGGAGAAATTTTTACTTGGATATTTTTTAATCCTTTATCAGAGGCTGATGGAAATGTAGAACATTAGACCCTGGAAGGAAGTTGGAGATAAAAGTCATGCTCATTAGAATCCCTCATAGGTTCTCAAAGAATAACGCATGCCATGGTTACTTCTTTTTTCTGATGGGGTGAATGGATAGTCAGAGGAGGAGGATGCAGACCAGAGCTATTTACATTGTAAAGCATGTAGGAAATCATCTGAGGATGTTATTAAAAGGCAGATTCTGAGTCAGTCAGGGTAGGGCCTGAGGTTCTGCATTCTGAAGAGGCTTCCAGCTGATGCTGGTTCTACTGGTCCATGGACCACACTTTGAGTAGCAAAGTTGTAGACTGGTCTCCAAAGTTAAAAACTGGATTCTTGAGCTCTTTGTGTAAAGTCTCTGATTCAATAAGAAAAGTCTTCATTTTTTTCAGGCTTCCTAGGTAATCCTCCTGCATTAACCAGTAAGGAACTACAGCTTTAGGCACTGCCTAACCAGCTATGATATTGTTTTGAATATAACACAGTGCAGTGTGTTTGTAATTGGTTGACCTTTTCTTTCTTAATCCTAGATAAAATTAATAACTTCTACCACTGTACAACTTTACCTTTGTACATACCTGCAGTTTTCATTCTTGAGAACTTTAGCTCTTTCTACCCTCCTTTGCACCAACACATCCTTAAATGAACTTTTTAAGCTTCTCTACTTTTTTTTTTAACTGAATTGAGCACTCACTCATTCTGTCCTATCACTGTGCCTCAGGCTTCTCATCTGTTCAATGGACATGGTAACACCGTCTGTATCTACTTCGGTGGCTATCAAGTAAGAAGAAATGTGAAAGAGTGTACAGAGCCTGACCTTGCAAGTCAGTAATCCAAGGTTTTATGTCTTTCTCTGCCAAATTATATGTGATCTCAGGCAGTCATTTAATCCCTCTGACCTTCTCTCTTTCATCAATAATAAAGGTTTCTGAAAATATTAAGTGCTATACAAACTTGGGGGATATTATTATTAGTGGCAGGAAAATGCAATACTTTTTAATGTGGTAAAATGAACAACCCAAATTAACAGCATTTAATTAATATTTCATCAATTTTTGCATGAATTGTCTCCATTAGCAGTGTTTCTTATGAATGTCAGCTAGTGGGATCTGATATGTAAGTATAGCTCAATGGTAGATGATCGTCACCTGATACATAGGCTCAATTTCCAGCCCTTTGCATGATTTTGGTTGGGGACCATATTTTCTAGCCTTAGTTGGCCTTAAGATAAGTGAGAACTGCTCTCTTCTATGTCGTGCAAACCCACTGTGTGGTGGGCAAACCATACCATCAGCACTCTCCATTTGTGCCTCACTTAAATTATAGTTTTCTGTACCTGTTTTGCTTTGTTAGGGAAGCCAATGAATGCATGTTGACCTTGTCTTTTGCTTTCAGGAACACTTGAAATTGGGCTGTGAAACACCTATCTCATCTATGTCATTTCTTGCCTGGATATTTTTTTTTTCCTATTAAATTTCAGAGTGAAAAAATACAGATAACTAATTTTTTAAGAAACTTTACCTAATTGAAAACCTCTACTGAAGAAAGTCCAGCTGACTACTTCCTAAGGACCAAGTTTAATAGGCCATTGAGTCAGAAAAAAGTGAGCTGGACATGTTCAAGCTACCTGAGACATGGTGGGTTAATGTGGCCTGGGCTCTTTACTGCCTTTTTGCTGAGTGATCTTAGGTAAGTTAGCTCACCTCTCAGAGCATCAGATCTCCTCTCTGTGCAAAAGGGATTAAAGAAGCCAATCTGTTCTGCTACAATCTATACTCTGAAGGAGAGATCCTTGTTTTGTTCCCCAATGTACTCCGATTGCCTAGAAAAATTCCTGGCATATAGTAAGTGCTCAAATAATATTTGTGGAATGAATAGCTTTCTGCTAGAATGACAGGAAATAAATGTCCTTCTCTAAGGTCCACCAAAATATTTCCCTACGTGCCTTTTCTGACAGTGCTGTTTCACTGGAATGTTCTTTTTTGTTCATAACAGCTAAATGGCCTCAGCATTTTATTTGTCATGGCAGGGAAAAACTAGTGGCACAGTAAAAATCTAAACACTTCTGCGGACTTTCATATTATTTAAAATGTTTATTGACTAGAACTAAAGGAGATGCAACTATTTGAAGCTTCAACCAAGTTTAGTCTTTTTTTAAAACTGTTTACAAAACAAATTATTTTATGGATGCAATTTATACATAGAATAGAAGAGGGCTATACCCACTCTTATCTTTATCTTACAGACATAAATAACAAACAACTCCAGTAATCAAAACTTACTACAATTGTAATAGACTTTGGCAGAATTTATGTATTGTATGCAATGCTAACATAATGTCAACTTCCAAGGATAGAGGCCAAGATTTCTAGTTTGGTTTTGTTAAAAGAAAAAAAAAATCCACTACTGCATTTGTAGTTTTTACTACATTCAAGGGATTAATTCTCATAAATAAAATTGTTTATACCACCTTCTAATCAGAAAGTCGAAATGATCTGTGGCAATGTAACCACTAAAAACTTGTATACTATGAAAATATTTCAATAATTAATGCATGCTCCATCTAGAGTAATTGACAGTGAGGTCATAAATATAATGGGCCATCTGTGTTTGATTTGTTCATGAAAATGCTTAAAGGGATAGGTAGGCAATTCAAACTTCTGCATAATTGGAGTCAAGAAAGATTTCTTCTAACTTCTCCAAGTAGTGAGGGCATTTCTTAGGGTTTATTATATTTTTCTTACACTCTTTTCCAGATTTCCACTTGAGCCATACTTCTCATGACTTTTCATTCAATTGCAACAATCCCTTGTCTGTTTTTGATATAATTCTTATGTATGAATTATAGTTGGTTGTCCTTACCATTTCAATAACAACTTAAAAGTCACATGTCTTTTGCATAGGTGCAATCTAATGTTATGGTTTTACCATTCTTTCAACTTGGCCTGGCCAATTCAAAAATTTATTGTAGTTTTGCTCTTCTTTCAGAAAACAAACAAACAAAACCCTGCTTATATTTGTTAACAAAGAGTAATAAGAGCATGAGATTAAGACATTTATAGTAAGGTTTTTGTAATTTCATTTTTGGGTATGGACCATAATTACCATGTTTTTGGATGTAAGATGACCTTGGGCTTGGTAGACATCAAACTGGTTCAAGGACTTTTTGTGCAAAGAAACTAAAACGCATTAGAGGATTGCCTAGAAGACTGTCCTGAGATCCAGACCCATAAAGAAACATCCAAGAACACATATTCATTAGGGTTCAGTGAATCTGTTGTACAGTCTAATCTTTTTAATTGTTTTATTCTAATAACATATATGCAACCTAAATTTTCCCCTCTTAACCACATTCAAATGTATAATTCAGTGATGTCATAACATTCACAATGTTATGCTACCATCACCAACATCCATTACCAAAACTTTTCCATCACCCAAAACAAAAACTCTATCAATTAGGCATTGACTTCCCATTTCCTACTTACACCCCAATCCATGGTAACTTGTATTTTCCTTTATGTCCCTAAGAATATGCTTATTCTAGTTATTTCATATCAGTGAGATCATACAATATTTGTCCTTTTGTGTCTGGCTTATTTCAATCAATGTGAAGTCTTCACGGTTCATCCATGTTATTACATCTATCAGAACCTTCTTTTTTATGGCCGAATAATATTCCATTTAGGTCTATACCACATTTAGTTTATCCATTCATTGGAGGCTGGATGCTTGGGTTGCTTTCTATCTTTTGGCAACTGCGAAAATGCCACTAAGAACATTGGTGTGCAAATATCTGTTTGAGCCCTTGTTTGCTGAGTATATAACTAGAAGTGGGACTGTTGGGTCAGATGGTAATTCTATACCAAACTTTCTAAGGAACTGTAAAACTGTCTTTCACAGTGACTCCACCATTTCACCAATAATGAGCAAGTGCTTGTATTTCTCCACATCCTCAGCAACACTTGTTATTTCTGTGTTTTCTTTTTTTTTTAACGGTAGTCATCTTAGTGGGTATAAAGTAGAAATCTAGAACATATGGGTGGTTTTCACTTGTATTTCCCTAATGCTAATGATGTGGAGCATTTGTATATGTGCTTTTTGGCTATTTGTATATCTTCTTTGGAACTATGACCATACAAATATTTTACCCATTTTAAAATTTGGGTTGACTGTCTTTCTGTGGTTGAGTTGTAGGATTTCTTTATATGGTCTGTATGTTAAACAGTGGTTTCCAAATATTTTCTTCTGTTCTGTAGGTTGTCTTTTTACTTTCATGATGAAGTCTTTTGATGCACAAAAGTTCTAAATCTTGATGAGGTCCCATTTATCTATTTTTTTCTTTTGTTGCTTGTCCTTCTGGTGTATAGTCTAAGAAACCATTACCTAACACAATGTCCTGGAGATACTCCCCTAGGTTTTCTTTTAGGAGTTTTAAATTTTGGTCCTTATGTTTAGGCCTTTGATCCGTTTTGAGTTGTGTTTTGTATGTGATGTGAGGGGATCCACCTTCATTCTTTTGTATATGGGTATCCGGTTTTCTCAGCACCATTTGTTGAAGAGACTTCTTTCCCAGTTGGAAGCCTTGCCAAAATCAATTGGCTATAGATGTAAAGGCTTCTATGTCTCTAATTTGATTCCACTCTTCTATATGTTTATCTATGTGCCAATACCATGCTATTTTGATTATCAGAGATTTGTAATGAGTTTTGAAATCAGGAAGTGTGAGTCCTCCAACTTTGCTCTTTTTCAAGATGCTTTTGGGTATTCAGAGCCCCTTATACTTCCACATAAATTTGGCGATTGTCTTCTTCATTTCTGCAAAGAAAGCTTTTGGAATTTTGATAGGGATTTTGTTGAATCTATAATTTGCTTTGGGAAGAACTGACATCTTAATATTTGGTTTTCTAATCCATGAATGTGGAATATCTTTTCATTTATTGAGATATTCTTTGATTTCTTTTAGCAATGTTTTATAATTTTCCATGTACAAGTCCTATACATACTTGGTTAAATTTATCCCTAGATATTTGATTCTGGTAGTTGCTAGTGTGAATAGGATTTCCTTTTAAGATTATTCATTACTAATGTACAGAAGCACTACTGATTTTTGTGTGTTGATCTTGGACCCTGCCACTTTGCTGAATTTGTGTATTAGCTCTAGGACCTATGTTGTGGATTTTTCAAGATCTTCTCTTTAGAGCATCATGCTCCATCTCCAAATAGGGAAAGTTCTACTTCTTCCTTTCCAATTTGGACGTACTTTCTTTCTTTCTTCTGTATCATTGCCCTGGCAAGAATCCCCAATACAATGTTGAATAACAGCAGTGGCAGTGAGCATCCTTGTCTTTCCCTCAATTTTAGGGGGAAAGCTTTTAGTCTTTCACCATTGAGGATGATGTTACCTGTGTGTTTTTCATAATTGCCCCTTACCATGTTAAGGAAGTTTCCTGTTATTCCTAGCTTTCTAAGTGCATTTATTAAGAAGAGGTACTGGATTTTGTCCTGATGCATTTTCTGCATTGATTGAGAGTGTCATATTTTTTTTCCCCTCCATTCTAGTAATGTGGTGTAATACGTTAGCTGATTTCTTTATATTGAGTCACTTTTGCATACCCGGGATAAATTCAACTTTATTCTGGCTTATAATTCCTTTAAAGGGCTGTTGGATTCAGTTTGCTAGTATTTCTTTTGAGGATTTTTGGATCTATATTTATAAGGGAAATTTGTCTGTATTTCTTTTCTTGTGGTCTTTTGTCTGACTTTGGTATTAGGGTATTGTTATCCTCATAGATTGAGTCAGGAAATTTACCCTCCTCCTCATTTTTTTGGAGGAATTTAAGCAAGATTGGCACTATTTTCTTCTGGAATGAAGCCCCCTGGTCCTGGGCTTTACTTTGTTGGGAGGTTTTTAAAAATTACTAATACAATTTCTTTATTGTTATTGATCTGTTGAGACCTTTTAATTCTTCCTGAGTCAGTGTACATTGTTCATGTGTTTCTAGGAATTGTCCATTTCATCTAGGTTTTCTAATTTTTTGATGTTCACAGTTATTTATTGTATTGTCTTAATATCCTTATTGTTTCTGTGGGTATGTTAGTGATTTCCTCCTTTCATTTATGATTTTAGTAATTTGCGTCTTTTTTTTTTCTTTGTCAGTCTAGCTAAAGGTTTATCAATTTTGTTTATCGTTTCAGAGAACCAACTTTTGCTTTTGTTGATTTTATTTATTTCTTTATTCTTCATTTCATTTCTCTGCTCTAATCTTTATTATTTACTTCCTTCTACTCTCTTTGGGTTTAGTTTACTCCAGTTGTAAAGTTAGGTCTCTGACTTGAGATCTTTCATCTTTGGCATTTATAGCTATAAATTTCCCCATCATCACTGCCTTTGCTGCATCCCATAACTTTTGGTGTGTTATGCTTTTGTTTTCATTTGCCTCAAAATATTTCCTAATTTCTCTTGTGATTTCTCCTTTGAATGATTGTTTAAGATTGGGTTGTCTAATTTCCACATAATTGTGAATTTTCCAGTTGTCCCTTTCTTATTAACTTTTAGCTTCCTTCCATTGTGTTCAGAGAAGATACATTTTATGATTTCAATATTTTAAAATTTACTGAGACTTTTTATGACCTGACATATGGTCTATCCTTGAGAGTGAACTATGAACAGTGGAGAAAGAATTAATATTCTGTTACTGTTGGGTAAAGTGCTCTCTATATGTCTGTTAGATCTAGTTGGTTTATAGTATCATTAAAGTCTTCTATTTTCTCATTGATCATTTGTCTAGATGTTCTATCCATTTTTGTCAGAAATGTATTGAAATGTATTGTTAAAGTAGAACCGCCTATTTCTCCCTTTAAATCCATCAATATTCACTTCAGATATTTTGGGGCTTTGCTTATAAGTGCATACATATTTATAATTGTTATGTCTTCTTGTTGAATTGACTCTTTTGTCAGTATATAGTAACTTTTTGTCCTTTGCAATAGTTTTTGACTGAAGTTTACTTTATCTAATATTAGTACAGCTACCCAAGCTCTCTTTGGTTACTATTTAAATGGCATATTTTTTCTATCCTCTTACTTTCACCCTATTTGTATCTTTGAATTTAAGGTGAGTCTCTTGTAAACAGTATATATTGGGGACATCCTTATTTTATCCATTCTGCCAATTTCTGCCTTTTGACTGGACAGTTTAATCCATTTGCATTTGAAATCAGTACAAATAATGCAGGACTTTCTTCTGCCAGTTTGTTATTTGGTAAGTCATTTAATTTTTGTACCTTACTTCTTTTCCTAATGCCTATTTTCATATTTATGTGAATTTTTAGTGTTTTACCATTTTGAGTCCCTTCTCACTCCTTTTTGTGTATATTTTCTTTGTGATTACCATAAGACTTTAGTTCAATATCCTAAATCTATAGCAATCATGTTTGATTTTGTAACAACTTAGAATAGCATATTAAAATACTATTCCTTTGTCTTTCTCCCCCCCCACTTTATATTATACTTATTACAAATCATATCTTTATACATTGTATTTCCTAAATCATAGATTTATTGTTACTTTTTATGCATTTGCAAATTAGACCCTGTAAGAAGTAAAAAGTGGAGTTACCTTCCAAAAAATATTATGTGATAGTACTGGCATTTACATTACCTATATGGTTACATTTACCAGAGGTCTTTATTTCTTTGATCCACTGTTTAGTGTCCTTTCCTTTCAGTCTGAAGAATTTACCTTAGCTTTGCTTGTAGATAAGGTCTAGTGGTGATGAACTCTCTCAGCTGGGAATGTCTTAATTTTTCCTTCAATTTTTTTTTTCACATGGACAAGCACCAGAAAACGAACGTGGGTCTTCGGCATGGCAGATAAGAACTCTACCTGTTTGAGCCACCATGGCCCACCCTCTCCTTCATTTTTGAAAGATGGTCTCACCATACATAAAATTGTTGGTTGGTGTTTTAGTTTTGTTGGCTACTCAAAGCAGATAACATGCATGGGTTCAGCTTAAACAGTGGAAATTTATTCTTTTAACTTGAGGCTGGGAAAATATCCAAATCAAGGCATCATCGAGGGAATGCTTTCATATTGAGGACCAATTGCCAGTGATCCTTGGCTCCTTTGCTGCAGGTAAGGCACATGGTGGTGTGTGCTAGTCTTTCCCTTCTCTTCAGGTTTCATTGTTCTTAACTTATTTCTGCGGCTTTCTCTTTGAATTTACATTCTCTTATAAAGGACTTTAGTAAGAGGATTAAGACCCATTCTGATCAAGGTGAAGTTAACTGAACTGAAGTTCCCTTATCAAAAGATTCTACTTAAAAAGTTTCCACCTCCACACGAATGGATTAATTTTAAGAACATGTTTTTGTTTTTTCTAGGATATACCACTCCAAATCAACACAGTTAGCAATTGTTTTATTTCAGCACTTTAAATATTTAGAGGCATCCTCACTTAATCTTAATTGGTGCTCTGTTGTACCTAACGCATTCCTTTTCTCTTGAAACGTTCAGGACTCTCTCCTTATGCTTGGTATCCAATATTTTGATTATTATGTATCTGGACATGGGTTTTTTTCAGTTTATTCTGTTTGGGATTAGTTAGGATTCTTGAATGTGTATATTCATATTTCTCATTACATTTGGGAAGTTTTTTGGCCATTATTTATTGGAATAGTTCTTCTACTCTATTCTCTCTTTTTTTTTCTTCTGGGACTCCAAAAATGCATATATTGATACACTTGGTGGTATACTACAGGTCTCTTAGTTCTATTCTCTTTTTCCCTTCTTTTTTCTTTCTGCTCCTTAGCCTGAATCATTCAGTTGTCTTGTCTTTGTGCTCACTGATTTTTTTCTGCTAGCTCCAGTTAGCTGTTAAAACCCTCGTTCTCATTTCAGTTGTTGTGGTCTTCATCTTCAATATTTTGTTTGGTTCCTTTTTAAAATTTCTATCTCTTTATTGAGATTACTATATTGTTCATTCATTATTTTTATAAATGTTTTCATTTGTTACTCCATTTTTCCTTTATCTTCTTGTAGACATGGAAAACAATAATTTTTTTAGTTCACCCCATATTTTCTGAGCCTGTATATTGTCCCTGGCTTTTGCTCACTCCTGGCCTTAGGAATTCTCCCATTTGCAAGAATCCAAATGTTCTCTTTATTCCTTATGCAATAGACTTTCCCCTTCTCCCACGTGCTCTGTTTTATGTATTAAAACCAGTAATCATCTGACGTAGGCCACTTTGACTTAATTGTTTCTTGTACTGTTCTAGCTGTCCAACAAGCTGCTTTTGCCTGTAAGGCATGTTTCGCAAGGGGAAGCCAATGTTGAATTTCCTGGTTTAGTCTTTCAGATTGCTATCTGATAGACTGGCCCAACACAGAGTTACCCCTGTATGTTTATAGGGGTTACTCTGTTCTCTCTGCCAGAGACTCACAACGAGAGCATAGGATGGCTCCACACTATACCAGGGAGGAGGTGAGAGGGGACAGCAAAAGTGCCATGAGCTTCTCTTACCATTTTTAAAGCTGAGTTTTGAGAAAAATGGATCTGCCAGTTTTTAACTAGTTTCTCAAAGATTTTCTAGGGGATTGGCATTCTGAACTAGTTTATAGTTGGTTCCACCTTGGCTGATAGGAAGTCCAGAAGTGCTATTTTAAATATTAAATTTCTAATAACATTACATCATCTCCCTGTAAATTAGTTCTTACTGTTGGTGTTTTGCTTTGGCTCCAAGATGTAATCCAGACTTCTTAACATGGAGAACATGGAAGACTGTTGCTAATGCTTATAATGCTTAAAATATAATGCTTATCTTTTGCCACCTACCCTGCACTCTAGTCACATAGAAGTGAATTCTCCAAGCACATCATGAGGCTTCAGTGACTTTGAATACATGGTTCCTTCTACCTAGAATTCTTTTATTTGTCCATGTGGTCAGTCTCTCTTAATGCATGCAAACACAGCCCAGACATCATTGCTTTATCTATACCACGTCCCTTCCTTGATGTTGCAGAACACTTTGGGTTCACCTCTATGGCAGCATTGTTCAGCATTCTTTACCTGTCTTAGATAGCCTCCCAGTGACTGCATGGGGAAGATACGCTGAAGAGAGGGTTTTGAAGGCCTTTCACTGTGTGTCCAGTACCATGCTTTGTCTGGTCCAAAACATGAGCAAGTTTAAGAGCAATTTTCATGAGTCAGTGTCTTTAAGTGGGGTTGGAAACAAGCTGGCCATTCTTTTCACTCTACCGTCTTATTATTTATTTGGAACCGGTTTTTAAGTTACCATTTGTTCTTCTCTTTTCCAAACTAAATTACCTTAAAAGTTTTTAGCTTTTAAAATAGCTCTTAATATTCAGTTATGTCATTTCTTACAGCTCTTATTTACAATTAAATACTTTTTTTTTCTTTGCATGGGCAGGCCCCCAGAAATTGAACTCAGGTCTCCGGCATGGCAGGCGAGAACTCTGCTTGCTGAGCCACCATGACCCGCCCTACAATACTTTTAAATAGCTTTAATCTGTGGCTTTAGTGTTTTTCAGAGACAACCAAAAAGGTGCAAGAAAAACATTAAATATGTTGTAACCTAATTTTTGAAGTAGAGGAGCACTTTTCAATTCCATAATGGCATTCTATATAATGCCAACTTTGAATAAAAGGCAAAAAATGCCATATTTTTATATAGTTGACATTATAAACTTACATCTTTTTGTTTAATTGAAAATCTTCTCTTTAATATACATTTTTTCTTTTGAGCAGACACAACCACTCAGTTTTATTTCTCATGTAAGAGGTACCACTATACTTCCCAATCAAGTATGAAAATTTTGACCAGAAAAATACAAATACAGCTTTTTACTATTTTCTGAACATGTGCTCATTATCTTTCAATATATAAAATTTTGTTCAGTAAACAAAACAAAAGAAAGCAAAGCTTTCCTTTCAGAGTGGAGAAGAAAATAATAACTTTGAATTCATTGTTAATGAATGTGGTTAAGTATCTACACACTGAAGCAAAGAGGTAGTTTATGAAATTATAAGAGATTATAGGAAGAAGTTTTTAGGGAGAAGACAATTCAGCAGGAGGTTAAGGAAACGAGTCCCACATTTGTGGTTGTTTAGGTATGGTCTTCATTGGGCCATGCTTCATGAGAAGGTACTGAAAGGGGACAGAGAACAGTGACTTGGGTCAAATTTTGTTTTCCTTCATTTGCCAAGTTTATGAAGTTACTTTTACTTTCAACACATATAACTACTTGTTCCTAATTTCATCCTGTTGATCAGAAGGATTTTAAAATATTTTATTGCATATTCAAAGCCCTAAGAAAAGAATATAAACAACTATAGACTTTACCACCCAGATGTTTAGAGTTCTAAGCAGATAACAATATGATGACCAAGGCCACTAATCCAAAATATGTGAAAAAGAAGATAAACAAATAAGAATAAAATAAAAAAGATAAAAAAGGAAAAAAAACAAATAAAAAATATGAAAAAGGCCACTGAACCAGCTCTCAAACAAATACACAGTCTGATAAATCAGATGAGCAAGTATTACTGAGGATAATCTCAGATGGTAGAAATAAGTTCCCAAATGGGATTTTCACCAAAATATAGCTTCTTATGTTGTATATATATATGTGTGTGTGTATATATATGTATATAGCTTTTTTTTCTTTGGCATGGGCAGGCTCTGGGAATCTAACTCGGGCTTCTGGCATGGCAGCATGGCAAGTGAGAATTCTGCCACTGAGCTATGTTGTACCGCCCTATGCTTTTGACATTTAAAATCAATACTTATTCATTACAGAGAAAAATTAGAACATGCAAAAAATAAAACTAAGTAAAACACCACAAAAGGTAATTTTTTCATTTACTACATGTCAGCCATCGTGATCATTGATATATATCCTTGTAGAGATACATAATATTGCACCATATTCTATATACACTTTTTGCCATCCTCTTTCATTTACTATACCATCAAAATATATCATTACCAGATCTATCTATTTATTATCATTTCTGTGGCTTCAAACTATCCCAATGTCTGCATTTACCATTAATCAATCCACATTTATTAAACATTCAGGTTGTTTGGAACTTTTCTCAATTACAATAATTTGCTTTAAAATATACATAGTAAGAAAACTAGGTAGGTATGAGCATTGCAAGAGGTTTACATGCTTGAAAAATAAATTGCTTCTTGTCAAGAGGGTGTGTTATTTGGTCCAAATCAGTTTCCACACCATCTAGTAAAAAATTTTCAAACATATATAGACAAGGGAGAATAATGTGCAAATACATTGTCAGCATGATTCTTTATAAAAAATAATTGGAGGTTGTGCCTTGTAAACTAACAAGTTGAGTGTTTGAGGGTGATGCTTAAAATAGCCTGGAAGTTGAGGTGGATCTGTTTTTCTGTTTTGTTTTTTTTTAGGTCCGGGAAACCTTTTTTTTTTTTACTGCAATTTTCTTGAGATATATTCACATACCATATAATCATTCCAAATATGCAATCAGTGGCTCACAGTGTCATCATATAGTTGTGCATTCATCATCACAATCAATTTTAGAACAATTTCATCACTAAAAATAAATAAATAAACCAACCAAAACATCCCACACCCCCTTTCCTTCTATTATTCATTTATTTATTTTTGTCCGTATTTTTTTTACTCATCTGTCCATATACTGGATAAAGGCAGTGTCAGTCACAAGGTTTTCACAATCACATGGTCACACAGCAAAAGCTATATAGTTATATAATCATCTTCAAGAGTCGAAGCTACTGGATTACAGTTCAACAGTTTCAGGTATTTCCCTCTAGCTGTTCTAATACACTAGAAACTAAAAAGGAATGTCTATGTAATGCATAGGAATAACCTCCAGAATGCCCTCGACTCTATTTGAAATCTCTCAGCCACTGAAGCTTTATTTTGTCTCATTTCTTTCTTCATACTTTTGGTCAAGAAGGCTTTCTCATTCCTGTGATGCCAGGTCCCAGCTCATCCCCAGAAGTCATGTCCCACATTTCCAGGGAGATTTACACCCCTGGGAGTCATGTGTCATGTAGGGGGAGGGCAGTGAGTTCACCTGCCAAGTTGGCTTAGAGAGAGAGACCACATCTGAGCAACAAAAGAGGTTCTCTGGAAGTGACTCTTAGGCATAATTATCAGTAGGCTTAGCTTCTGCTTTGCAGGAATAAGTTTCATAAAGACAAGCCCTCCGATGAGGGCTTGGCTAATTAAATTGGTAGTTCCTAGTGCTTCTGAGAATACCAGAAATTCACCAGGAGGGGAAGTTTAATATTTATACATTTTCCTCCAAGTCCCTCAAGGGGACTATGCAAGATATATATTTTTAAATTTTCTGCCCAGATTACTCTGGGATGTATTGGGGTATTATATTAACCTATACAAAATAATAAGGTCTCATCCCCTCTTCTGTTTGAATAAACTGACCTTACTGATTACATTAGATAGTGTGCTACAGAAAATATAAATTTTGTATCAAATAAACATGTCTTCCTTTGATTTCACACAGAAGTTGAGGTTTGAAAACACAGCCAATATTATCCTTTATGCTGTATTCTGCTTTACCTTAGGATGTGGACTTTTAAAGGTAGCATTGTTCAGCATTTTTACCTGCCTTCCATAGCCTCCCAATGACTGCATGGGGAAGATACGGGGAAGAGGGGTTTTGAAGGCCTTTCACTGTGTGTCCAGTACCATGCTTTGTCTGGTCCAAAACATAGGACAAGACTGGGTTTTGGAGACAAAGGGACAGATGTTTGAATCCTAACTTTTTGATTGGGGCTGGTCATAATACCTCAAGTCCCAAACTGTGTAGGTGAAAAGACAGCCTTGTGCATGGTGCACTGCAGGCTGGGGAAGAGTTGGCACCCATTGAAATCAGTTGGAAGAAGTAGGGTCTCAGACTGTGAGGAGGGGACAAATATTTAAATGAGTAAGTATTTGTAGAGCTCTTAAAATAGTTCTATGTGTTTATTAATAAAGTCTCAATTCTAATGTGTCACAGAGAGGTTGAGCAATTTGTCTGAGGCCACACAGCTAGTCTGCAGAAGTGGGGTTAGGGCCTAGGTCTTGGGGACCGGAGCCTACACTGCTTCCGAGAGATCTCTGACAAATTGGTGGGATGAAACTGAGGCATCTCCTACCCTGATCCGTGTCGCCCCATGTGAATGACTCTCAAAGCTGAGGCACTCTTCCAGCCCCTCACACATATTCCATCAATGAGCCCTCGGTTGGTTAGCTGGTGGCTATTATCAGCTGCTTCCCCATCTCACCTCTTAGCATCCACTCCATCCCTCTGGTCTTGTTTGGGCTGACCAGATGGGAGGGACACTCTCCTAAGAGGTTTGAAATAGTATGATTTAGCAAAATGGAAAACAATATGGCCTAGGTCTGTGGAAATGTTACCATTACTGGGAGAAGATTTAAGAATCTCCTTGAATAACCCATGTTTCCAAGAGCACTGGGTTAAGACTCAGGGTTAAGGTTATCTTTCTTGTGCTTCTCCGTTCTTCTCTCTCTCTTACCCTGCTTCTGTCTCCCCAGTGATTTACCACCCCAACATTCTCTGCCCACTTAACGATAAAGGTGATAACATTAATGCTGTTAGCTACTCTTTGCTGAGCTCTTATTATGTGCTAACCAATTTAACGTATCATCTCATTTAATCCTCATGCAGCCTTGAAAATCCAGCTGACCAGCTAGGACAGATGGCTCTTACTGAGGTAGAGCTGATGGAGGAAAAGGGGAGAAGATTAACAGGAAAACAATGAGCATTCTCGAAGACATACTTGGAGCACCGAAAGATCTGGATCTAAGACTGTGATCTCTGAACTGAAATACCTAATCAGAATTAGGAAGCAAACTGACAAACACAGTCCTTGGTAGCAAGTGAATTAGAGATTTAGAAGATCAAGTAAAAGGAATCACTCAGCATCTGCCACATGGACAAAACCAAATGAATGAAAAGGTAAGTGACTTAGAGTACAGACCCAGGAAATTTCACTTGCAAATAATGAGAAATTCGGCAGAAGATGAAGAAAAAACTGAGAGAAGATGTTCATTTTCAGATTAAAAGAGCTGAATCCAAGTAAGGATTAATTAAAGCAAAAGTAAACAAATGAAATATAAATAAAAACACATAACTAAATATACCCTCATCAAATTCCTGAATATTAAGTTTAACAAAAGCTGTGGTATGCCAAACACATCCCACTTTCAAGACTGAGGAATTCAATCTCCCATATGCTGGCAGTGTTTGTGGCTCCCCAGGAATTGCTCTCAGTTTTAAGAAGGTGATTTCCTCATGTATACCCTTTCCCAGAAGCATTTTTCATCCAATGACTGGTTAATATGGGGATGCAAAAGTGTATTTCCTTTGTCCCAATTTGATAACTCCGAAAAGCCATTCCACTTCTTCCTGAAGGAGCGCTTGGCCTCTGTTAAGATTGTATAGCAGCTGAACTCCTCCCGCTGTCCATCTTAACTTACTCTCATGGGTGTTGTCGTTGAGAGCCTCCCCAGTAAAATTCTTGCCCACAAAATACCATCTCAGAATCTGATTCCCAGGGAACCTGACCTATGATACTAAATACCAAACAACAAAAAACAAAATAAACAACATCAACAACAAAAATCCAAAACCCAAAGCAAAACCCATGCTCCCCCTTAAAAAATCCTAAATCATGGAATTTTTAAATAGAGGAATCAGGTTAGTTAAAAATGAAAGGAAGTTTGGCTAACATTATGTTGATCTGCAATAGTGAAAGCTAAAGGATGGTGAAATTAAACCTATAAAGAAAAAGTCTTTAAAAGCTAAAGAAGTTGAAATATAATCCATTGAGAGAAAAGTTCTGAAATTCAAGAAGCATAGAATAAGTTAAACTTTATTTATTATTTGGATCAAAAGAAAAATATTTTTTGTACATATTAGACCTCAGAGAATACACCTCTCAACTTCTCTTTCTGAGGGTAACAGTGTAGAAAGTCTTCTAGTGAAATGTCCACTGAATAGGATGGAAATCTCAAGAGTAAAAGGAGAGGAAACAATAGGTAATGATAATGCTGTAATTGGGAATTTGTAATATTATACTGAGTATGGATTATTAGAATAGAAGCAATAGGATGTTGGGGAAAACACCAGGCAGAAGGGGGGTTGGTGTGATGGCTGGATTAGGGAGGTAAGCATCATGGTGAGAAGGAGGTCATTATTTATGTTAACAGAAGAGTAAAAGCTTAACTTCAAAAGTTATGGACAAGTTTTCTGGGTAAGATGGTGGAGTAGGGAGCTTCAAGACTCAATTCATCCTCCAGATCTGTTAGTAAACAGTTAGGAACTGTCTGAAACAACTATTTATGGGTTCTGGAGATGAGAATACTGTAAACCATCCAGAGAAGAGGCAGAGGAAGGGACTGATAACCTGCAGTGAAGAGCTGGGGATAGATCTCTCCATGCTGTGGAGGCTGGTGCTCGTTCCTCATTTTTGCAGCAGGTCACCCTGAGATCCAGTCCCTGACTGGAAATAAAAGCCCTCTTACCCAAGAACTGGGGTGAGAGGTGGAGTGGAGCATGGTTGAGCACTGTTCACACCTTTGATTAGCGAATTAGGATTGCTGTGTTCCAGTTCCAAGGACAGACGGTTTTAATCTGCCCAGGACAGAAAGCAACTGGCTGCTTCTATTTCAACCCCATCCCTGGCAAGGGTGGAAGTGGGAGGGATTTTAAAGTCTTAAGGCTGTGGGGAACAGTTTGCTGAAGGGTGCCTCCTTCCCCAAACAAAGGGAAGGAGGCACAATCCAACACTAATTGTGACTTTTGATAAACAAATTCAAATTTCTGGGTTCTGGTTCTGTGCTAAGGTTTCAACCCATCCAGGACAAATGTGGCTGGCAGCCTCTGTTTCAACCCAGCCCCCAACAGAGGTGGAGTCAAAGGAGACTTAAAGTCCCAGTACCACTTCCGACTGCCAGGCATCATTTCTGAAGAATGCCACCTGCTGGGCAGGCCAGGAAAGCACAAACTTGAGGAGCCATCAAGAAGTTTGGAGTCCTTCTGAATCTCCTTCCCAGGGTATTTTGGAACAGATATATGCCCCTTTCATGGATCCCTGGCCCTATTTTTTTTTTTTAATTTTTTTTTATTAATCAAAAAAAAAGAAAAGAAATTAACACAACATTTAGAAATCATTCCATTCTACACATGCACTCAGTAATTCTTAGTATCATCACATAGATGTATGATCATCATTTCTTAGTACATTTGCATCGATTTAGGAAAAGAACTAGCAAAACAGCAGAAAAAGATATAGAATGTTAATATAGAGAAGAGAATTAAAATAATAATACTAATAAATATATATATATATATAAAGGAAAAAGAAAAAACAAAAACAAAAGATACAAACAAACAAACAAACAAAAAACCATATTTCAGGTGCAGCTTCATTCAGTGTTCCAACATAGTTACATTACACTTAGGTATTATTGTGCTGTCCATTTTTGAGTTTTTGTATCTAGTCCTGTTGCACAGTCTGTATCCCTTCAGCTCCAATTACCCATTATCTTACCCTGTTTCTAACTCCTGCTGGTCTCTGTTACCAATGATATATTCCAAGCTGATTCTCGAATGTGGGTTCACATCAGTGGGACCATACAGTATTTGTCCTTTAGTTTTTGGCTAGACTCACTCAGCATAATGTTCTCTAGGTCCATCCATGTTATTACATGCCTCATAAGTTTAGTCTGTCTTAAAGCTGCACAATATTCCATCGTAGGTATACGCCACAGTTTGTTTAGCCACTCGTCTGTTGATGGACATCTTGGCTGCTTCCATCTCTTTGCAATTGTAGATAATGCTGCTATAAACACTGGTGTGCAAATGTCCGTCTGTGTCTTTGCCCTTAAGTCCTTTGAGTAGATACCTAGCAGTGGTATTGCTGGGTCGTAATCCATTCTGCCATTCTATGTCTTTTGATTGGGAAATTCAGTCCATTAACTCTTAGTGTTATTACTGTTTGGATAATATTTTCCTCTACCATTTTGGCTTTTGTATTATATATATCATATCTGATTTTCCTTCTTTCTACACTTTACTCCATACCTCTCTCTTCTGTCTTTTCGTATCTGACTCTAGTGCTCCCTTTAATATTTCTTGCAGAGCTGGTCTCTTGGTCACAAATTCTCTCAGTGACTTTTTGTCTATAAATGTTTTAATTTCTCCTTCATTTTTGAAGGACAATTTTGCTGGATATAGAAGTCTTGGTTGGCAGTTTTTCTCTTTTAGTAATTTAAATATATCATCCCACTGTCTTCTAGCTTCCATGGTTTCTGCTGAGAAATCTACACATAGTCTTATTGAGTTTCCCTTGTATGTGACAGATTGTTTTTCTCTTGCTGCTTTCAAGATCCTCTCTTTCTCTTTGACCTCTGACATTCTAACTAATAAGTGTCTTGGAGAACACCTATTTGGGTCTATTCTCTTTGGGGTGCGCTACACTTCTTGGATCTGTAAATTTAGGTCTTTCATAAAAGTTGGGAAATTTTCAGTGATAATTTCTTCCATTAGTTTTTCTCCTCCTTTTCCCTTCTCTTCTCCTTCTGGGACACCCACAACACGTATATTTGTGTGCTTCATATTGTCATTCAGTTCCCTGATCCCCTGCTCAAGTTTTTCCATTCTTTTCCCTATAGTTTCTGTTTCTTTTTGGAATTCAGATGTTCCATCCTCCAGTTCACTAATTGTAGCTTCTGTCTCTTTAGATCTACCATTGTAGGTATCCATTGTTTTTTCCATTTTTTCTTCTTTGTCCTTCACTCCCATAAGTTCTGTGATTTGTTTTCTCAGATTTTCTATTTCTTCTTTTTGTTCAGCCCATGTCTTCTTCATGTCCTCCCTCAATTTATTGATTTGGTTTTTGAAGAGTTTTTCCATTTCTGTTCGTATATTCAGCATTAGTTGTCTCAGCTCCTGTATCTCATTTGAACTATTGGTTTGTTCCTTTGACTGGGCCATATCTTCAATTTTCCGAGCATCAGCCATTATTTTCTGCTGTTGTCTGGGCATTTGATCAGATTTCCCTGGGTGTGGGACCCGGCTGGTTGAAAGGTTTTTCTGTGAAATCTCTGGGCCGTTTTTCTTTTCCTGCTCAGTAGGTGGCGCTCGTGGTGCTTGTCTGTCTGTGGGGCCCACCAGTAAAAGATGCTGTGGCTCCTTTAACTTGCCAATCCGAATCTCGCAGTTGGCCCGACCAGTAAAAGATGCTGTGGCTCCTTTAACTTGCCAATCCGAATCTCGCAGTTGGCCTGGGAAACCGTGCCTGGAGGGGGGGGTCGCCGGCCACTGCGGCTTGGGGGAGTGCCGGTCCAAATTGCCCAGCTGGCCCGAGATGCCAAGTCTGGCAGGAGGGCCCCGCTATCCAACGTTCCCAGTCAGACCGGGGAGCCATGTGCGTGGAGGGGACCCCAGTCGCCAGCCGCCCCGGCCGGGAAACCACACGCCCCTCGGGTATCTCACCGCAGCGGATTCTCCCTGCCCGTTCAGCCATTCCAGAATGGGGTACGCTGTCTTTTTGGTTTCTGTCGTGGCTCCGGGAGCTGTTTCGTATTGTTTCTGTTTCTTTAGTTGCTTTTCTGGAGGAGGAACTAAGACCCGCACGTCTTACTAAGCCACCAGCTTCTCCGGAATTCCCTGGCCCTATTTTGACTGAGAAATACTGACTTCAAAAAGTCCTCTCTGGAGTGATCCTCTTCCCAGAATCTGCCATCTAGGGAAATGCTGTAGAGGCAAATCAAAACTGATAGCTCATATCAGGATTCCTGGAGTAAGAAGAGGGGCGAGGAAGCTTTCTCTTGGGCGTGGAACAATTGCACAAAAAATACATTCTCAAAAATTTTACCTTATATCCGGGGCAAGGATCAGGTGAATAAGAGCTAAAAAAATCAGAGCAAACATGAGCTATTCTAAATTTCTATAAAAAGTTGAACTAAGTGTCAAAGAAGTGTCTTAGCATAAAGCCAATCAACAAGAAAACCCTAGGCAAGAGAGGAAATCTGACATCCAGATTAAAATCACCAAGAAAATCAGATGCTTAGACAGACACCAGTAAAAAATTACAAGCCATACTAAGAAACAGGAAGATAAGGTCCAATCAAAGGGACAAATTAAAACTTCAGAAGAGACATAGAATTTGGAACAACTAATCAAAGATATTCAAATAAACCTCCTAAATCAATTCAAGGAGATGAAGAAAAGATGGCTAAAGAAATAAAGGATGTTACGAAAGCAATATGTGAGCACAAAGAAGAATTTGAAAAGATGGAAAAAAATAACAGAAATAATGGAAATGAAGACACAATAGAAGAGATTAAAAATATAGTAGACCATACAACAGCATATTTGAACTGGCAGAAGAAGTGATCAGTGAGCTAGAAGACAAGACATTTGAAATCTTACAGACAGAAGAAGAAATACAGAAAAGAATGGAAAAAAATGTAAGCAGGGTTTCAGGGATTTGAATGATAGCACAAAGCACACAAACATATGCATGATGTGTCTCCCAGAAGAAGAACAGAAGGGAAAAGGGGCAGAAAGAATATTTGAGGAAATAATAGCCAAAAATTTCTGAACATTTATAAAGAACATACATGTACATACTCAGGAAGTACAGCACCCAAACAAAATGAATCCTAATAGGCCTCCTCTGAGACACATACTAATGAGAATGAAAAAGAGCCAAAGATAAGGAGAGAATACTGAAAGCAGCAAGTAAAAAACCATTTCTCACATACAAGGGAAATATGATAAGATTAAGTTCTGATTTCTCATCAGACACCACGGAGGAAAGAAGGCACTGGTATGATATGTTTAAGATACTGAAAGAGAAAAACTGTCAGCCAAAAATTCTTTATCAGGCAAAGCTGTCCTTCAAAAATAAAGGAGAGTTTAAAATATTCACAGATAAACAGAAACTGTGCATCAACAGGAGAGCTGTCCTATAGGAAATACTAAAGGGAGTTCTTCAGGCTGAAAGGAAAAAACAAGAGAAAGAGGCTTGAAGGAGAGTATAGAAATGAAGATTATCAGTAAGGGTAGCTAAAAGTGTAACGAGAGATAAGAATAAGATACAACATATAAAAACCAAAGGATAAGATAATCAAAAAGTACTTGCAAAGTCCCCTGAGGGAGGGGAAAAAGACTATGGAACCATTAAACCTTACCATTAGGAAATCCCCTGATACTGTGTCAAACTTTAGAGACACCCAAATCAATAGGCCATGCCCTCGATCATGAGGCTTACTCTTGTGAAGCTAATGCAGGTCACAGAGAAGCTTAGACTGCCTATAGGCATGCCTCAGAGTTATTTCTGGAGGACCTTGGTTATTGCTCAAATGTGGCCTCAGTCTCTCTAAACTTAACTCTGCAAGTGAAATCATTGCCCTCCCTCCTATGTGGGACATGATATTCAGGGGTGAATTTCTCCCTGGCAATGTGGGAGAGGACTCCCAGGGATGAATCCAGACCTGGCACCATGGGATCAACAATTACATCCTGACTAAAAGGGGGAAAGAAGTGTAATTAATAAAGTATCAGTGGCAGAGAGAGTTCAAATAGAGTCGAGAGGCTACTTTGGAAGTTGCTCTTTTTCAAGCTTCAGGTAGACCTTTCTACCTATCATAACCTCCCAACCCCAGACCAGGACCATTCCAGTCAATCCTAAAGAACACCTAGGGCAACATATAAGATTCCACAAGGGTTCCATGTACTAGAGTAACTTTCCAGAAACCTACAACCTCCAGATGGGTTCCTGGTCCAGATAAGTCCTGACACCTAGCCCAGCCTCTCCAGAACATCAGATAGTTCCATCTCCCTACCCCATATTAGTGGCAGACCCTTCCAATATCAAAAACTTAGAATTGCCATAGCCCAAACAATCCCAAAGAGAAGTATGGAATGATCAAAGGTGATGGTGAAATTACACATAGAAGATAGGATTTAACAAATGAATATGAATGTTGAATCATTAAATTGATATCTCTTTTAGTCTCCAGTATTTTAGAGGAGCTAAAAGTAAAAACCTAAAACTGTGAAGTTGTAACCCATATCAAAGTCTGAAATATGTTTGTTCTAGCTTGCTAGCTGCTGGAATGCAATATACCAGAAATGGAATGACTTTTAAAAAAAGGGAATTTTTCAACTTCTCCAAGTTGAATTCTTGATATTCTCACAAGCAGTGTGGACAACCAAAGCTATAGGTAGAGCTTGGGGTTTGTTCATATGAAACTTAACCCTGCAAAGGATAGGTCAAGTCTACTTAAAATTTAGGCCTAAGAGTTACCCCCAAGAGAGCCTCTTTTGTTGCTCAGATGTGGCCCCTCTCTCCAGCCAACACAACGAGCAGTCTCACCACCCTACCCTTCTCTACATGGGACATGACTCCCAGGGGTGTGGACAACGCGGGACAGAGATCTTGGAATGAGTTGAGACTCAGCATCAAGGGATTGAGAAAAACCCTAGAATGAGCTGAGACTTAGCATCAAGGCATTGAGAAAACCTTTCTCAACCAAAAGGGGGAAGAGGGAAATGAGACAAAGTATCAATGGCTGGGAGATTCCAAACAGAATCAAGAGGTTATGCTGGAGGTTATTCTTATGCATCAAGTAGATATCATCTTGTTATTCAAGATGTAATGGAGAGGCTAGAGGGAACTGCCTGAAAATGTAGAGCTGTGTTCCAGTAGCCGTGTTTCTTGAGGATGATTGAATAATGATACAGCTGTCACAATGTGACTGTGTGATTGTGAAAACCTTGTGTTTGATGTTCCTTTTATCTACCTTGTCAACAAAGGAGTAGAACATATGGAATAAAAATAAATAATAGGGGGAACAAATGCTAAAATAAACTTAGTTTAAATGCTAGTGATCAATGAAAGCAAGGGGTAAGGGGTATGGTAGGTATAATCTTTTTTTTTTCTTTACTGTGTTTGTTTTATTTCTTTTTCTATTGCCTTTTTCTGAATTAATGCAAATGTTCTAAGAAATGATGAATATGCAACTAAATGATGATATTGTGAATTACTGATTATGTATGTTTTATTTTGTTTCTTTATTTTTTTAATTAATAAATAAATTTTTTTAAAAAGGAAATTTAATCAGATGCTAGTCTACAGTTCTAAGGCTGAGAAAATGTCCCAATTAAAACAAATCTATTGAAATGTCCAAGCTAAGGCCAGGGAAAGATACCTTAATTTAAGAAGGCCGATGAAGTTTAAGGTTTGTCTCTCCAGTGAGAAGGCACATGGTGAACACAGTCAGAGTTTCTCTCTCATCTGGAAAGGCACATGGTGAACACGGCATCACCTGCTACCTTCTTCTCCTGGCTTCCTGTTTCATGAAGTTCCCCAGGAGACACTTTCCTTCTTCATCTCCAAAGGCTGCTGACTGGTAGACTCTGCTTCTTGTGGTTGTGTCATTCTGCTCTGCTGTCTCAGAATCTCTCATTCTCCTAAATGTTTCCTCTTTTATAGGACTCCAATAAACCAATCAAGACCCACCCAAATGAGTGGAGACACATTTCCCCCAACTTAACAACCACTCTTGATTGTGGCACATCTCCAGGGAGATGATCTAATTACAAATTCAAACATACAGTATTGAATAGGGATTATTCTGCCTTAACGAAATGGGATTTAGATTAGAACATGGCTTTTCTAGGGGACATATATCCTTTCAAACTAGTACAATGTTCTGCAACTAATTGTGGTGCTGTGCTTGGACATTTATAGCTTTTTTGTATATATGTTATTGTTCACAAAAAAAAAGGAAAAAAATTCGATTGTGATGATAAAAAAGAATTTAAGTCCTCTAGCCTTCTATATTCTGGAGCAGCTAGAAGGAAAAATATGAGAGCATCATATGGTAGCCTATGACAAACTCTGGGGTCTATCCTGTAACTATTTTTTGAAGAGTGCTTTGAAAACTATTGCTTTGCATATTTGTATTACACAATAAAAAAAGTAAAAAAAAAAACCCAAACAAACCAAAGAATAAAATGATTGAAGTACTGCCCATATGATAATATCATTGGATATTAATGGATTAGACACCAAAAATCAAAAGACAGACTGGCAAAATGGATCAAAAAGTATGGTCTAGCTATACACTGCTTACAAGGGACTCACCTTAAACCCAAGGACACAAATAGGTTGAAAGTGAAAAAGTGGAAAAAGATATTCTAGGCAAACGGCAACCAGAAAAGAGCTGGGGTAGATATATCAATATGAAAAAGTAGACTTTAAAAGCAAAACTGTTATGAGACAAAGAAGGACACTATACAGTAATAAAAGGGGCAATCCACCAAGAAAAAATAACAATCATAAATATGTATGTACCTAACCATAGGGTACACCAAAATTCATGAGACAAACTGTGATAAACTGAAGAGAGAGATAGATGTCTCTACAATAATAGTTGAAAAATTTAATACAACACTTTCATCAACAGATAGGACATCTAAACAGAAGATCAATAAGGAAACAGATAACCTAAATAATATGAGAAATGAGTTAGACCTAACAGACATATACAGAGCATTGAACCCCCAAATGGCAGGATATACACTCTTCTCAAGTTCTCATGGACCATTCTCCAGGATAGACCACATTTTCAGTCATAAAACCAGTCTCAATAAAGTTAACATGATTAAATCATTTTAATCATGTTAAATTTATTTTAATAATAAATTAAGAGAACTGGAAAATTCACAAATATGTGGAGGCTATAAAACACATTCTTAAACAATAATTGGGTCAAAGAAGATTGCAAAAGAAAATGAGCACACAAGATATCCAAATTTAGGGGATGTGCTGAGAGAGAAATTTATAGCCCTAAATGCCAACATTCAAAAAAGAAGAAAGAGTTAAAAATCAAAGACCTAACTGCATACACGGAACGACTAGGAAAAGAGCAGAGACTAATCCCAAAGCAAAGAGAAGGAAAGAAATAATAAAGATTAGAGAAGAAATAAATGGGATTGAAAATAAAAAACAATAGTGAGATACAACAAACCAAAAGTTGTTTTTTGAGAAGATCAATAAAATCAACAAATCCTCAGCTAGGCTGAGAAAGAAAAAAAGAGAGAAGATGCAAATAAATAAAAATCAGAAATGATAGCAGGGACGTGACTACTGGCCAAACAAATAAAAATAATCATAAGAAGACACTATGAACAACTGTATGCCAACAAACTAGACAACTTAAATGAAATGGACAAATTTCCTAGAAACATACAAACAACCTACACTGACCCTAGAGGAAATAGAAGGTCTCAGCAGACCAATTATAACTAAGGAGATTGAATCAGTCATCAAAAAACTTCCCAGCAAAGAAAAACCCAGGACCAGATGACTTTACAGGTGAATTCTACGAATCATTCCAAGAAAAATTCCAAGAAAAATTACTACTACTCAAACTCTTTCAAAAACCTGAGAAGGAAGGAACACTGCCTACCTCATTCTATAAAGCCAACATCACCCTAATACTAAAGACACTACCAGAAAAGAAATGTATAGTTCAATTTCTATAATGAATATAGATGCAAAACTTCTCAACATTCTGCCCAACAAAACTATAAATGAACGTAAAAACTTGACAAATTCTTAAAATTAAGACACACTTCTTTTAAATAAGCCTTGGATTAAAGAGGAAAACCGAATTAAAATTACTAAGTATCTAGAGAGTAATGAAAATAAGAATTCTTCGTAATATATAAGATAGTCAAATCACTTTTATACTCAGACAAAATATTACATCCATAAATTGCCTTTATGATTAAAAGAAGAATAGAAAATAAATGTAAAATACTCAACTTAAATACAAAAAACAACAAAATAAAGCAGAGGAATGTAGAAGAAGGAAATTAATAAAGATAAAAGCTAAACTAATGAAACAGAAAATAAACATAAAAAGGGATAGATAAAATCGAAAGTAGCTTATTTGAAAAGACTGATGAAATAAACTCCTGACAAGCCTGATTAGAGAGAGAAAGTGCAAATAACAAAGCATGAGAAAGGAAATAAAACCACAGATATGGACAAGATGAGAAAACTAACTACTGGATATTATGTGTAACTCCGTAGAATAAATTTGAAAACCAAGTGGCAACAGATGACTTCCTAACAAAAATACCAACTCTTAAAATTAAGAATGAAGAGGTAGAAAATGTGAACAGATCAATTTTACAGGAGAGTCTGGAAAAGTGAAAGACCTATCATTACAAAGTCACCAGATTCAGATAGTTTTACAAATCATTTCAGTGTGGTCTTTAAAAATCAATTCCAGTGTTATTTAAGCGCTATTAGATCACAAAAAGGGAAAGAGTAAAATTATTTTGTGATGATAGCTTACCTTAATGTCAAGACTTGTTAAAGACAGTACAAAATTTGAAGATCAATTTCAACAATGAATATTGATGCCAGAATTATAAACAAACTAGAAAATTAAATTCATCAGTGTTTCAAAAGCACATGACATTACTAGATAGAGTCCATTACTGGAATGTAATAATGTATCTTGGTCATTTCAACTTATATAAATTAAGGGAAGGCTTCCAGTTGGGTAAAGTGCGTGGACTATGAATTCTTAATTTGTGTTCAGCTCTAACTTTTGAAGTTTGGAGATTGCAGGAATGGGGCAAGGATAGAGGTGGACATTTGGGGAAAAGTGAATCATTTAGCTTTAGGCAAATGTATTATTTATTTATTTATTTATTTAATTTGAGGCCTATGCAAGTTGAAGAGACAAATGATAAATAAGGAGTGAACCTGTGATGAGGACTTAGTATGTTTCAAACTCTTGGCTGGACGTCATTTAATACTTTAATTAGGTCTGGGTTAATATGCAAGGAAATACATACTCACGCACTCATATCAATAGAGTGATGTCTGGAACCATTCACTGATTAAGGGATAAAAATCAACATATTACTTTAAAGGAAGTTAGGTAGGGAGAGGGACTTATGCATAGAACCAATCATTGACATTAGCCCCAAATACCTCAAATACTTTACTAGAAGATTTCATCCATGGGACAAGAGATACATTGGCTTTAACTATAAGAGTTCATAGATATTGCTAATCTATGAACTGTGTGAATTCATAGATACAGCTTAGAATGTTTTTTCTGGGTTTAGGTGACCACAGAGGCACCAATACTTGTGTGGCAAAAGCGACTGTGCTCAGTCTCCTTTTCTCGGGTTTAGTCATGTGGTGTACCATTTCTGAATGGGGAAACTCCAATTGCACAGTGCAAAGGCAGAAGCTTTCTTTTCCAACCTGCACAACTCTATCTGGAACCTTTGAAATCCTGGGGAGAGCAGTGAATCCCAAGGGGAGAGAAGAGATCTCTAGACATATTTTTACCACAGAATTACTTTCCAAGACATCCCTTTGAGAACGCTTCAGGTTACATTGGTCTCTGGCAGAGTCTGGGAGTGGCTTTCAAGGTTTCTTCCTTTGCCTTGAGAAAGGAGATTCCCAAGTACAGTTATGGGACCTTGAAGACTGGTGCCTTTCTCTGGGCTGGGGAGTAATCTTTCTCATGGTGCAAAGAGCAACAGGAAAGAGGGCTGGCTAAAAGATATTGTCAAAGAAATTTAAACAAAGCAAACTATGGATGCCTCAGACTCAAGACTTTGTTCCTTAACCAGTTGGACTAAGGACTATTAGGTCAGTGACTGTAAGACTCTACTATTAGTAAGGATTCTAAGATTTAAATGGGGCTTTGCTTCCCAACAATGATGCCAGCTGCCAATGGTGATAGCTGTAGGTCTATCCTGTTTTTCTGCTTCATCACTTAAAGCGACAGTATCCACCTTGCCACTCTGCATCTATCATAAAGACACATTGATTTCCTTTCTGGAGAAACATATATATATATTTTCTCCTGCTAAAAAGATAAATCTGACAGATTTTAATCAAAAGTCGTTGTTCACAACTACAGAAATATGTACAGTGCCACAGATGAAAGCAAAAATACACCAGCTCCTAAAGGAGAAGGGGTTTTGTGGCCATGTTTAGTTGTAGAAAACATTTGTATTAACAC
Source organism: Tamandua tetradactyla (assembly GCF_023851605.1). Taxonomy (NCBI): domain Eukaryota; kingdom Metazoa; phylum Chordata; class Mammalia; order Pilosa; family Myrmecophagidae; genus Tamandua; species Tamandua tetradactyla. Next base: position 88,197,454 of record NC_135338.1, read on the forward strand.
ACACACATACGCACACACTCATACAGGGGTAAAAGCCTAAGAATTGATTAATTTTAATATTCTTCAAGATAACATATATTTTTTTTTTGTAGTGGCATCTGTAAATGTTGGTTTCAATTAGAATTTCCATCCAAACTATAACCTTCTGATTCTTTGTGTAATCCCTAGCTTCTGGAATATTAGGCTTTGGTCTTTAGAATTACGTCTTTCCCAAGACGAAACTTGGCTTTAAGGGGAAATATCTTTTCTCGTCTGATCTCAAAATATAAAGAATCATCATGCCTCCTCTCTGTTAGGTTCTCAAAAACATATCTATGTTCATTGTTTGGCTATGCTTCGGCCAAGTGTGTTATGGAGTGTTTGCATTATTTTATAAATTTATATAGTGATTCGGAGTAGCCCTTATTATTCTTTGCATTGTCTCTAAGGAGGGCCAAGGTGTTTTATGCTTTTCTTATGAATTCAAATGGACATTTAAGCTGTTTTTTTTTGTACGATGATAGACAAAAGTCTGTGGGAGGGAGACTTAAAATCAGCAAAACTTGCTGCTATTTACATTTCATTCATTGATTAGTTCAGTTCTTCTCATTATAATTTGCACATGAGCTGATTTTAATGAAAATTTCCCAAATATTTGAGTCTTTTGCGTGTTTTTGTCTTTTCTTCTCAATATAGATGACTGATTGCATTTTCATTAGAATGGAGAGATTGGATGTCTCTGGTTCACACTTAATGGCAATTTCTTGCCCTTATCCTGGCATAGCATATTTTATTCCAACTAATTTTCAGAGGTGAAATAAAAAAGAATCCATATCATGATTGGAAGTTTTAATTGACCATCAATCCAAATCCTACCTTAAATAGTCCCTCTTTTTAATAAAGTTTTTTCTTTCTATCCTCATAGCTTAGAATATTATATTAAGATACATGATTTAAGAAGAATCTTATATTGGGAAGAAAAGTATTGGAAAAAAGTTTATTTTAATAATCTTACATAGTGGTTCATAGTGATCTATACATATATGATTCTACTGTGTTTCAATGGAAAAATTAGAGAATGTTTTCTCTTTTAAAATGTGAACTTAAAAAATTTCCCTTTAGTGTGATTCCATGGTTATTTCTAAGCCCATTTAAATTACAAAACACTATTAATTACATGCACCCTGTAAATAAATTGCCTTATGCTGCATTATTGGGTTAATTTTGACAAACTTGTTGGTTTAAGAATGATCTCTCAGCTTCAGTGTTTGTCCTTGATGTGCCATTTACAGAAATCTTTCTTCTGAAAGATACAGGGTGATATGGGAAAGAGAGAGGATGAAAAGTGCCCAAATCACAAATTATTTTGAGGAATAATGTTAGAAAAGATTGGCATTTAAATTGTAAGAGGAATAAATTGACTTCTTAAAATAAGTGGTAACAAAGAGAAGCCAATAAAAGGGGGTGAACTCATTCACTTACAAATCATGGTGTCCTCATTAAGCCTCAGCTAAGAAATCAATGGTTAAGAATTTGACCCAATTTCCATCTGATTCTGGTGCCATTTGAAAGTTTAACCCGAAATGAAAGGCCATCCTGACATAGGAAATATGTGATTCTTTCCTGAAAGAATGTTTGTGATGTCTCAAACTACAGCGACTGGAAGATACGAAGGCAAGCACAAAATATTGCCTAGATCATGATTTATACATGCTGAACAGACAATAAACTCACCGAACTCTTTTGCCCCTAGAAAGTGCTACTGGCTGGCTATAACTCCAGCACAGTATTGCAAAGCAATATTTTCAAAAGTTACTGAGTTTTTTCCTTATTTACAAAAGAAGCAATTCATTTTGTAGGACATTTCAAACTGGCAAATGGCCAACAGCAATTTTGACTGAAGCTGGGTGCAAAAGGTATTGCAAAACACAAAGCTAAAGAATATTTAGGAAAGATGGAAACAAAAAGGAAGATTTTTCATACTTCCATATGGCTTTTTAAAGCCACTTACAATTATACACCGTTTATGGTAGTTTCTATAAAATTTTCTCCATTGAGGAAGCAGAAGACTGCATAAGTTTATGAATGCCTCACAAAAGACAGAGAAGAGATTCAGAACGACAATAAAATTTAGCTGATTGAGAATCGGTGGAATGATAATGGCGCTGTTAACTGGAAAAATAGAGAATGTGCTCTCATTCGTTTTTCCAGAAAGGGATATCAAGAACTTAAACAAAAATTAAAGTTGCCAGTGATAGTGTGAAAAGTAAACAATAACAGTCCCACCACAATTATGCATCTAATTGAAACAGGTACAGTATATCTGATATTTTAGAACCAATGTTTAGTTCATCTATCAAACTAAGTGAATGGAAAATGCACTTTAAGAGAAAGAAGAAAGCATGGGGCTTTCTAAAGATGTGTATAGATAACTTTCATACAACACACAATTTATGTCATCTGTCACCCCACTAATTCATGCCCTTGGCCTCTTATGATTAAGCAATAAGGAGATTTACAGACATCTGTGGCTAGATGGAATTCTCAGAGGTTTCAAAGTCCATTCTGTGACTGCCAGGAAAAGACTTTCTTACAATTCCAGCTAAATTAGAGGACACTTTCGTCAGCAAATTATTCACAGAAGATCTTCACTAATGAACCCTATTCCCACTCTTCAAGTTTGACCTTTGTATTCAAGAAAATGAAATTTTAATAACTTTCCTATTGGGGATGGCTTTCATTTGTTTTAGAAATAATCCTTGGAATCTTCTCAAAATTCTTTGTACCTCCCTAAAATTTGGAAGTTGTACTATAGCATATCTTTAAGATCACGCCAACTTTGGACATGGAAAGACCTGGGGTTGAGTTTCAGCTTGGCCAGGTGCTAGATGTTTCACCCCAGACAATTACTCGTGCTTTTAAAGCCTTAATTTTCTCGAATGGAAAATGGGAATGGCAAAGTCTACCTTGTGGAGATGACATGAATTAATGTATTAAAGCACTTAGCACAGAGGACTTTATATATGTATACATAATTGTGAGTTAAAGGCAGAAGTCGAAAGAAAGCCAGAGAGTGACTTATGGTTTGTAAACTTCCCTCTGTATCATGTCACTTTTGTCTTTTCCTTCCTGCTAATTTTATCAACCATGTTTAATCCACAATGCACAAACAAATGCCAGAACAACACATTCCCTGACATAATTCTTCCCCCGATGTATTCTTTGCTCATCTTGTTAGAGTTTGTTCTAAATTTGGAACTTCAGAATACTAAGAAATTGAATCGCTGAAAGGAAGTGACTTCTACTGAGGAAGCCACTTTCTGGGGTTCCATTTAGTAAAGTATTTACTTCGATGCAATCAACAAAGCCCTGGGAGTGGCAAGTAGCAAATCCTCAGTAAAAATTGCTCGGCCTTCCCCAGGATTAGTCACTTGGCAGTCTAAGTAAGTAGTTAGCAATTCAGAGATATTCATATTACCAAGATGCCATTTAATCTGTATTTGGCATACCTCAATTTTCATCTTCCTTAATAGAGTCATCAAAGTTGCAAAGGGCCTGGCTGGGTTTGGACACATTGGTGATTCACCCGGAGGGGGTTACAGTTTACATGAAGAGACTCTATTGCCAGATGGCAGCTGTTAATCTGACATCATTAGGGCTGTGAGGGGGGCGAAGCTGGCCTGGCCTGCAGCCAATGGGGCTTTCTCTCACCTTGGATTACATAGTCCTGCCTCCCCCAGCCTGGGGAAGCTGGGCCATTTTGGCCAAGTCTCGTCTTCAGCTCTTAGCCGACCTGAAGGCAATTGGCAGAGTGGATGACTTATGAAGGAAGGAATACTTTTTTCTGGCCTTCTTACAAGAGGGCTTGCACTGAGTCCTGGCTGCCTCTGGCATAGACCATTGAATCCAAAGATCTCCATGGAAGGGTACGAACAAGGGAGTCAGAGACACTTGGCTTTGAATCTTGACTCCACCACTTAATGAGCTATGTGAAGTCAGGCACATCATTTAATAGTTTTGAGCCTCATAGTCTCTTGGATGGGAAAATTGATATTTATATGATATGCACCCGACAATGTTGTCACGACATGTGCTCCCTGGAGTAATTAATACAGGGAGGTCAGAGGGAGAGCAATGCCACATCGCCATGAACCCAGCCATTCCATTCCTGGGAGTAGAGCCCACAGAGGTTCTCAAAGAAATACCTGAGGGGTGGATGAGGATGTGTTGCTTGTGGTTGTGGGAAGGATGGATAATGTGAGATCAGGTAGGCTTACTGTGTAATACCATGTAGTAGTGTGAAGCAAAGTGGATACATCCTTAAAATTGTGGGAAAAAAAGACCATAGACATCATTAATGTAAATTAAAACCCCAATATAAAAAAGTATGTATATGCTCAGAGCGGTGATACACTATATATTTTACAAAGACGTGGAATATTGTCAAACAGAATTGTTCAGTTGTTAATGGTTGAGGGATGGAAATGAGAAGTGGATGTAAAGGGTGTAAAGGCAATAAATAAATTAATGAAGGGCTTGGCACTAATTTAAAATGATAGTGTGCTGTGAATTAAGGAGCATGCATTACCCAGCATTCTGTTTCTGAGTCTAAAGGAAAAATCACAGGTCAAAAAGAAAGTCAAGGGAAGGGGGAGGAGCTACAGAGCCCATAGTGCTACGGGAGCTGCACGGTCAGGGTGTCAGGACAGACAGCTGTATAGCTGTGGAATGACTCTCCATTAGATCTCTCCCCCACCCTCTCTCAGTTTATGCTGAGGGTGGGAAAAAGTCATAGATAAAATGTGATACTGGAATGAAGCAGAATGGCTTGAGATGCTCATTTTCTTCCATCTGAGCTCTCAATCTCCTCAGGGCTTAGTTGTCTGAAAACACTTCCCCAGTTTTCCCCAATCCTCATTGATGACCCAATTTTTGTGACTTGGTTACTGTAGAGCATTCAGTAGGTATGGTGCTTATTCTTGTTAAACCAGTTGAGAATTTCCTGGATCCCCAAACCTTTGGCCCTGCACATAAGAGAAGCTGGTCTTTCCATCAATGGGACCTTTGTATGCAAAAGGTCAGAAGGATATTACTGTGTGAGAAAGGACCACAGGGAAACTCCCATCATTTTCCTAGAATCCAAGAAAGAAATTATACATGTGTAAGGGGGAATGTTTTGTAGCATCACTTTGTTAATCCAGAAACTTAAAGATGAATGTGGAATTATTGGAATGGCAAAATTAAGTGTTGCCATGGTATTAATCATAAATGTCATCAAGTATAATGAAGCAGGGAAAGAAACAACTTCTTTCCTGAATAGCACCATCCATACAAACCTTGCCTTCTTTAAAGTCCCGTGCGCATTTTCTTTACCATAAATATGGTAGGTACAAAGAATGAACATAATGTAAAGGAGAGGATGGAATGATCTATTAATTTGTTTGCTTTTCTAGAAGATAAATATTTGAGATAACATCGGAGATAAAATCAGCAAGACACCTTTGTATTTATCATAATGTCTCTGTTTTGGTTTCTGAGGCTGCTCAAGCAAATACCATGAAACGGGTCTGATTAAACAATGGGAATTTATTAGGTCACAGTTTCGTACCATGAAAATCTCCAAATCAAAGGATCATAAAAATGATGCTTTCTCTCCAGAGACTGTTTCTGGGCCTGGCTACCTATGATCTTTGGTCCTTAGCTTGTCCCATGTCAAGGCACATGGTGGTGTCTCCTGGTTTCTCCATGCTTACCCAAGTTTCACTGATGCTCAGCCTCTGGCTGCTGTTTCTGTGACTTTTTCTCTCTCTGTCTGAATTTCATTCCTCTTATAAAGTACTCCAGTGAAAGTATTAATACCTATCCTGATTGGGCTGGGCCATACCTTAATTGAATTAACCTCATTAAAAGGTCCTTTTATAATAAGTTTACACCCACAGGAACGTATTAGATTTAAGAACATACAGCTTTAAACCACCAGTCTCCTTCCATTCTTCCTTCTCCCTTTCCTCCCTTCCTCTTCCTTCTAGTTCTTGATAGGCTGTTTAGTTGCCTCATTCCTCTGGTGATAGTGATTGGTTCAGGGTTGGGTGTGTGGTCCAAGCTGGGCCAATCCAAGACCTCCTTGGCATCTTTTTTATTTGCATGGGGAGGCACCGGGAATCGAACTGGGTCGCTGGCATGGCAGGTGAGAATTCTGCCACTGAGCACAGTTGCACCACCTGGTACCTTTTTTTGAGAATATAAGGAAAGAGGTGCTCTCATTCCTGGATTAACAATATGCAAATCAGTAACTGTTGGTAGAGACAGTCTGAACCAGAAAGAAGTCACGGCAAAGAAAAGTAGAGCTAAGGTGACAGTGACATGGATATAAAGACACAACCCGAGTCCCAGGATCCCAAGATACAGCCCATGCTTGAAACCAGAGCTACTCTGGATTCTTTAGTTATGTGAACCAATCAATTCCCCTTTTGTTTGCAGCTGGATTGAGTTCGCTTTTTGTCACCTATAAACAAAAGGTTTCTGAGTAAGGCACCAAGAAAGTAAGGCAAATATTGCCTCAGAGAAGAGCATACACTCATTGCTCAAACATTTAGTACTTTATGCCAGAAAGAGCCTTTGCATAACAAAATCATATGACTTGGTCAGAATCATTTTTTAATAAAGAGAACACATCTAGGTGCTAGCTCAAGGATATCTGACCTATCTTTAGATATTCGAATGTTTTTGTTTTTGTTTTTGTATGTGTTTCTATGCACACACATATACATGCATTTTTGCTTCAATAAATAAAAAGTGGCATGCTCAAATGTTAGGTCATCTGGATCACATACCATAACTAGACTGTAATTTATGAATTTCAGCCCAAGTCTTTTATCTGCAACTACATTTGCGCGAGGACCTAAAGAACTGCTTAATCACCTTTGGCTGATTAGCTGTGGCCTTAGACAATTTACTTAACTTCTCTGTGCTCTTAGTTTTTCACCTTTAAAATGGAGATAGCAAGAGTGCTAGAAAGTAGAGTACAGATTGCCAGGAGACAGACACCAGGGAAATGGAAAGTTAGTGCAATTGAGTATAGGATTTCTGTTTCTGTTGTAGTGGTGAGAAATTTTGGTAATGGAAGGTGGTGGGGTGACGGCCATATTTTCGATGTGTTTAGTCACATTAAGGGTATGCTTGCGAGTGGTTGAGATGGGAAAATTTTTGTTGCATATATGTTACTATAATTAAAAAAAGAAAAAGCGCAATGAAAGAGACAATGCCAATTAAATGGAATATGTGTCCTGGATTAGAAATAGCAAAGAAAGAGAAAAGGCCAAAAGGGGCATTTTGGAGCATATGAATAAAGCTGGAATGTAGACTTTAAGCTTTATATCAATGTTAAATTTCTTGAACTTGATAAATGCACTTATGGTGGCTGCGTAAGTGATTATCTTTGTTCTTAAGAAATGTTCATAGCAGTATTGAGTGTTCAAAGAACACAGTGTTTATAATCTACACTCCAGTGTTCATAAAATGAATTGCTAGACAGACAGACAGACATATAGACAGATGGATAGATCAATGGATTGATTGATTAATGATTAGATAGAATGACACGGCAAAAGGTGGAGGCATCTAAAGTATCCAAGGGTATATGAATGGATAAACATTTGATCGACTATTATTCAGCTATAAAAAGGAATGAAGTTCTGATGCATGCCGCTATGTGGATGAACCTTGGAAACATTACGCTAAGGGAAACAAGCCAGGCACAAAAGGACAAGTATTATATGATTCCAGTTGTATGAAATATCTAGAAAAAGCAAATTGGGAGACAGAAAGTAGAGTAGAGGTTACGGGTGCTGGGGGAGGAGGGGAATGGGGCATTCGTGCTTAATGGGTATAGAATCTCTGTTTGGGGTAATGGGAAACTTTTGGTAATGGATATTGCTGATGGTAGCACACCATTGTGCATGTAGTAAATGAGACTGAACTGTGTTGTACATGCAAACATGGTTAAAATGGCAAACTTTGTGATATATAATAAATAAAATACAGTATAATGAAGAGTAAATAAATAAAAGTTCTAGTTGTAGCAGAGCCTCCCACGGACACGGCAGGACTGCCTGTGCCCGCTCTGGTCTCTTGTATGACTCCAACGGGGCTCTCTTGGGCTTGTTAGTTCTGTACTGTCTTTTATGGTGGAGAGTCAGATCTGCATGACATCTGGGGCTGAGGGAGGGAAACTCTTCTGTGCATCACAATTCATCACGTTGGCTTGGAGCCAACATAGTCTGGACCTGAGTCTCCTAATGGTTTCCATCAAAACAGCCCCAGTGTCTGTCTTTATAGGGTGGCAAACAGTTTCTGGTGCTGGTTGGTGAACAAACAGCATCCTTCTCTATCTCTCTGACATCCATGACAGCTGCAGCTCCAAGGTTCTTCTCTTTCAGTCCAAACCCCTAACGCTGTTGGACATGGACTCATGCAAACACATGCTTTTGGGGCAGCAGAGTGGTGGGTTTGTGGACTCACAAATCCTGTCCCTGCTTAAGTTCCTCTACTGTTAATTTATTTCATTTTAATGGATCCCTTTAGAAGACGGCTTGAGCACAGAGCGAGGATTCGGTCTCAAAATGTCGATAGACCCAAAAGTTTTATAAAAAGCTTCTTTCGTAATTTTCTGCTCAGGACTATATTTGACTGTTAAATTTGCTACTAATAGTTGGTGGCTGTAGGCACAGAGTCCATCACAGAAACTGAACAGTAATTTAAAGAAATCTGTGAAAGATCAAAATAACAAGTTTGCCATGATGACTTTTCAGGGTGGCTCAGATATTGAAGAGGCGTGGGAGTGTTTAGAAGTGAGTGACTTCTGCATGATATTTGCATAGAGAGAACTTTAAAAAGGTTACATTTCTTTTCTGCTTTCATATTTACTTTGTGTTAAGGTTATAGGATCTTATTGGCAATGCCGCTGCTGCTATTTCAGTAATCTCCAAATCAGTGTTCAAATGTAGTAGAATGGAAGTTTTGAGCTACAACAACAATAAATATATTTTAGGTCCCTCTAATAGTCAAGCTGTAGAACATCTGAGAGTCTGGGAAGGTCGTTCTCTGCCCTGAACTCTGAAATAAGAAAGAAACTTTTGTTTTTAAAATTCAGAGAGTTTTGCCTTTGCATTTTACCACAAAGTCAGATGTAGATATAATCCACTTTGAACAGTTTTGGCAACATGTCAAATATGCCTGTTTTTTTGATAAGGAAAGAAAAAACAACTTTTAGTCAATACAAGCCTTTTGCTCTGTCTGTCTGTCAGTCCAGCCTGTGATCTTGTAGATATATGGAATAACCCAGAAAAAAGGAGGAATAGAGACAGATGTGCAATCTGGGACAATTTTTCTAATCCAGATTTATAATGCCTGATTCTGAATTAACTCATGGAGAATTGTCCCCTAAAAAGGACAAAGTTTATATATTCTTTATTTGACTCTTCTAAAAATGTAAAACTCTCTATGTTGGTTTGAGCAAAATAACCTGAGGACCTCTCAAATCAATGAAACAAAGATTATTTAATTTGTGCTTTGGTGTGTTCTCTGTCAGATCCCTTTACAAGGATATATAATAAAACAATTTTGTGCACGTCTAAAGAAATAAAATCCCAGTTTGTAATTGTCTAAACTTTACATTCCTGAAGATGTCTGTTTATGATCTCATGTGGTTGTGACAACAAGCTGGTGAACTGGGCAGATCTTATGATTTTTATTTTATGATGAACTTGAACTTCAGAGTACATGAGTGATTTGTAATTCCTCCCATGTCTTTCATCCCTTCCATTTCCAATGTGCTGCAGCTAGATGCTTTATTTTTTAATTTTATTATTTATTTTGGGTATTATTTATATTGGGTATGGTCCGGGAATTGAACCCAGGTCTCCCGCATGGAAGGCGGGGGCTCTAACCACTAAACTACCCATGCACCCCCTGGATGCTTTATTTTGAGGGAAAAGAGTGTTATTTGTGTCCCTCCAGAAGACATGTCCAGGTCTTAACACCTACTCCTGTAAATGCGACCTTATTTTGAAATAAGGTCTTTGAAGATGTGATTAGTTAAGATGAGGCCAAACTGGGATTCTGTGGACTCTAATCCTATATGACTGGTATTCTGATAAGAAGAGGAAATTTGAACACAGACACAGACACAGATACCAGTAGAAGGCCACATGAAGATGGAGAAGGCGGAGATTGGAGTGATATATCTACAAGCTGAGAAATGCCAAGGATTGCCAGCAAATGCCAGAAGCTAGAAGAAAAAGTAAGCATTCTCCCGTATAGGTTTCAGATGGAGTGCAGTCCTGTTGACACTTTGGTTTTGAACTTCTAGCTTCCAGAACTGTGAAGCAATACATTTCCTGTTGTTTTGAGTTGACAAGTTTGCTGTACTTTAATACAGCAGGCTTAACAAGCTAAGACAGAAGGTTACCATGCAAACATGGTGGAGAAATGGGCTTCTGACAACTGGTGTGCTTGAATTCATGTGTTGGGTTAGTGACAGTCCATAGGAGTCTTCCTACAGACACAGAGGGTTCCTTTACCACCACTGGCACCTGCCTCCAGGACCGCAGGGATGTATCAAACTACATTCAACACAATTATGAGCAAACCTCAGCGTGATTGGCAATGAGGTTTCCAAATGGATGGCTGTGATCATGGGTCTTCTAGCTGACAGTGGTCTCCAGGTTGCCTGAAGTGTGTAGCAGTCCTCTCTTAGACTTCAGGATTAGCCCTAGCGTTGCTGGATTATCCTTACTTAACACCTACCTGATCTCACTCATTTCTCAGAGAGGCAGAAAGTTGTAATGAGAATTGATTGGCTACAGTAGTGACAACGCTACATTGTTCCTTTGGGCAATAGACTTGTTAACATTTTGGCTAGTCTCTTGGCATTGTGCTATTTGCTAATACGTTTTCAAATATCAACAAATATTTTATTTAGTACATACTACATGCCATGTGAACTGTGCTGATGCTGGAAATAAGGTAAAAAATGAGACATGCATAGTCCCTACCCTCAAGGAACATATAATCTAGTGGGAACTGATGAGAATGAAATAATGACAGTGGGATAAATGTGATGATGAAAGGACAAGAGTTCCATGAGGTAAGAATGACTTTTGCAGAAGCTAAGCATTCTGGACCTTTCTGGTCATCTCAGATTGCCTGAACTTCCTCACGCTATTACAGGCAGGCTCTGTTCTTAGAAGCTGTGAAATATGAAAATTTCATGACCTCTTGGGACCACAGTTTCATCATCTGTAAAATATAGGAGTTAAATTGAGTGATATAAAAAGTCATCTCAATCCTCAAGTATTATTGTTGCATTACTGCATTAATTAACACATATCAAAGGCTGAGTCTGTGCCTGCACTGGTTTTACAGGGAGGGGAGCATGTCTTACAGACATCATTTCATTTAATACATGTTATTTTTGTGTACCTGCTGTGCAAACTTGGTGGCAAACAACACCAGGTAGGGGTGTGGCAGGTGCTTTGGTGAACTCTAGATACCTGTCACCATCATGGGAGCAGATACCCTTGCCTAGATACCTTCTTAGATTTAGATGTTTTAAATGCCTTTAGGGGAAACATATAAAAAAATGAACCTGTATGTTGTATTCATGTAATTTTACATATAATCTTCATTCATGGTTAAAAATGATCAATCGCTGTCTCAGATAATTTTTTAAGCCCCAAATACCTCCCAAGACAAAAGAAGCAGCTTTCAAAGCAAACTGGAGTCTTTCCATATGTTATCGCCACTTATATGAAAATAAAGAAGGACGTGTACATTTTAAATGCCTCAAATCAAACTTTCTCCACAAATTGTCTCCTTATGCAGAGTCATTTAAGCCTTTTCGGAATTCCTTTGTGTCCTTTTCAAATGGGATTGCATTTAATTGCTGTGCAACATTATCAGGCAAGAGTTGGTCTTTGGCTGCCTGCCGGGATTTGTACACATTTCCTTGGATAAGGTGAGAGCAGGAACACGAGTTGTGCATGTGCAAAAGGCTTAACAGCACATACTGGGAGAAAGAGGTGAGGTGTTTCCTGTCTCCCCAACCTGGCAACTGAGTTCACTGACATCCTTGGAGATGACATAAAGATCACAAGAATGATAATGGAGAAGACACCAATGGTGGCAGGTGCTGGTGGCCAATGTGTACTGAGCAGCTCAGGAACTTGAAAGATCGGTTTGCATAACTGTTTCATTCAGTCTGCAGAACAACCAAGTGAAGTAGGTGCTGACACGTCCACTTTACAGAGGGGGAGGCTGACGTCAGGGTTCATGCCTACCTTGCTTGAGGACACAGTCGGTGGGTGGACAAGCCGGGGATGGAACCCAAATCAATCCAATTCCAGGTCTCAGTCTTTGAATTTTGAACAGTATTAATTTTAAGACCTTAGTGCTAGGTTCTGTTCCTAAGAGACAAGGCAAGTCTGCTAATTTATCTTTAATCCTATAATTGTTTAAACGGAGCTATTGTTAACTTTTCTTTAAACTTTTTTATTTTGAAATAATTTTAAATGTACAGGATCGTTGCAAAAAAATAATACCAAACCCATACTGAGAACTCCAATAGCCCAACCCATCAATTTTAATATTTTGCCATGCTTCACATTTTTCATATCATTCTATTATCTATCTATCTATCTATCTATCTATCTATCTATCTATCTATCTATCCAATCTATCATATGTCTGTCCATTTATCTCTCTATTTTCTGACCATTTGAGAGTAGTGGAGCTATTTTTTAACATTACCAATGAATAATTAAAAATTCTCCCAAGTGTCAAACAGTTTGAAAAATTAAAATATCGTGTAAATGTCACAAATATTTGGCAGGTCACTATTTGATCTGTGTGTGGGGAGGTAGCATGACACAGAGGAAGGAGCATGGGGTTGGGGTTGGCCTGGTTTGGTTCTTAGAGATCTGTTTCTGATACTTGCCACCTATGTGATCTTGCCATCTGCTTATACCCTCCAAGTTCCAGTTTTCTCACCTTTAAGATGTGACTAAAAATATAATGCATCCTTAATTTGGCCTAAAGCTCTGCGGGATCCCCTGATTCCTGCCTGCATCACCAGCCCCATCTTCAGCCATCTCCTTCTCACTGGTGTTTTCCTATTTGTTGCACAGCCCAAACAACAATCACCCTTCTACCCCAGGACCTATGAACATGTCCAATGGTTCCTTGGTTGAAAATGGTCTTCCATCCATCTATTAACTCACTACTGTTTCTTGTCTTGGAGGTTTCAGCTAAGATGTCATTTCTCTGGGAAGCCATCCCTGAACCCCATAAAACAGCCTACCCACCCGTCTTTATGTATTCCCAGAGCTCCTCATTTGAGACACTCATCACAGTAGTAATTAAGTGCTTAATTTGTAATTAATTATTTAATATCTGTTTCCATCACTAGGAGGTAAGCTCCCAGAAGGCAGGAGCTATGTTGGTCCTGTTATGCCTTTTCTCCAGATCCTGGCATGAACCGTACTCACAGATGTTGCTTGAGGAATACTCATTGAATGAATGAATAAATAAATGAACAAGTGAGTGAATAAAGGCTTGCTTTACTGCCAAGTATCCCCCATGCTTTTCCTGAGCTTTTATTCAAAGAAGACCATGTGATGTGACCTGTGGAAATTTTTTACCAAAGTCACCATTTTTTTGCTCAAAGTGGTGCCTTTTTCATCCCTGATGAGAACAGGACTTCTTTGGGGACCATTTATTACCTGTGGCACAGCAGCTTTGTCTGCCCAATGAGCTGCAACCCCTCTGATCAGAGCAATGCACTGGATGATAAAGAGATATCACCTCCCTGAAACAGATGCTTCATTTTATGATGGAAATGGAGAAGCTGAAGCCTGCAGGTGCCGGGCTGACACGAGCCCTGTGGAGAATCGTTAGAGCCTCCTTAGAGATCTGAATTTACTCTGTATTTAATCAGCCACAGGCAGGAGAAATGGCTTCATTTCAGCTCGATGTGAGCCAGATCACAAAAAGAAGATGGATGGACAATACGGTTCACCACTATTAGCATATTGTCTTAATTTGAAGGAACAACCTGGCACCCGCGCTAATCAAGAAGTAAAGAGCAATATGGCTGGCACTGAGAACCAGCCGCTTTAGTTCTTGGTACACCCAAGAAGGAAAAAGCTCTTATTTGTTTTCTTAATTAATATTTTAAGGAAAATGAGAATCATAAAACACATTCCTCGATTCACTTAGGTTCCCTGGCATGGAATTCAAGAAGCGTAAGGATGGGTTTTTCACACCTGAAGAGTCTGAATCGCTTCCTACAGTGATTGCTGCCATGAATGGAATGGCTTAGGAAGGACAATCAATTTCCTAGGGTGTTGTTTCGATTTACAGATCATGTTTACAGTTGATCTGGAAATAGCGGTGAGCTAGAGAACATGCCCTGGCTATTGCATGGAGACTTGCTGCTCACCTGTAGTCTCTTGTTTCCAAAGGCTTGATCCTCTGCTTGTTTTTGGTCTTCAAGAACGTGCTTTGGTGGGGCTTGTGACATGGAGAGCTAGTTCAGCCAGAGCTAGCTTCCCAATTGCCCAAAACTGAAGCTCGTGTGGGAGCCGTAACATGTGTTTGAACTCTGTATTGCTGCCAGACCCCTCTTATTTGAAGTAAAATCAGATAATGAGCAGTGGATGTTTTAGAATAATTTGGTATGTGGCACATCCCTGTTTTCATTTTATCCCCTGAGCACAAAAAGCTTAACCAGCACCCCCTCCCCCTGCCTACCCCGAGTGACCCTTTTCCAGATGTTCTGAAACAACATCCAGTGACCCAGTTTACCCCTGAGAAGTTTATAAAGGTACATTTATGGAGAAACTGGCTGAGTGAGGCTGAGATAGTCACTCAGCAGCTCAGTTCAAGATAATCTCCTCTGAATGCAGTTTTGGATCTTACTTTACCTAAGGCACATTGAGGACAGTTTTAAGAAAACGATATGCTAACCACTCTTAAAATGAAGAAAAAATTTAGGAAGCTTAACAATGGATGGAGAAATATTATCATCAGCTATCAGGGTGATAGTATCCAGTCGCTCCCCATCCACAGGCAGAAGATTTAGGCTTAAGAAGATGAAGCCAATGCACTGCAGGTGTACAGCCTCAGTGTGTTTAAATCTCGGCGAGACGAGGGAAAGAACTTTGCTAACATAAAACCCAAACATGTGTCAATTTGCTTCTTGTGCTGAATAGGATGAAAACAAATCTCACCATTGCAGAACTGAAAATAGCATCCAAAGAGACATGCTGAGGTTTTGTACAGACCTTTATGGGGAAGCAACACTGTTGAAGCAAGAGAGTTCATCCTTTGTTGATGGGAGTCTTTTTTGTTCTTTCTGCTGGGGCAGGGAGTACCAGAGCCATCTTTGGATCAGAACCCAGCTCTTTGCCTATGCAATGAGCCTAACCATTACTCAAGGAGAAACAATAAGGTGCCTTATACTCACTGATGTTAAAAGAGCCACATATTCCCTCCAAACATGGACATGAGGCAAGATGTCAAAATCTGGCAAGAAGGGAAGGATGACTCTTCCACAGAACAGCTGCTGTGTGCACATGACATTCAGTGGAATAGGTGCCCCTCTTCCCCAAACCCACCAACTCCCAAAGCAAACTCCATGCCAAAGCCTTGATGTGAAAAGTACTTAATGTTCTGCAGTATGTCAATCACCCAATGGCTGCCAACGCAAAATGAACAACCTTCCTGGCATGACTTCACTTTCACTGACACTGAACTCACAGGAGTCATGGTGTTGAGGTACTTTACACATGAAAGGGAAAGTGAGCACATGTGAGAGGCTCCAACTCTCTGCAGATCTTAGGATGCCTGCTGATGACCTGCTGGTTAGCAACCACTACACAGAGGCTCTGTTGGGCTGCAAATGGCATCAGCTAAGGGATGACAGCCCCTCCACTCAGCTCAGAAATAGATGTCCTTTATCTACTGGGAAGCTGGAAAGTCTTGGTCAGTGCTGACATGGACTTGTCTAGCTCAAACTCTGGAAAATAAGAACAACTGTAACTTTCATAGAGAGATGGATGTCCACTTGGGATAAGATAAACCCACTCTATGGCTTGAGCGTTTGCGGGCTGGAGCATTAAAGACTTGGAATCTGTTGTCATTGTTGGTGCTTTTGCGATTTGTGTGACTGATCTGCTCATACTTAGAACCATGAGTTACGTCACCCTTATCTTAACATCCATAAACTTCAGTGTTGTTATTGGTCATAAAATTAGCTGCTTCCTCTCATTTCAAATCCACTGACAGCTTTGGGTGGTTTGAGTTGAGTGGATTGGACAAGGGGAAATAGGCAATTTCCTCTCCTTCTCGTAGAGTTAATCTCTCATCCAGATACTGAGAAAGCATCTCTTTCAACAGCAGTCTTTATTCCTAGTTTAGCAGCATTACTGTAAAGAACAAATTTCTTTCTCAGAATGCTCCAACTCAAAGTCCAAATGACAGATGATTTCCTGGTCCTGAAGAAGACACTTAAGCACTTGCATTTCTTTCAACAATTTATTCCAGTTTGAACAGGACACTCCATTTCTCATTTAAACATGGACAAGCAGGTTATGAGCGTGCAAACAAAAATATCTGGCACATGTGCAAGTGTCGCATGAAAAGAAGGACCTAGGAAGAATGTTATCAGCAGAAACATTATCTTGTGCCCACCATTGGATTTTTGGGGGCCTCACTCCCCACACAAATCTTCGTAAGAGTCCTGTTTGGGAAGGTACAGGCTTAGGACTGCAGAGAGAAGAAATTTCTTACCAGGGCTTTTCAGACATTCCATTAGTCCACCCTGGGAACCCCAATAAAGGATGCCTTTTGTTCTTAATCTTTGCATTCTCTATGCCTCAACTCCCCTCACCTCCAACCAACCTTTCAATCAAGTAGGTACTCAGGCTGCTCATGTGTCGAAGCTGAGCCACAATCTAAAAAGCATCAGCAGCAGCATGTATCCTAACATGTTTCTTTTTCTTCTGAGTAAAATACTTGTTTCAGCAAACTTGTCTTGTTCAGTGTGGTACAGCTTAGCTGCTAAAATGTCACTTCTGTGGCAGATATTTCCATAAGGAAACATTTGTAAACATCTTCGAAATGAACTCCTCATTCTTTATCCCAACCAAAATATGGCTAACTTAGCACATGTTTCTAAAATTTTTCTTTCTTTATGAAAGTCAACCCTTTTCTTTCTCCCTGAGCAGCTGAAAGAGGCTGTCTCAAAAGCAGACTTACACTCATGCTCCTTATTCAAGGGAGAAGCATGGCTACATCTTCTGTCACATGTACTTGACCCACAGAGGCTCAGGTTGCCATGATAACTCTGAATGCAGCCATGATTTTGGTAATCTTGTGATGGATTTTCTATTTGGCAGGTTTTGGGGTAACTAACACCTGCTTTTTCCATGGATGCCTTTCAAGGAAGCAGATAGCATCACTTAGAAGTTCTTGGTGTTTCTTCCCCGTGTTGTAAGATTTAGCGGGAGTCCAAACACCAGAATTTCCTCCCATAAGGAATTCCCTAGAGGGTTGAGCCCACCCTAGAACCACCGCCCCTCAGCAAACATCTAAAAACTTCCTTTGGCTCTGCAAGAACATGAGACACATTTAGATAGAGTGCTCTGAGAAAATTCACGCCTCATCACAAAGAAACAGCTGTGTGTTGCCACAGTCACTAACTTCGGAAAGATGTTACAGGAAGGAATTTGCTCGAAGCCAAACACTTCAGCTTAGAGCTGCCCCTTCAGGTTTTAATATTGCTTTGTCTCCTTCTGCCCCTGTGAGTGTTACCTTATTTCTCTGATAGGACCGGTAATTTATGGCTCCTATTAAGAGGGTTGGCTGGACATGTGGACAATATGTCAATAATTATTTCTGGTGGGACCCTAACAGTGGAGGAAGTGTCTCTGTAGAATGGCTTCTTTTAACAGAAGACAGATATGCCTGACTTGGGCTCTATGACAGATGTCAAATATATTGAAGTGTGTTGTGAAGCAGATCGCCTTATTGGCAAAGAAATGAAAGACCACCAGGAAGATGGATGGGGAGCTTTCCTCAAGGGTTTTCTCGTCTTTGTGCAGGTGTTGCAGCAAACATGAAGAAGGGTCCACGGGCATGTGGATGTGGAGATCACGGGGAGCATTCTGAGATCCCCCCCACCTCCATTCATGAGAGCTGGAAACGTAAGTCCTCAAACCCTAGAGGGAAGATGGGAGAGTGTGGGGGAAGGGAAGGCAGGGGTGGTTTTCTCAAGAGCAGGGAGGAACCCTCAGTGCCTCGCTTGCCTCACCCTATTCCCAGCTGTGCTTAAGAACTGTATGTTCTCCAGCCTTCCTTCTTGAGTTCTGTTCGACATACATTTCATGACAATCTACCACGTTCCAGGCACTGTGACAGGGGTTGGGGATTAGCGATAAATAGCTCTGGTTTCTGCTCCAGTAGTGCTTCAATGGCAGGCCCTTCTGTCACCCTTCCTTTGGTTCCCAAGCCTTCATGTCACAGGAGAGCATGAGGTCTGGGGGTCACTTGCTAGTGGCTGGGTGACGTGGGGTAAGTTGTTCACTTCTCTGAGCCTTGTCTTCTGTATCTGGGGAAAGGAGTTCAGGATTCCCATCTCACAGAGTTGAGAGGGTCAGCACAGCAGCCTCGGTATGTTGGGCCCCTAGTTGGCGAAGGAAGGGAGGGGGCGAGAACCAATCAATTCTGAGAGTGTCGCACCCACCACAGCCAGCGTGTCATATGACACATCCTGCTCTGCCCTCAACAACCACTGTGGGAAGTAAGTATTCCGTTTAAAAGAAGGAGGCAGAGTGGCAGAAGGGGGAAAGAGCTTCATTCGATCAGAGGCTGCCAAAAAGTGTAACTGATATAGACCCTCAAAAGGGCGAAGCATTGACCACTTTCAAATCATTTGCATCACGCCTCCCTGAAATTCTCTTCCATGAAATTGTAAGCCTCTTGTAAGCCTTTGCACTCTGAGCTTCGTTTGACAAATACGGTGGTAAGAAAACTGCACCCTGTTGGGACAGACGAATTACAAAAAGACAACCCTTCCTCCCCGCAGCTGTAGCCAGAAGCAGGCTGTTTGGCTTGGTGAGAGGAGAACCAGCTGGGTTTCAGTCTCTGTGTATGTTCACAGCTGCCGGGAATGGCCTCTCGAGGACTCAGTACAGTGTTTAGCCCAAAGTACAGCCTCAATAAATATTTTCAAACTCATTTTATTAGGCATCATAGTGCATAAAATAATGGCATTGTATTTCACAAGAGGTTACTTTAGTCCATGGAAAGACAATGGATAAATGATGGAGAAAATGTAAAAAGCCACCACAACAGTATATTTTGTCTTCTTCAAATGTTTCTACCTTTGAGTCAACCAAGAAAAAGAATACAGTATTTCATTCCTTCTGGGTTTGCTGGAGAACTAATCAAATGTTAGCAAAAACGCATGTAGAAACTGAGGCAGGTAAGCGATTAAAGAAGGATATGTGTTCTTTACACATTTGGGGTTATCCAAGGTTAAGTAGGAAGCGATGAAACAGAGAAATTCAGAATGGCTTGCAAGGTGAGTTTCTTTTTGTATATTCCTTAACAAAAGGTTTAGATGCTAATAACAAAATTCTTAATAGATAGGGTCTTATCTTTGAGGCTTTTTTTTTTTTTTGCCCCCTTTTAGTAGTAGCACTGTGAAGGGAAACCTTTAGAACCCAGATCTTGTTTGTTCTTGCTTCCCTCACCCCTTTATCTTACTGGACTTTTGCCCACTTCTACCCACAGAGTGGGCTGCTGTCAGAGGGGGGAGGTGGGAAGTGAACAGTTCACACAGGTTTCATCCCCCAAAACCAGCTGCCAAAGTAGGTAAATATTTTTTTCCCCCTATATATCAGAGAGGTCAAATCTAGACAGAAAAAAAATTAGGATCCGGTTGTATTTAAAAGAAAGGACTGGTGTGAAAAATGAACTAAAAAGGAATTGCTCTGCATGTGAGGTTGTTGCCTTTTTTGAGATCTAAGGATTAGATTTGTTCCTTCTAAGAAGGGAGGTGAGTCGCTGTAGACACCTATCTCTTAGGCAGGCTTGAAGCACCAAAGAAGAAATTATTTTTCTCTTAAATTTAAGAAAAATGTAGAATCTGTCATTGGGCAGAAGAAGGAGCAAGTGGCTTTTCAGCCACCAGAGTATTTTCCAAATTCATATTCTTTTCTCATCTTCATTATGACATTTTTGTTACCCCCAATCCTGCTCTTTTTATTTCCCTTTGAATTTGTATTAAATTTCTTACATGCTCTTAAGGGAGAGAAGTTCTCAAGGGTTTAATTGAAGTATAAGCTGCTACAAATAAAAAGGTGTGTGTGTGGGGGGGGCATAGGAATTCACCATTGCTTCACTGAACTAAACTAGTTTATAGCTTCCCCCCACCCCTTTCTGAGAAAGAGATACCTCTCTCCAGCAAGAAGCTCTAAATCTCAAAAGCCTTTATTAACTTGATCTTTGGGAATAGTGTTTTAATTTTTTCCATAATCATCATGCAAATTGATCAAGATAATCTCTGGAAAGGAAAGTAAGTTAACCAATGGCCTCATTAACTCCAATGCTAGGGGGACTCACGTTTCTAAGAGTGGTGGCCTTCAGCCCTGCCGTGGCCCAGGCCGTGCTTGTGTCTGGCTGGGTTCAGTCCCCAGCGGGAGCTGTGGATCCTTCCCTGCCTGGTCTGCTTAAATTGTCTCATGCATTTTATTCCCTATGAAATAAAGGGGTATAATTTAAAAGACCGCAACCTTATGCAAGAAATATTTGTATTCTGTTAGAGCCCAGCCAGCATTTCCAGCTCTCCTACCACAGACTCCTGCCATTGGTGCCCAGGTTTTATCCAGCTCATCCTTAATGACACTGGGGTCTCAAATAGCTAAGCCTTAGAAGCTAAACCGAGTTGGTTGGCATGCCTGGCTCAGATGCACGATTCTGTACGTTGCTCTGCCGAATTAGGAGGGCTTTTTAAGAGCGCATTTTAATTTTAATTTAACATTGAGAAAGGCAAAGACAAATGGACCTGTCCAAAATATACTTAGTAACAGATTTTTGAGTCGGTTATTAATTTCATGTGATTTCTCTTTTTTATTTTTATCAACTGTAAAATTCCAGAGAAAGCAGATTCAAATGTAATCTGTTTTTATTGATGGCCTGCTATGTGCCAAGCAAAGTGTTAAATGTTTTCAAATGCTACCTCATTTATCCTCATCTTACAGATGAAGAAAAGGGGATGTGAGGAGGTGAAATAGCTTGGCCAGCTGGAAAGTGGCAGAATCATTTATGCACCTGCCTCACTGATAAAAAACATTTCATGTAACTCTTTGAAAACTAGCTTCTGTTCAGGTAATGACTATTTCTCAGTGCATTTCATCTTACCAGTGAATAGTAAGGAAGTTCCTATAACTCTTGGAGCCACATGGTACCATGAGCCTCTAGGTGAGAACAGACAGTACATGAGTATACAGCACCGTGCGTCAAGCATGTGCGTGTCTTACACTGAGTAACTGTATTTGCAGCTGAAAAAAAAAATCCCTTCCTCTTTTGGGGATAGTTGTCCTTTTCCACTGAGGTACAGATGCACAAAAAGTTGGGGGTGGGGAGGAAGCACAAAATAGCTAGCTGAATTAGCTGATTGATTTAGCTGCTCAAGAGAGAGCAAGGCCTAACTCGAGTCTCTCTTTGGACGATCCCTTGACTTTGGCTGCCATGAAGGAGTGGGTTACATGTTCTTTAAGGTTATTTGTACCTCTTTTGAGAAATTTCATAATAAATATGCATGGGCCCCTATTGGTAAGATATTGAGTTAGAACACAATGGAACACATTTTTTGTTGAGTGTTTACTACATGTCAAGCAGTACACAAGGTACGCCAGGTACAAAGATAAAAAGAATAACCTTGTAGGGAAGTAGACTTATGAATAAACACATGCAATCTTAGAGAGATAGTACCATAGTAGAGGAGATACAGAGGAGTGACTTGAGAAAGGCTTTAGAGAAGGAATAAAATTTGAGGTGAGTCTTGAAGTTGCTAGTAAGAGCTCTTCAGATTGAAAAATGCATTCTAATTTTGAAGGAACTTTATGTGTAACTTAACAGAACAAGAGTATGTGGTTGCCTTGGAAACTAATTAACATGGTGCAGTTGGTTTAGGGAGGCAGTGCTTGATGGAGAGGGACTGGCACTGCAGTGAGATAAAGGGAGATGGCAAATTACCATTAAATCATAAGTTTGTCCAGTAGAATGGTATTTCTTTAAACTATGTTTTGAACAATTCTGTCAATTAGTATTTCCTGCAAAAACAGGGTTTTGAGGCCAAATATGTGTAGGGAACACTGGTTCAGCTACCAGGGGTTATTTCCTGCCAGACTTCTCAGAGCCTTTAATATGCTACTCTGCACTGTAAATTTCCAAGAGATGCCCTGAAACTATCTGCCTTTCCCTTTTCAAAGTGCACATGGAGTTCCATAGATCCCATGGTGGGAAATGCTGCTTTGGGGTAGACACAGCTGCCAGAAATCTTTAGGAAGTGGATTAAAAGAAAGATTTGTGTTTCAGAAAGAAGGAAGAAGCCAGTGGCAAGAGATTAGAAGTGGAGCAACCCATAAGTAGGCTGTTAAAATCTTCCAGGAGAAAGAAAACGAGAGCCAGAATTAAGGCCCAATACTAAGGGTGAGTGAGGGGGAAAAAAAAGCAGGATTTGAGGATGACTTCTAGGTCTCCAGTTGGGAGGTTTGAACAGTGAACAGATATATTGGGTGGAGAAGATGAGAAAATTAATTTAATTTGGAATGTGTTATAACTGAGGTGTTCACATGACATACAGATAGAACTGTTCACCTCGGTCAACAGTTAGAGATATTAATCTGCCACTCAGGACAGATATGAATATAGTTTTATCTTTCTACAATGCTTCAGATGACCCTTTCTTATCATGTGTCTTAGGGGTCATCATAATTAACATCAGGTGTTGCTTGAGCAGAAATGTATAGAAATGCAGGTTATGGAGAGCTGTGCATAATAGAAAGCTGAATATAAACGATCCATTCATGGTATTTACTGAGATACTAATATGGACCTTGCACAGAGCAACAGTGCATAAGGAAAAAATAAACAGTAAAAAAAAGAAAAAGAAGAAAAGAAGGCTCTTGCTCAAGGAATTTGTTATCTTGAGCCTACGTAACATATCACAAGATGTCAGATTACCTAGATTGGGAATCTGGACATTTCACTTGCTATGTGACCTTGGCTAAGTTACATAACATTTTTAAGCCTGAGTTTTCTCATTTGTAAAATTCGCACAATATTAATACCTTCCTCATTAGGGAGTTGAGAGAATTAGCTAGAGTTAAACAAAATACGATTTACTGTATTTTGGATGTATAAAATAAATTTCTTTAGGAAATAATGTATGCATTGTGATCTATTTAATATATTTTACTATTACTGGTTTGAATTAAAGAAGTGTGAAAATTCTTGGGTTGGCAAAATACATAATACTTCCATCAATTTTAAAATAGGTAAAATGTGTTAAAAAATAATGAAAAGTTCATGCTTTAATTGAACTGGATTTTTTTTTCACGAGTCTATACTTTTATGAAGCTTAATGAAACCAAAACTGAAATGGTGCCCATTATGAAATCTGTGTTAATTGTTATTATTCCCATAAAGTTCACAAGACTACAAAATGTTTTGCAGTTATGCCAGCTAGAAATGCACAGTACCCGCCTTTCATTTTTCTCTGGATTTATTTTTTGGTTACAAAGAGCAATATTCACCTTGGCACTCAGAGCATTTGCTAAATTGAAAACTTCCTTTAAACACACTAGAAACTTTTAATATAAGATTGTCAAAATTACAGGGTATTTTTGTCGGTCTGACAAAAACTTTCTTTGTTCCTCCTGGGTTCATCAGGAAACCGACTGTTTCTTCCATTTACCTCCAATACTGTAATAATCTTCAGTATCGTTGTGCTAGAAGGCACTGCGATATTAATTAAAAATATAGTCTAATTATTTACCCCAGTTGGTTCATACAAACCTCTATAGTATAATCAGTGGACTCCCTTAAGGGGCTTCACAGTATTTCAGAGTGAAATAGGAAGGTTGGTTACTGACTTACACTTGACTCACGAGTGTAATTAAGTGTAACCTACATTTCACCTTTAGGTCATTAGATCAAACATAACTTATCTGGGCAATGTCCAAAGGTATGTGCTGCTGTTGACCGACTGCTGTTGGGCGGCATACACAAATGAATGGAGCTTTTCATTTCCCTCCAGGCGTCTTAGAGAACATTCCGGGTGTTTCTCAGAGACAGAGGAAAAGCCAAATGGGTCATTCATTTTAGACAGTCCCCAAGACAAAGCACCTCGAGCCAAGCTTGAGCTCAGCTGGCTGAAGGTATTTGGTAACGATCTCTTTCCATTTCTGGCCTTAGTGCTAGCCTAGAGTTGCAGAGAAATATTTTCTAGCTGTTAAAGGAATAGTGGGAAGACTCCTGGGTGTGCTTGGGGCTGAGTCATCAGGGGAGACAGCCCCGTTCAAGGTTAGCAGAGACATACTTGCAGACCCAATACTGACCAAGCCCAAATGATTGTCAGATAGCTCTTCCACCATAAACTATGGGTCTATCCTGTACGGGGAAAAGAGCTCTTCCTGGAGGAGACTCAGAGGGCCCACTGGCTTTCCCCGTGAAGGTCTTAGAGCAACAGTAGCAGGACTGGTTTGATAGCTTACATGATTTTTCCCCCTTAAAATTCAAATCAGTATCTCCACAGTTTGAGGCATCTGGATGGGCTGGCCTGAGTAAGATGAACAGAACTAGCAACAGCATAAGGCAGGGAGAGAATTAGGGCAATGGAAATGAGTAGAAAAAAATGAAATAATATTTGATTCTAGAGATGAAACTCATTAGAACTCAGGGTGGCTGAACTGTATGCCCTTGAGGGATAGTATGGAAGGTAAGAAGGAAGAGGTCATTTTGGGTAGATTTTTGAAGGCTCTAAATATCTTGATTATTCTTTTGAAAATATAGGAAAGAAATGGGATTTCATTTTAATGTGCGTGGCTCTACCTAGAAAGGCAATTCGGTAGGAAGTTCTCAATTCATCCAGTCGGAAATGGAGCAAGTATTTTGATCTGACTTTCCCTGCTTGAGTGGAATCTGAAATTTTGGCAAAGTAAAGTTAAGAATTTAGAATGGAAATGGACTAGCTTTGTTTCACACTTCAACAGGTTTTAGCAGTCAGGAAAGTATATCAAGATGCTGAAGGGGAATGAGAAGAAGATAGTAAGTAGATGATGCTTCCTGATGGGGCAATCTGCGAACAGGAAAAAGAATAATGCAACCTGGGACTGTGGCGTTTGGGTTTCTGCCTGCTGAGAAGCAACAAATAGGACCCCAGCCAGCTGGAGGCTCTGCTTCAGAGAAACATGAGAGGCCACATGAGATATAAAGTCAAACAGAAAAGGTTATATATGCATTCAAAAGGTTTTATTTTATAATGTGTTAATCTCGATATTGGGTGTTTGGGTGGAAGTTGGTTGGATCCACTGGAAAGTATTCCAAAACACACCACATCTGCCCCAGTGGATAAGCTGTCAATGCCTCCATGCTCTCAACAGTATTTATGGAGCACCTACTCTCCACTGGGCACTGGGGAAAACAAAAACGGCACAGTCCCTGACCTCACGGGGTTTACAGTCAGGAGGTAGGGCACTTGTAGCTACTGAGAATATGAGCAAAGGCTGGGGGTGGTGGTGGTATGGAGTGTGAGGGGAGGGGTACAGAGGGGGCCAGATCAGACTGGCCTTTATAGGCCAGAGGAAATATTTTATTTTTAATAGTCAGAGAAATGGGGAGCCGTGGAAAGTTTTTAAGTAGGGAGATGAGAAGCTGAGATTAGGGGTTCTTTTCCAGCATCCTAACAGGGTTCCATGGCTGCACAATTTCCCTTTTGATCATGGGATCCCCACTGGGTTTCTAACAACCCCTGAAAGTTGACTAGGGTGTGAGAATTCTGGTGATGATGGACCAAAGGAATGGAAATGGTGGAGAGACAAGAATTCCATTTATTCTGAAACGTATGTCCTTAGAACTGGACCACACAGCAGCCCTCATTGATTGTCCTGGGCCTGAGACCTGCCTTTTCTGCCAGACGGATCTTTTAAGCAATGTTCAGTCACTCGATATCCCTCTTCCAAAACCTCCACCAGCCTCCCCCCTGCCGGCGCCACCAAGTGCAACAACTCCAGGGCTCCTTAGCAGAGTAATTCAAGTCCTCAACAGTGTAGAATGGTCCCCATCAGTGCTCTTTGCAGTATTGCCCATGATTTTTGCACAGCAGCACTTCCCACAATGGTTGTACAGAATGCCACTTTGATGAGATATTCCCATGCATTCTTTGAAACAAAGGTGGGGAGGGAGCAGAGAGTGTCAAATAAACTTGTCAGAGAAACCAGTGCATGATACCTTCCTCTAGAGATTCCTAATGAGGTTAAAGTCACTAAAGGCTCTGAGAAGTCCTGCAATGATTTGTTTAACCTAACGCTTCCCAAGCACAATTAACACCAAAACCCTTTTCTGCACATAACAACCAAGGCCACCTTGTAGAAGAGTTTGGGAAACATTGCTCTAGCTAAACACTTCATTTTTTCCAGGTTGGTGTATTTGGCCCCAGGCATGCTTTTTGAACTTCTCCTACTGTTGCTTTCCTTAAACTGGCTTTGCTCTTGTGGAAAACTCTTCATTGTTCTCTCGATCCTTCTAAGGTCACCCAATTCAGATGCCAACTCCTTCATAAAGCACGCCCTGATGACCCCAAGTCCTACTGATACTGCTTTTCTCATAACCTTTTTTTTTTTTTTTTTTTTGCATGGGCAGGTTCTGGGAATTGAACCTGGGTCTCCAGCTCTCTCCTAACTTTTAAAGCACTTTTGGGCTGGGTGGTTTGGTATTTATTTACTACCTGGCTCTTTTTACCATCTTTGCTTACAGTGTTACTCTTTCCATCTTTACAGTTCTGAAATTAGCTTCTGAGTCTTTTGTAGATGTTGAGTATTCCTAGTTTTTTCTTTGAAAGGCAGAATCATGGAATAACATGGGCTTTGGAATCAGTTGGTCTTGGGCAAGTCAACTGGCTGAGAATCACTGGACTGCTCTGTTGGTAAAGATGGATGGGAGAAGAAGGATTTGAGAAATAATGGGAGGCAGAATCAATGAGAGGTGGTGTGCACTGGCTGACGAAGGAGAAAAGCAAGAGGAAGAGGGAGGAGCCCAGGAGACGGGCCTGGTTTCCAGCAGGAAAACATGGATGGACAGTGCTGCTGGTGCTGAGCTGGGCCACAGTGGAGGAGCAGGCTTGCTGTGGGAGACACTGAAGCAGGTCACTCATGGAAATGTGGCTTGGAGCAGCCCAGGAAACCCCCAGTGGAGAGGGGACCAACAAGTTGAATTTCCAGGTCGGGGGTACAGGAGAGAGGTCCAGCTGAAGAGACAGGTTTCAAGTTGGTGACCAGCGAATGGTGGCTGGAGCCAGCATAGGAGAGGATGAGATCAGTTAGGGAGGTTTTTAATGTGCGAAAGGAGAGAAGATGGCCAAGGAGAGTTGGCCAAGAATAGAGCTGCAAGGAACTCGAACTAAGGCCTGAGTGAGAAGAAGGAGCCAACAAAGAGGCTAGAAGACATCTCAGAGTAGTGATACCCTGAACACTATACACCAGATAGTGGACTCTGGAGTCCGACTGACTTGGCTTTGAACCCCAACTCCACCGCTTAAACATGACAGCCTTTCCAAGACTGTCACCTCTTCCCTTGCAGACTTGTTGGGAGGATTAGATGCAGCACTGTTTTTAAAATATTTAACACAGCGCTAAAGCTTGTGGTAGGGGTTCAGTAAAGGGCAGATGTATAAGAGATCTGGAGAGGCACATTGCTGTATATGCAAATAGAGATGGAGATAGGGATGGAGATATTCTCTAAAGGTGTTCAACTAGAAGCCCTTGACAGTGTTAACAGACAGAGCCAGGGCATCTCAGCCAATGTGTATGAATAGGATCTGCTGAAACCCGACACAGTCTGAAGCCTTTGAAGCTCGGCGTGCCCGCAAGTAATGTAATGAAAAGGTGTTTTCCCCATTCAGGACAGGTGTTCAAATGATACAATTTAGAGTCTCAGATTCCAGAGCTTAATTGTTTGCTCTACATAGAATTTATCCCAGCTTAGAACACCTGTGGACTAAGTTCTTTTGATGCGCTAAAGCCTGCCTTTTGTTAAGCTTTTTGCAAGCAGTCAAAATAAGACCAAATGTCCATGCAAATCTGCAGATACACATGGACGTAAAACTAGCAGTCGTAAGAACTGTACAATAAATGCTCAACATGGCAAGTGAATCCCTGGGCTTTGGAAAATCTGGTTACATGACTAATGTAACCAGAGTTAGATATAAAATAAAATATTTTATATATAGAAACTTGCCTACACACACATAAAATTCCCTATTAGTTGTACTTGAGGTTTAGCCATGTTGAATCGATAAAAAATGATTTAGCACTGACGGTTTTCAGCAGCTGGTTGCGCTTTCAGTCTCCCATAAAGAAGTTAAAATTAATTTTAATATGTTGATGGTGCTTATTGATGATAATATTCATAATAAATATCCATTGGAAAAATCCTCTGGCACATCTATGTGACAGAGAGGTCAAAAATGTTAATGACAATCATGACTACAAAATGCAATTCAGTCAATTACTTTAATTAAATCTAAAACTACTTTATGTCTCCTCATTCATACAGTAAACTGATAGTGGGGAAAAGGGCATCATCTTTATCTGGCTCATTTCAGAGTCCAAAGAATTGGTCTCAGATTGTCTTTTGACGTTTGTGGCTCTTATGTCCCTTGTGGAACATGCCAGATAATTATAGGTCTTACAAATAATGCTGCTGCTTCTCTAAAGAGAAAAAAAAGGTTGAGATTTTTTTTTGAATGTACTTTTATGGAAAGAGTGTTTTGCCTTCACAGACACTAATCTTGTATTTACAGACTGGGTTCTATGGATCAAACCAACATTCCTGCATAAATGGTGGAAACGTCTACATTTCAGTGAATCCTTTTTAATTATATTGTTTGGGTTCAGAAGAATAGGATCCCAGCTGTCTGAAGTTCTTACTGCCACACAGATCCAAGCACTTCTGACTCAGTCATCGTAACCGTGCAAAATGCTTTTTAATTAATTGTGGGGCCATACTTGACTTTGAGGTGGTTATGCGTTTATATTGTCAAACTTGGAGAATAGAAAGATGGGGCATTTTTAAAGGTGAATCAATTAATTAACAACTCATTGAATTTTTTCAATAAATATTCATTTAGTCTCTACTACATGCCAATTAGTGTTGTGGGCATTCGAATGCAGCTATGAACCACACAGACAAAGTCCTGTCCCTGCTCTCATGGGCTTACATTTCAGTTTAAAGGAAACAAAGCAACAAGTAAGTACATTTAATAATGTCAGATAGGAAGCAAATAGAAAACCAAGCAGAATGATTGCAAGGTGACCAACTTGTCCCAGTTTCCCCGGGATTTTCCCAGTTTTAGTACTACAAGCCCTGGGAAAACCCTCCATCCCAGGCAAAATGGGATGGTCTAATCCTCAATGTGAGGATTCTTTCGGTTGCTGAGTATGTCTATTTCAATTGCGCTTTCTGAGCTGAGGAAATAACCACAGAATGGGTTGGGGACACACTAGATCCACTGTGAAACAGACCTGAGCTAAAATTCCATTGAGCGCCTGACTTCCATAAACTCCTGCTCTGATTGGTGGAACAAAGTAACAGCTTGGGTTTCCTGGAATTAATGTTAGTTCAGAGCCAGTGTCTGGTAATCCTCAAAATATCTGATCATTTCATTTTCCCTATGCACAGTCACCCAGGCATAAGGCTGTTGGTCCCTTTGGGAAGGGTTGGGAAGAAGAGTAACACTATAAACTTTTGGCAATGTGCAGGGTTTTCCCTTTCACTCAAGGGTTCTGGGTTTGTCTTAAATCTAGGAATTAATTGAGGGGTTGTGAGTCTCTGTTTTTCAGTTAGACATTTGTTTGCTTGACCTAGAACTCTTCTGCTTGTACAGCTCAAGTAAGAATTTAGTACACTGCCTATGTATTTCACTTCTAGGTACTCTATGATTAACTAGCCAATGCTGTAAGTCTCTGTGAGTCAGACTATTTTGATTATTGCTTTGACTCTGCTGATCATTATGGCAGCCATGCTCCCCTTGTCTTTAGGATTAAGTTCCATTGCTTGGTTCCTGCCAACCTGAGATCCAATCATCCCTATTGTGTTTAAGGATCCAAGTTGAGTGGCAGCAATTCCCACAGAAATATCTAATCTATAGAGAAGAATGCCCTCAGAGCTCTTCAGGAATGATGGAATTAGTCTCACAAATTTATTCCTCACAGTGCTGGTGAAAGGTATGGCCTCTGGGCATTCCCGGGGTGGATGAGAAAGTCGTACATGATAAATCTACTCTAAGATTCCAATCTCTTTAAGCCTTCAGATATCTTCACCTACATTACAACAGGGAAGTTATGGCATTTCAACTTCATTTAATGCAGGTCACCTTTTGTTCCATGCTTCATCAACCAAACAGAAAATGGTTAGAACACTTTCTAACCCCTCAAGGTACAACACTAAATCCAGAATCTCTGCTTACTGGGCCTATATCATTTAATTCATCCTGCTTAAGCTTTATGTTCCTTCCATCATTACACCATACTCTTAATGGTCATTTGCAAACATATTCCCTTGAATACTATCTGTATAAATTGGAAAAGCCATGCTGTTCTCTGAATTGTGACATACCTCCCCATGGGTCACACTTTTTACCTCACCTTTCAGGGCCTGTTGGAATGTGAATTAGTTATAGGTCTGGAGGCACCTGTAGGTCTGGTGGGGGTGGATCCTGAGATAAATTAGCAATGTCTTGCAAGTCAGCTACCTCAGGGGATTCCAGACAATTTCATCTGGCAAAGTGGGCTTATTTTCTCAGAGGAAAGGAGATGGGGGGACTGATTCCTCAGGCAAATACAGGTTTATCTGTCAAAGAAGAGTCAGTAGAATCTTTGGGCTAAATGCCCCCACCATCACCATCATCAACTCATATGTCTATATTCCAATTTTCAGGATTTTATTCCTTTTCAATCAATACCCTCACTTTAACAGAAGATACTCTGCAGGGTTGGGAACTCAATTTGTATTGTAATTCAGCTACTCACATGATGAGACTCTGCATTTGGTTTTCAGAAATGCCAACTCTGCAGTTCCAAGAAATAAGAGTTTCCTACAGAGCACAAACAGAAAATTTCACATCTTTTATTTGGTACTTGTGGTGGGTATTTGAAAAACTGAGATCATCCTTTCTTTTTATCTAGCCTATTATACATTTTAGCTTCACAAAAATATTCTAAAGTATCAAATACATGGCCACCCAGAGCTTTGTCTCTTATAAGCATTTGAGGGGGTGTATCCAATGACGAGATATTTATTATCTCTTGCCAATTCATACCAGTGACTATTGGTACCCTCTTATTCATTGAAAGTAGGGTCATTAGTGCCTTAAAATCTTATTAGATTAGAGTTAATTCCCAAAATTCCAAAATCAAGTCAGATATTGGGTACTATGTACTCAATAAGTACTAAGGGAGATTTTATTTTGGAAGGATGGTCAAGGAGGTCCTCTCTGGGGAGATGACCTTTGAGCTGAGACATGAAAAATGCATGAGAACTGTTTCCATACTCTGCAGAAGCATAAAGAAAGGGTTCCTCACCTCATGGAGATGTTCAAGAAGGAATTCCTGTTTTCAGAAAATAAATAAACATTTATGGTGTGTTCTCCATGGGCCAGGAAATGCATATATTTCGTGTCATTTAATTCTCACAACTCCAAGTCATAAGCATTATTCTCCCAATTTTACATGACAGACATAAAGTAATGAACATTGTTTCATGCTTCAAAGCTGGTAAGTAGAAAGGGGGGATAAGTACAAGCAGGGTGGAAGGGGTGCTTGAATCACATTTTCTCTTTTTTCTCATGGATTTTTAAAAATTAAACTTTTATTTGTGGTAATTGGAGATTTGCATATATAGACAGGTACTCTGTCCTCCTTACCCAGCTTCCCCCAATGGTAATATGCTGCAAAATCATGATCCAATCTGAATTAGTTTTGAGAGGAAGAATAACTTAGTGGTTGGAGAGGAGATGAAAATTTGTCTTTTATTTCATGGAGCCCAGATACTTCCTGTATAGCTCATTAAACTCATTTGATCAGGACATAATTCCTGAACAATTTCAGACATGAAAGCCTGTGGGTTAAGTAATCTCCAAGGGATGGGAAACCGTCCAAAGAACTAAGGACTATTTGGGGAAATATGAATAGGTATAAACGTAAAACTTGGAGTTTCTTCAAAACACAAACAAAGTAAGAAGCAGGGGAATAAAATGTTTTAGTATTGTCATAATACTATTTTATCCCTGTGTTGTTTACCTAAATACAAATGAGAGGCATAAGTCTTTGTTTTATTATTTAACTTCTGGTATGTGTGTGTTCCCTAAATCTTCTCAGAGCAGGCATTATATGACTTTAAAATTTCCATTGCAATTAATAGAGTTCCTTGAGTGTAATATGCAATCCATAAATATTTTATGAAATTCAAATATTTGGAAGATTGGCATTAGTACTCTAATATTGTTCAGATTGTAATTTTAAGTGATTTTTCTATAAGAGAATTTCTGAAATGACTGACTTCTAGGCTTGGCTAAAAACCATTATGATCCTTAAGAAGAGCAATATCCCTTGTTATTAATATTTCAACCCAAATCATACCAGGATGGCAAACTTGGAAAGCATAAATTTATTCAGCTTACAATGCTAACATGCAAGGAAAAATTTCTGGAATGCAAGAGTAAGGACCTCAAAAATATGCTTTTCCATAAAAGCAATAAGAGCATTGGCAAAAATGGCCAAAATCAACTTTTCAAATTAATCAGAAATTAATCAAAATCTTGAAGCAATTTGAGGAGAGTTTATTCAAAAAAGATGACTAAATCTTAGCAAGGACAATGAACATTGTGGCATTTTACTTTGCCTATTCCTTTACTCCTCTCAAACCCAAAACCTTGCAACTATGATAGCAATGAAGACAAGCAGCCTTGCAGTCACTGAAGGGGACAGAATGAGTTTGGAACTCCAAAATCTCCAAACTCTGAGAAGTGTCATGACTTATCCGGAGGTTTCTTGAAAAGCTTTCATTCTCAGGGCTTGCATTTATTTGACCTGATTCAGAATTCACTCTATAAGTGACCCTATTCCTAGGGTATTTGTCAAAAACAATCAGCAGCAGTTGTTTAACATGACAGTAGCTTTAGGTGGTTGAATAAGTTGGAGCTGACAAAAAACTGACCCAAAAACTTGAAAAAAAAATTTGGGTAATGTGTTGTCTATAGAGGGCTTTAAAAAATGTCAACATATTCCTGGCTATCTAGAAGGCCACACATAATTGCAGGGCTGCACACACTCATAGGAAAAACCTGAGAAAGCTCTAATCTTTCAAAGCTATTTATTTGAAGGTCCACACAAACCAACCTCTGCTAAGGCAGAGTTCTCAACTAAGTGACTGAGCATTGAAGGTATGCCCCCAAATATGCATTTGCACCTTGGCAAATTCAGGGAGCCTTGCTGGTTCAAGGAATTTAAGGAAATCTCTGTCCAGTCATTAGTAGACTACTAGAAATACAAAGGAGAGTTCTTCAGGCTGAATTGAAAGTACACTAGACAGTAAGTTTTAAAGGTAATACCTAGGTAAATAGAGAAGACAGTATAAGTGTATTTTTGTTTATAAATCTTTTCTTCTGTGATTTAAAAGATAACTGTATAAAGCAACAATCCTAAAACTATGTTTTTAAATTTATGTCTAGAGAAATAAGTTTTCTGATGATTATAGCATAAAGGGGGGAGGAAACAGAGATATAACTGAGCAAAGTTTTGGTATATGATTGAAATTAAGTTGGTATTAATCAGAAGTGGGTTGTTTTAAATTAAAATGTTAATTGTAATCCCCAGGGCAACCACCAAGAAAATAACTAATTCATATAGTAAAACAAACAGCAAAGACATTAAGTGGTATATTAGAAATAACTATTCACCACCAAAAGAAGCAGTATTTGATAAAAAGGAACAAATATCATAAGTTATATGGAAAATAAATAGCAAAAGGAACATGTTAATCTTATCTGTAATTACTTAAAGTAAGCTGACTAAACATTCCAACAAAAATACAGAGATTCTGAAAATTGATTAAAACACACTCCAATTCTGTGTCTACATGAGATATCTCATGTAGAGTCTAAACTAGGTTAAAAGTGAAAGGATAGAAAAGATATATCATTCAAACAATAACTAAAAGGGATCTAGAATGGCTATACTAATTCAGACAAAATAGACTTTAAGACAAAAATTGTTACTTGTGGCAAAGAAAGAGATTTTATAATGATAGAAGGGTCAATATTTCAGGAAGATAGAGCACTTATAAACATATATGAACCCAACAACAGAGTCCCAAAATCCAAGAATCAAGAACTGACAGAATTTAAGGGAGAAATAGGCAATCTAACAATAATAATTGGCGGGCTTAATACCCTACTTTCAATCATGGCTAGAATTACTAGACAGAAGATCAAGGAGAATATTTAACGATGCTATACACCAAGAATGCCTAATAGACATCTAAAGAACACTCCACCCAAGAACAGCAGATTATGCATTCTTGTCCATAAGGAAAATTGTTAAGGATAGCACTATATCTTAAGTCATAAAACAAATCTCAATAAGTTTAAAGATTGAAATAAAGCAAAGTGTATTCAATGACCACCACGGAATGAAATTAGAAAACAATAATAGAAGGATTTTTGGAAAATTCACAGCTATATGGAAATTAAACAACAGACTCTTATAAAGTCAATTGGTCAAAGAAAAAATGGCAGGAAAAATTATAAAAGTACTTTAAGGTGAATGAAAATGGAAACATAACGTACCCAAACTTGTGAGATACAGTTAACACAGTGCTTTGAAGGAAATTTATAGCAGTAAACACTTAATTTAGGAAAGATCTCAGAGAAAATTTTCATACCAATAATCTAACCTCCCATTTTAAGAAACTAAGGAAGAAGAAACCCAAATAAAGCAAAAGGAAGGAACTAATAAAGTTCAAAACAATAATAAATGAAATAGAGAATAGTTGAGAAAATAAATGAAATCAAAAGTTGGTTCTTTGAAAAGACTAAAAAAATTGACAAATCTTTAGCTTGACTGACTAAGCAAAAAGAGAGAAGACTCACATTACTAAAATCAGGCATGAAAGAAGAGACATCACTACCCACTTTAAAGACAAAAAAGGACTATGAGGACAAAATATGACAATTGTGTGCCAATGAATTAGATAATCAGCATAAAATGGGAGCCTTTTTTGAAATAAATAAATCACTTACATAGATTCAAGAAGAAATATTTGTAAATAGACCTATAACAAATAGATTGAATTAGGATTAAAAACTTCCCACAGGGAAAAACCCAGTCCCAGATGTCTTCATAAATGAATTCTCTCAAGCATTTAAAGGAGAATTAACACAAAACCAGCATTACCCAACTACCTGACATAATCCTGATATTTGAACCAAACAATGACATCATAAGAAAAGAGAACTATCAACAAATTATATATTCAGATATTTATATATATATATAAAAATTATGCACCATGACCAAGTGAGATTTATCCCAGGAACACAAGATTGGTTTAATACATGAAAATTAATCAATGTGATTGACTATATTAATAGAATTAAGAACAGAAACTACGTGATCTTCTCAATAGAAGTATTTGACCATATCTGACACCCTTTCATGATAAACGCATTTAACAAACTAGGCATAGGAAGAAACTTAATCTGATAAAGATATCTATAAAAAACTCACAGCTAATATCATATTTAATGGTGAAAGTTGGAATACTTTTCCCAACATCAGGAACAAGGCAACAATGTTCACTCTCACCACTTCTAGTCAACATTCATATTGGCAAGAAGAACTAACACTATATCCTTTTGCAGAAAACATGCTCTCATATATAGAAAATCCTAAGGAATGCATATACACCTACACAAACTACAAAAGCTAATAAACAAGTTTAGCAAGGCTGCAGAATACAAGATTAGTATACAAAAATCAGTTGTATTCTTATACATTAGCAGTGAACAATCTAAAAATGAAATCAAGAAACAATTCAATTTTCAATAGTATCCAACTTCACAACTTACTATAAAGCTACACTAATCAAGACAGTCTGTTTCTGGCTCAAGAATGTATATTTAGATCAATCCTATACAGTCAAAACCCCAGAAATAATTACAGTCGATTGATTTTCAACAAGGGTGCAAAGATTATTTAATGGGAAATAATATTCTTCATTTTTTACAAACGGTGCTGGACAACTGGAAATCCACACACAAAAGAATGCAGTTGTACCCCTATCTAACGCTATACATAAAAATTAATTTAAATTGATTGTAGACCTAAATGTAAGAGCTAAAACTATAAACTTGAATTAGGCCATGATTTCTTAGATATGACACTGTAAAGCAAAAGAAACAAAAGAAAAAAATAGTAAATTGGACCTCATTAAAATTAACAAAAGTTAAGTTTTGAAAGACACCATCAAGAAAGTGTGAACACAGCCTAAGAGTGGGAGAAAATATTTTCAAATCATTTATCTGATAAGGGATTTGCATTCAAAGTATAAAAAAACAAATAACCCAGTTAAAGATGGGCAAAGGATTTGAAAAGACATTTTTCTAAAGAAGATAAACAAAATGCCAATAAACACACAAAAAGATATTGAGTATCATTAGTCTTTAGGGGAATACAAATCAAGACCACAATGAAATACTACTTAACATCCACTAGGATGGATATAATAGATAAAATGACATACAATAACAAATGTTGGTGAGGATATGTAGAGAAATTGGAATACTCATATACT
The DNA here is from genome assembly GCF_023851605.1 of Tamandua tetradactyla. Classification (NCBI taxonomy): domain Eukaryota; kingdom Metazoa; phylum Chordata; class Mammalia; order Pilosa; family Myrmecophagidae; genus Tamandua; species Tamandua tetradactyla. The sequence goes on from NC_135338.1 coordinate 88,234,627, forward strand.
GTTGCTGGGTTTGTAAAGTGGTGCAGCCACTTTGGGAAACAGTTTGGCAGTTTCTCAAAATGTATAGCATAGAGTTACCATATGACCCAAATATTTAGCATATTTGGGTAAATACCTAAGAGAACTGAAAATATGTGCCCATCCAAGAAAAATAATTGTACAGGAATACTCTTAGCAACATTATTGATAATAGCCCCAAATTGGAAGCAACCCAAATGTCTGTCAACTGATGATTGTAAAAGCAAATGTGGTATATCCATACAATGGAATGTTTTCTGATTCTGAAAAGGATTGCAGGACTATTAATGCTAAAACATTGATGATCCTTTGAAAGCAAGAGTTGGCAAATCCATAGGGACAGAAAGCAGATTAGAGGTTGATATGGGGGGTGGTGGCAATAGGAAATGATTGCTAATGGATATGGAGTATATTTTGGGGGATGACAAAAATATTCTGAAATTAGTGGTGATAGTTGTACAACTCTGAGAACATGCTCCAAACCACTGAATTGTGTACTTAAAGCAGATGAATTTTATGGTATATGAATTATATCTCAATAAAGCTGTTATGAAAGACCTGTTTTAAAGGTTAACATCTATAAGAAATAATAAACACACGAGTAAGTAAATTTCTATAAAATAAAATCACTTGATAAGAAATTTAGAATTATCTTCTAATGTCCAATTTTCTTTCCTCTCTTTTAGCTGGACATATGACTATTTAGCTGGACTGTTTTTCCCCAGTTACCTTTGCGGGTAGGTGTAGTCATTTGACTAAATTCTGGTCTATGGTTTAAGAGTGAAATGATTTGTGAAGCTGCTCTGTTGTGCTCTTTTTCTTTAAAGAAAGTTATTGGTTCTCTATTTCCTATCTTACACTTCCGACAGGCTGAAACTTGAAAATGTCAGCTTTGCACAGGCTGACAAGAGCAACAATTTAGGACATGGAATAAAACACGCTGGAAGGAGGCTGGGCTGCTGAGCGAACTTGAGAAACAGAGTCTTGTAATTTGGTCGGAGATGAGAGAAAAACGGTGCCATATTTTGTTGGCCATTGTTATTTTGGACACTTTTAAAGCAACCAAACCAATCTTCTAATATATGTAATAAGATCTTTAGGGTCAAGGTAATTTTTTAAAAGATATATTTTTTTCTTCCAAAGCACTATGCTCAAAATATTTCAAAAGAACCACTCTGAGGATACTGACAAACAAACCAAACTTTATTGTCCTCGGGAGTTCAAAACATAGTGAGAGAATTTGTCACATTCATAGATAGCTAATGTCTAATGAAGTAGATACAACATTAGAGATTCAAATAGAGTTTCAGTAAAATTGAAAAATAGATTCAAATAAAATTGCAGAGAACATAAAGGACTGTAAGAAGGCTTAAAGGATGGGGGAAGGCGTGGATATTGAGCTGGGTCTTGAAGTACTCCAGGGGGTGTAGTCCCAGGGAGAAAAGGAGAGGTGAACACAGCAGGTTTCAACCTAAGTGAGAATATAGCAGAGCTACTGGAGAGGAAAACATCACTTTAAGACTATGCTTGGTTCTTCAGATTGATTGATGCTATGGATATTTGACCTGAAGCTCAGGACAGATACCAGGCCAGAAATATGAATTTGAGAGTCATCTGCAAAGAGATGGTGTTTGAAGAACTTGAAAGGAGCTAAAGCTTCACAATTACTTGCTTTTCTATCATCAGAACTCACCTCCTTCCTTACTGCTGCCCTGTGTGCTCTTCATCATTCTTTTTATCACCTTTAATCATATTAAAATTACTTTTAGTGTTAGTAATTTTATAAATTTAGAAACACATAGCAGTAAGGTTTCCTCTTCTTATGTGTATTGATGAAAAAACAACTCATGTTACTAGCTCAAAAACACAATGTAATACTTTACATAGAGTAGAGTATATAAAATGTAATAAGAAATTATATTACCTTCATCCACTTACAAATGATTTTCTTAACTATTTGAAAGATAATACTTTGCTTTTATCCAGTAATATTAATTTGGAATGTTCTAACGGCAAATTTGCAAAATGATGCAGATTTAATTTTAAAGGGGGATTAATTATTTTAAAACTTTTTTATTTGGTCATACTTTTAGAGTTACAGAAGAATTGCAGATATAGTATAGAGCTCCTGATTACCCTTTGCCCATCTTCTGTTATTTTTAATATCTTACATAACCACTGTACTAAGAATTTAATTACAAGTAAGTCCAGTACTACTAACTAAACCCCAGACTTTATCAGAGTTCCCAGTTTTTCCTCTAATGTCCTTATTTTTCTGTTCCAGGATCCAGGCCAAGATCCCAACATGCCTTTAGTCTAACTTTTCAAATCCTCCTTACTCAAATTTAGATAACAGTGCAGTCCCAGGGTTTCTCTCCAGTCCATCTAAAGTCGAGAAGACTGGAATGGGTTCTAGAAAGTATTGGTTCAAGTCCCAGGTCAGTCATTACTGAAGTCCTTGGCCTGGCCAGGATAGTTGTGGAGTTTAAACATGAAAGCACTTTAAAAATTATAAAGATCATTTACTTATTCATCAAGCATTCAGAAAACCTCTCCTGAGTGCCTGCTCTTATTTCAGACACTGTGATGGGGACAGGGGCCACACAGCAAATAACTCCCAGCCCCTGCTTGCCAGCAGTTCTGCTCTCGGAAGGCTGATCATTAAGTATTTATTGGACGCCTACCACTGGCCCTATGGCACCAATGATTAACTTTCCATTAGAATGCACTCCATGAATATTCCATTACAGGCTTGAAAGAGTTAATGTGCTGCCAATGCTTCCCCCACGCCTGGGGAGTCAAGCATGGGCTGCAGATACATTAGCCTCCGAGTATGTATTTTCTTTTCTTCTCTGTTTATGTCTCTGTTTTCTGTAACGTCTCCGAAGCTGCCGCAGTATCTTCCAAGTTCTCTGACAATGCCATAAATTTCATTAAGAAGATGAAGCCTTATGGGGCAATTAACTCCAAAAGTGGTACAAAGCAATAGCAAGGAGATACCGTCCTGTAGTACTTAGCACTTAGCTCTGAAATTGAGATAAGCCCTATCAACTCGGGGTTGTGTTTAATGTTCACTGCGCTTCCATACCACAGCTACAACCTAGCGGTCACTGTGTTAACACTCCCCAATATCTATTACAATTAGTTTTTGATTAAGAGGCCTAACATGGCTTTTGAAGCTTTTTATGTTGCGTCAAATGGCCAGTGATGGAGTGAGATGCACAGACACCTCCCAGTAACAAAGCATCTTGTAAAAGGTTTCAAGTGAACTATTTTATCATCCTAATGGAAACCAGATGACGCTAACTCCCCCCTTAATTTCAACTATTTACTGAAGAGCCCTTGTTTTGAATTACTTAAAGATTTATTCTTAAATGACTATCTCATGCATCAAGAATTGCTCATAACAGAGCCATTTGGACTTTGGGGAAGCTTTTAAAGATGACTGAAGCAATTTCCACAGTGGGTTTATTTTATTACTATTATTTTTTCCATTTGATTTTTTAAAAGAGCAAAGACCATTGCCCTTTTCTAGCTTTTGATTATTGTTTCTCGGGCCTTTCTCTCTCAACTTGTGCTTTCTTTGCTGAGGTTTCCACGGGTAGGCATTGCCTGTTGGCTAAAAGAGAGGCCACTGGTGTCTTGTGAGAAAAGAAATACTTTGCTCATGTAGGATATAACTCTGTAGGAAAAACTGATGTTTATTATTTTTAAAAGGTGCATTACGTGAAACTAAGGACAATCATCTAAAACTTACACACTTAACAAAAATGGTACATAAATATGACATACCCTGTGAATGGGGATCATATTAGCCTTGAACCTTTTCTTTTTCTTTTTACAATTATAGTTTTATTTTGGCAAAAGGATCCATATAAGAAGAAGCCAGAAGAAGAGGTGCATAGGGCGAGTTATGGGAAGGTCTTAAACGTGGAGCTTCTAGGTCCTCTCCATGTGGAGTCAGCATGTGTCAACCTCCCTGCACAGCCGTGTGTCTTCACAATTATGGACTCTCCTTGACTGTTTACTAAGGCCACATCGTTCCCTTAGAACCTGGCCTGGGGGGTGCAGTAGAGGCGTCCTGAGTTTTCCTCCACCTCTAGAAAAGTCATTGCTTTTGCGAGGCCAGCTGGGCTGGAGATTATGAACCCTTGGTAGGCAACGGCCTTGACACAGGGAGACAGTGTGATGTGTTGGCTCTGCCTGTCATAGCTGTGTCTTCTAAGGCAAGTTACCCATCTTGCTGAGACTTAGCTTCCCTTCATGTAATGACAACATTATCCACTTCGTAGAGTTAACAATAAATAAATAAAATTAGATACTTAAAGTGCCTGCTAAGCAGTAGCCTTTTGCTAGCTTCTATATCCCTCTTTTTCTTTCACATGCTATCCCATTTTTATATTGCCTGGTATAATGTGAATGAATGAAATTACCAGGATGCTTGTCACATGATCAGAACTTACTGTGTGCTGGGTATCTTGCTAGGTTTGGGAATACTGAGATGGGGCGGAGTCCTGCTCATACACAAATTGGGGCATAGACAGAAGGCAGAGAATGTTAACAGAATCAGATAGATAGATATGAATAGCCAAGGGGACTCTGAGGAGGGCTGATTCCTCCTATAGGATCACATATATAATTTCTCATAGCCTTCTCATACCCTCTTCCTCAAGTTTAACAGTGATAGATTTAGAGCAAGACACACACACACAAAGCTATAACATTCATTCCTTGATATTTTACTTATCCCAGTCTCTTTCTAAAGCATTATTGCTTCGAAGTCCATTCATTTAATTTCATTCATTTATGCATCCATTCAATATTTATGCACTATTTTCCAAGCCCAGGGCTAGGCGGTGGAGATTCAAGCTTGAAAGCAGTCGTCTCTGCCTTTAGCCTTGGAATTCACAGCTCTCTGGGGGCAGACGTGTGCACCCATGATTGTAGTGCAGAGGTGAGTGCTAGGACAGAGGTTGGCAGAGGTGGTCAGGGAAACCCAAGGGAGAGGCTCCCTAATCACCTGGAGAGGGGTTAGATGCAGCTTTCAAGAAGAGGAGACACTTGAATACAGTTGAATTTGGTAAGACAAGCAAGAAATTGCCCATGTTCAAAGTGAGGGCAATGTGGAGACTTTCAGTTAAGAAAGGGTAGAAGGTACAAGAAAGCATCGTTCACTTGGCCAGCTGTCAGTGGTTCAGAAGAAATCGTGGTAGTCCCCACACCATGTGATTGTGGGGAAATAAGGACCATGTAATGAGGCCATTATACACATTCAGAAACAAGTTCCTATATACCCTCTATAGAGTTTTTGTGTTAACGTCTCCACATTGAACACATCATACAAACCTTATTTTCTTTTCACTTTCTCTAGAATCCTTCTTGTTTGCTGCTTTTGACTAATTTCTAGTTTTATAGTCTACGTTAGCAGTCAGTTAGAAGCTGTTATTGATATAACCAACCTCAAATAATTTAATTTTTAGCTTGGATATGTCAAAATGTCCAGTAAATCTTTAGGGATTTTTGTTTTTAAATTTAGTTAAGGGATTTCAACTGATAATTGGACTGTTGGCCTAAGAATGGTTTCAATAGGTTATCAATATTGAAAAGTCCTGAAATCAGAGGTTTCACATAAACTCTGACTCCTATGGAAAAAAAAAAGATTTAATGATTTGGGTCCATAGAACTCAGTTCTCCTCTGTCCTTGCTGGACCCATCATACTTGCTAAGTTTCCTTGGCTGCCCCCCAGGCTTTTACCTTCTTGATCGACCATTTGAGTTTTCACGACAAAGTTCTGGGGTGCAGAATTTAACCTTCTCTACCCAGGAATTTTAATCTAAAGCACAGGCATAATAACTAAATGGAAGAGTTAATGGTTTTAGAGAGACCTTGTAAGTTGGTGATAAAACAAATTTCTTGAACAATTTTGCATTTCACCATGGGAGGAAAACAGGGTATATAGTAAGTGTTGGGCCAAGGAATGTTTTAAAAATAAATGGTCATCCAGAAGTTTTACTTCCGAGATCCCATTTACTTTTTATCATGACCATCTCAAAAGTGTTGTCTTATTTTGGTGAGAATATGAGAAATATAAGAAAGATGGAAAAGTTATTTTTTACTCTCTAGCAACCAGAAATCGCCACTGGTTTTTCTTGTCCTCTTAAGAGGTTTCTTAGGACACATGCTTTGGTGTGCTTGGTTGAAAGTGCTGGTTTTCCCTGGTGTTAATTATTAATGTGACCTGTTTATGTAGTAGTTATCCAGCTAACCATTAATATCTGTTTACTCATTGATGACCTTTGCAATTGCGTACCTAGCTCCTGGCTGTAAATGTCAACCTTTTTTTTCGCATACTAAATGATTTCTTCATATCTACTGACTACCTGAAACAGCTCCTTAGTGAGGTAAACTAATGCCGAGCAACACAAATATGATTTTTATGCAGATGAAAGGGAAGACAAGCATGGATTGTTTTTAAGAGGATTAAGATGCAAAGATTTCTTTTTTGGAAGGAAGCAAGAGAGGTGTATGATTGACAAATGCAAGGAGCCTGGGCGTGGGGGTGGGACAGACCACTGGCAAGAAAAAAAGTTCTTTTTACTCTTGTCCTTAGGCTGAGAGAAAAACAAGGAGAGGACTCTAACCTAGTCCTGGGAAATGGAACCCAATTTTATTTTTTCAAAATGTTGGTGTTAAGCAGTTGCACATTTAAGCAGGCCTGCGGGATTTATCACTAGATGCCCTGTCAATCTGCAGGAAACACCAAACTAGCAAGACATTTCCCTTCCACACAATTGGAGTGGCTAAAGCTGAGATTAAGCAATGCTGCTGGTTTAGGGTTGCAACTGGTGACCTTAATTTTACCCATCATCTGCCGCTGTGTCTATCTGACATTCCTTAATTGCATTTGCCTAATTTAAACAGACAACGGTAGCCCAAGTTTTTTTTTTCACCCCCGAATCATAAAAAAGGCAGATGAGATATTTCTCAGAAATGAATCACAATACAATTCTTGCTGTTGACCACTGCTGGGATAACAAAAGCAGCCAGTTTCCCTTCTCCTCACTCCATTAACATACCATTGCAGGGAAGGACCCTTCGAAATATTATTATCTTTGCATAACAATACAATTTAAAAGTCTCTCAGTGCTTCTTTATTGAAATATTTTAAAATATGAATATCGTCCCTGCCATAAATAACCGTTATGGCGTTCATAGAGATTAAAGTTTTGAGATATGCCCTAGGTGTACAGTCACATTTTCTTGTTCATTGAGTTCTAACTTCAGCAAAATTAGTTTTTTAGAAACAGCCCTGAATACTTGCTGTGACTGTCACTTCGTGTTGAATTTATCATATAGAATTTAAGGCGGAAGACTGGGGAGCAATCAGTCACAAGCGATTGTATTCGTAATCTCTGAGGTTTGGGATGGGGGCTGGGGAGGAGATAAGCATTCTAGAATGTTCATTCACGGACAGGGGTGAGGGGATTTGCAGAGGCTGGGTAATGCATTGCCTTCAAGTCTGCTTCTGTGTCTGGTGGTTGGGCTGTGCTTCGTGTTCATAAATGCCTCTCAGGTTTTCTCCGCTAAATGATAACTCAGCTTGTCTTTCCCAGTGAGTTCGGCAATAAATAGATGTATGGGCTTTGGCGTGGGTGTTTGGACTTAGTTAGAAACTGTAATGTTGTAGAATAGACAAGTGGACTCAATCATTGTGCCAGCAACAAAACACAGACTTTTCAAGGAATTGCAGGGACCTGGGTTTTATGCTAAGTTTACAATGGCATGACCTGAAAAGCAATTCAAAATCTAGGCTAGTACTAGCATGTTAGTTCCAAGCCTGTAGGGGAAAAATTGTCAAAATGCACCTCGATATCTTTGAAAACTAAACATCCATTAGAGCAATTTGAAGGAGTTACAGGCAAGTAGAAAAGTTGAGTTGGTCCTTGATCTCATTGAATATATATTTTTGCCCTGGGAACTGAGTAGAACATTTTCCCAAGACTGCAAATTCAGGGCTAGTTTTTATTTTTCTCTGATACGCAAGGCAGGCATTCTTTACAGTCTCTGGATTTTGGAAGTCTCGTACACTTAATAGATTGCAGATTTGTATCTGGATATCAAAAGAGGCTTTTGCACTTTGCCAATCAGAATCCCACATTTACATTTCCTCTTTATGTCACATGGTCAATATGCTTAATTCCCACATGGAAAATTTCCTTCACACATCTTATGCAGGGCAACACTGGAAATTTGGGTTTAAGGAATGCGCCGACAGCAGCCCTGAGCTATCTTGGCTTCTTCACTGCTGGTTTGATTTCCCGCCCAGTATGATGCAAGTTATGTGTAGCTCAAAACTCTCAAATTAGCTCCTGGAGCTGTATCAGGAGTGTGCTAGGGCCCAGGAGCGACACAAGAGGGGCAGAAGAGGCAGCGGGGGTGGTGCGCCTAGCTCACTTCCCACTGCGATTGCAGAGGTTACTGTTGTTTGTAAAGATTCAGGGCTGTTAGCTTCTGCAGGAAGCCTGTCCTCAGTCCCACCCGACAGTCCCACTCATTCGCGACCCTTCCTCTGGACCTGTGGGACACTAGGATTATCCCCATTATTGCATTTACCACATTGTGCTGAAAGATCCTTCCATGTGTCTCTCCTCCAGCTAGACTATGGATGCCTTGAGGGCAGGGACTCCCCAGCACCAGCTGTGTGTGTCCGACATGCGGACACACTCAGCGAAGGCAGTCCAGGCAGCTGGTAGGGTTAGGGCTAAATGGGACTGACCACTGGGGTGATAATGAGAATATTGATAGCTCCTAATTACTGGACAGTTAACTCAATGATTTTAACTGCTGTGCTAGGTGATTTATTTACCCCCATTTTACAGATGGGGAAACAGATTTAGTAAGGTCAAGCAATTTGCACAGGGTAGGTTAGGAAGCGGGGAAACTGAAAGGTGAAGAGCTGGTAGTCCAGGCTATCTCTGCCTGGCTCTTTGTGTTCTGAACATAGATCCCTCTGCTTTATTGAGCAAAGACAACATTTCCACTCTCAAAAATACCTTTGAGTGGGAGTCACAGAGCTAGTGATAACTACAAAGAGTCTCCTCAAAGGCAAAGGAAGCACCCCAAGTTCCTTGCATTTGGAAGCACCTCGAGTTCCTTGCATTTTCAGGTTCAGCTTGGTTCATTTAGGGCCTATTCACTATTTCATTCTTAGCATTTTACAATAAAGTGATGGCCGATCTCAATATTTTTACCTGCATTGGGTTTCTGGCTCCATTGCATCCTAACTATGTGATCTTGGGGCAAATTCCTCGACTTCTCTGTGCCTTACTTTCCTCATCTGCGAACATGGGGATTTAGAGCTGTCACAAGGAACAACTGTTTTAACACCTGTAGAGCTTCCGGAACAGTGCTTGGCACATTCTGTGTGGGCAGAGAGCATTCGATGGTTCTTTTCCAGCTCAACTCTGTCCCGGTCTCCTCCGGCTGCTGCTGGCATGGCCTGCAGGTCTTCACTGCTTGGGTGGCCCTGCCCCAGGGCTCAGGGCACATATGGCAGGTCATCTGCTGAGCCTTGTGGCTGGCACCTGGCCTCCGAGGGTCTACATGCACCTTAAAGCCATCGTCTTTGAGACCCAGCCACTTCCCCAGGGGGCCACCCCCGATTGGGGCCCAAGCCAGGTCCTTTAGCCTCCCCTTCGCTGGAATCTTCCTCTCCACTCTATCTCTGTCCCTCTCTCTCTTCTCTTAAAGGCCCAGTGACATTCCTCTCTTCCTCGTTCCTCTCTTCCTTGGGGGCTGGCATTATCCTCTCCAGAGCTTGGGCTTTGTAGAAACAAAAGCCAGGTGTCTTGGCTTTGGTCTTTTAAAGCAGAACTCCCCTGAGGCAGGGGCACAGGAGGGCCTGGCTTGCTTTGTAGAATGGGAGCCGGCAAATGCTGAGATACAAATGCAAATTAATATATCAGTAAATTATCCTGCCCCACTGACATACTCTCTAATCAGGAAGACAGAGAAACATGGGGAGGATGCCAGGAAAGAATGTGGAGGAGCTAGGAGGAGCCACAGAGACAACGGCTGACGGAGGAGCGGAGTTTCCAGATGCTTCAAAGCCTGAACTTTTCCCCTGCGATTTTATTGGGTGTGCAGGGATCCCCGGCTACTGCCGCCACTGGAGTGACTGGAAGACAGGAATAACAAGGAAGCAGAGGAGAATGGAGGGACCAAAGAAAAAAAAGGAGGTGGGGCTGCAGAAAAGTTAGGCTAATGGCAATAATATGTGAGAGACAAAAGTATCAAGAATTTGCCGTGTGCCTGGTACTGAGTATGCTTTGACTCTCACATTAGTCTCACAAACTCATTATTATTATTCCCATTATAAGGATGAGAAAACTGAGGAGATAAAAGTTAAGTAAGCTTTCTCGGTTTCCTACATATAAGAAGTGGTCAAGCTAGGTTGGCAGCCAGACAGTTTGAGGCTGCAGGTTATGCACTGGACCCCCTTGCTCTTAGGTTACCTCTTGGTAAGCCCCGGAAGTGAACGTGGTCCCTACAACAAATGTAGTCTCAGCTGGGGAATTTTCTGGAAGTAAATGAAGAATAAGCAAATACCTGTTTGAAGGAGAAGAAATTCAGACTATAAATGAGAACGAAGCTCTGCTACCTGGACTGCAATATGGACAAACTGTTGAAGAGAGGGAATAAAGCTATCACGCCTGAAAACTGATGAAGAGCTTGCACAAACCTAGCCTCATCGGCTCCACCCAACTCTGTAAAGTAGATCCTTCCAAGAGTGTTATTGCCACTATATAGATGTGGAAACTGAGGTTCAGAGGAATTAAGTGGCAGGGTCAAGTGTGTAAGAGGGAGATTTCAATACTGATGACAGATCGGCTCTAAATCCAAAGTTGATGGGACGGTGGACATTATATTTTATATTGAGGGTGGCCCATGGCCCCCACCCACAGGCTGGCCAAAGATGGGAATTAGAGTGTGGAGGAGGAAGGCAAAGCCACGTACCCCGTGCAGGCTGGTGGGTTCCTCAGTCAGGAGAAAGGCATGTAAAAGGGAAAGTAGTGTGGGCTGCATAGAGGGGAAGAAGATAGTGATTCAGATGGGTCTTGATTTAAGCATTAGTTTTGTTAGAAGAAGAGAAGCAGCTGAGATTCAAGATATGATGGAATACATCTTCATATTCACAGAGAAGACACAACTATGTGGTGATAGTGTGAGCCATTGATTGTATAATATGGTTGGACTGAATGTGTGTGGATATTTCTCAATAAAAATAAAATAAAGATAGAGTGGAAGCATGCCAGAAGGAGGCATGTAAAAACAGTGCAGCGTGGTGAGGAGAGGAGGAACTGGAAGCAGAATTTAAGAGGAGAATCTAGGCATGGAACATTTGGCATCCATTATGGAGAGTTAAAAGATGGGCAAAGAAAGTAGGAAGTGAAAAGTGAAGGAAGCGGAAAAGAAAGTGAACATGTAGATGATTTGGAAGTTGTTCTCAGAAACTAGGAACATTGCCTGGAAGTTTTACAAAACGGATTTCTGCGTAAAGGGAATATGCTGTTTTGGGTCAGGAGAGGAAACACCTGTTTGAAGAAGTGTGCGGGAGAAGCAGAGACACACCTAGGCCAGAAGATTTGGGCAGACAGATGGATGTCATTGTGATGAGAAAGGAAAATAATATCAATAGGCTTCAGCTAAAATCAAAGAGGAAAAAAAATAAAACTGGAACTGGAAGAACAAAATACCAGTGTTCTTTCTAGGACTCACTAGAACCATAATAGAAATGTTGACACATTAATTATTAGACCAGCATTTCTTAAACATATATGATGACAGCCCCTTCCCACTTTGTAATGGTGATCTTTTATTACGTCATAGAATTATAATCTTAGGAACATAGTTTGCAAAATGCTACCTTAGTGGCATCAAGGCTGATGTTTTTGCCCCTAAAATCTTTTGTTCCCAAATTATATTAATTTTTGAGTTTTCAGTAGCAGTTAATAATTTTTCTGATTCTCGTTGCTTTCACCATGCCTGTTTTGTGACTTCTTTTAGGCTATGAGCAAAAAAAAACAGACTTGTTAGAATTTTGCCAAAGTGTCATAGCATTTTAAGTGTTTGTCTTTGGATACTCTTCCATGAGCAAATACATGAATTTACTGTGTTTTTGCTCTCCCAACCATTTTGACTGCCTGACGATTTTTCTTGCTTACTTGGTTTTTAGCTTCGATTCAGAAAGCAGAGAACTTTTCAGTGAATTGGGCTCCAAATAATTGAAGCATTATTGCTACTAATAATGTTGGCATTGCATGAAAGCAATAGAATCAGTCTGCAGATTAAAGACTGCAGAGGTCCTTAAAATAAACAGTTAATGCAGAGATTAGCCTGCATATTTTGAGGATTTTTTCAAATTTTTATCATGCACACATGCTCACCTGATGTTTGCAAAAGCGGCAAGCATATTATTTGTCAAACGATAGTGAACTGTAGTATGAGAAATACATAAGAACATACTGGTGAGATTAATAAGACCAGAAACTTAGCCATGAGCAAATACATCCCTCTTCCTTCTACAGCTCCTTAAGGCAAGAGCGTAAACTCGCTTGGAGAATGTATACTGTTTTCTGCAAATGCAGTCGTTGGGGGTATCTCATTGGAAATCTTTCTGGGCCTTTCATTTTATGCATCTTTTTATAATAAGAACCCCTGACTATGAAGTCAGAGTCTATCACCTAATACACTCCCACAACTAGTCTCAACGGTTGTAGACAAGATGTTTTTTTGTTTCTTTGGGGAGTCTAAGGTAGGGCATGTCATAGTCCAAACAATTGCATTAAAGGAAAAAAAAGCTAACATGAAATGATTTCTAGGAAAAAGAAAGCAATGAAATCACTTTGTGCTACATCTAGAGTACTTTGTTTTCTACTGGACATTACTGTTAACCTCTTCTAGCATTTTATTATGAAAACATTTTTTGAGAAAAAATGTTATTATGAAATATTCCAAACATGGACATTGAAAGAATTGCAAATTGAACACCCATACAACTACCACCTAGATAGCACAACTAACATTTAAAAAATATCCTTTTTTACACACATATCAAATCCACCAAACACATACTCCCCTTCTCCCTTCTTCCCATTCCCTAGTAAACTTTAATCTGCTTTCTGTCTCTATGAATTTGCTATTTCCAGACATATCTTAGATGCTTTATTTCACCAAGCATAATGTTTTCAAGTTTGCAGCTTGTCTCACAACTTCATTCTTTTCTATAGCTGAATAATATTCCATTGTGTGTCTATACCACATTTTGTTAATCCATTCATTTGTTGGCAGACACTTGGGTCATTTTTACCTTTTTACAATTATGATTAATGCTGCTAAGAACACTGGTGTACAAATACCAGTTGGAGATCCTGTTTTCACTTTTTGGGAGTATATGCCTAGAAGCGGAATTGTAGGTTCACATGGTAATTCGCTACTTAACTCTTTGAAGAGCTGCCATATTGCTTTCCACAGTGGCTGCACCATTATGCGTTCCTGCAAACAATGTACAATTGACATTTTACTCTTCTTGCTTAATCACATTTCTTAACTTCTAGTTGGTCATCCAACCACCTCGTTTTTTTTTGATGCATTTCAAAATAAGTTGCAGGCAACAGTATCCTTCACCCCTCAATATTTCCGCAAGCATATTATTGACTAAAGTTCAATATTTGTTTGCAGTTTTTATTTTTGTTTGTTTGAAGACTATGCAGTGAAATGTACAAACTGTAATTGTGCATTCTGATGAATTTTGATGAAAGTGTACACTTATATAGCCCAAACTGTGGTCAGGGTCTGGAACATTTCCATCATCCTTATGCCCATCCCAGCTAATTCCCGCTTCATTCATCCGAAGACAACCATTGTTCTGAAGTTTTCACCGTAGATGAGTTTTGCCTGTTCTAGAACTTCATATAAATGTAACCGTGCAATATGGATGTGTTTACATAGCTTTTTAGCTAAGCATGATGTTTCTAAGATCCACACATACTTTCTGTGTGTATTGCTAGTTTTCCATTGTATGAATATTTCACTGGGCAATACATTTTAAAAGGGATAGAATATGTAATTCCGAAGAAATTCCAGAGAAGCTTTCCAGAATGATGAGACGTTTAGGGCTGATGACAGGGGCTGATAAAATATTTACCATAGAGGAGAGCACAATTAGGAAAGGTCATGAGAACTGCCTTCAAATGTTTAAAGCAGGGGTCAGTGAACATTTTCTGTAACTGATAGAAAATGTAGGCTTCGTTTGGTCATGTCTTTGCTGCAAGTACTTACACAACTTTGGCTTTGTAGCATTAAAGCAGCCACAGATAACACGTGTCTTAATAAGCGTGGCTGTATTCCCATAGAACTTCATTTATGGACACTGTTGAATTTCATATCATGTTCATGCATGTCATAAAATATTATTCTTCACTTGATTGCTTTCAAACACCTGAAAATTTGAACTCCATTTTTAACTCATGGCCCCTACAAAAGCAGGTGGTAGGCCAGATTTGGGCCCACAAGCCACAGTTTGAAACTCCTGACTTAAAGTGCTGTCAAAGAGAAGAAGGAATAAGTATTTATTCTGTTTAATGAGAAATACAAAGACTAAAGGAGGCAATTTTTGTTCAGAAAAATGAAAATCTTTCCATTAATTAGAGTAGTATTAAATGGATTTTATTATCTTATGCTGTTCCTCTCCCCTTCTGCTTGGTTTCATGAAGTGAAAGGAGCAGGCTCTGGACAGGACACGTTTGCTTTAATTCAACCCCCCAGGTCCTCCTTGTCTAGCTTGTGACCTTAGGAAAGTTATTTAACCTCTTTCTGCTTCAATTTCTTCATTTATGAAACGAGGTTAGTAATAGAACCTACCTGTTGGAGGTATTGGAAGGACTCAATGACTTAGCGCATGAAAAGTCTTTTAGGACACTGTCTGATTTTGAATTAGTCCACGATACACTTAGTACAGTGTCTGGCACGTAGTAAGTACAAAATGAGTGTTTACCATTATTATCATAATCATTATCAGGATTATCATTGTTTTTATTGTTATTATCACTGGGAGGTGTTTGGAGTCTAGACAGGCATGCAGTAGAATTTTGTTGAAGGATTCCCTACTTCCCATGGTAGGTTGGATTAACAGATTCTTTCTAATTCTAACAATCAGCTCCCTTCAATTTAGCACCTGAGGCTTCAAACCCGAGACTCAACTGCTGTTGAAATCTGAAGGGAAACAGCATAGCATTTTAATAACTATGTTAACATAGCTTATGTAATAACATAAGAGTATTACGTTTTTGCCTGGTATCTCCTTATCTCTGGAAGTAGATGGTAACACCTCCCTCACAGGGTACCTTACTAACTATAAGGCCTTATGTAGATGCTGGCGAGTGGTAACACAATCTTTATTGTTCTCCATATGAAGCATGAGAAGGGTAGGGATCTTTGTTTTTTAATGGGATATGTGTCACTGCAAAGGCATTGAGGAGGGATATGATTCTTCTGTGGGGTGAGTTCACGTTTTAGATGATGCTGAACAACAGAATGGCTGGGTGAGTGCTGTGCCACTGTGTCTGGGTGTGATGTGATGTTGCGTGGAGCCCACTGTGGTTGCTTTCTGTTTGTGGAGAATTAAGGTAGAGCTGACTGAGGCACCCCGCCACCAACCTTGTTATGTGCTTGTCTACCTTTACTTGGTCTCTGACTTTTTCCAAATCTGTATATCTGAATTGGCATCTTTGACTAATTTGCTGCTTTCTTTTCTGTTAGCTTGCTGGAATGACAGGCCCTGTGTCTAGGAGAGGTCGGACAACACAAAGTTGCAAAATGGTGCTAGAAGAGACCCACAGGTCTCTTTACGGCAATATCTGCATTTTACAGGTGAGGAAAGTAAGGCTCACATAAGATAGAATCTCTTGCTCCTGGCTTCCAGTTCTTTCTTTTTATTATGCCACACTCATCTCTTTCTAAAATCTGATTGGGGGTATGTTTGTGGGGGACAGGTAGACTAAGTGGCCATGAACCCCCACATTCATGCCTAAAATGTAGACTTTTGGCATTGTTTCCAAATAAAGATTTACTCTAATTGGAATAACACTCTCTATTAATAGAACATCTTTAGATGACATTAATAAATATTAAATTTTAAACCTAATTTTGGGGTATCTTCATTACTTCATATACTGGTGTTTCAGAAACATGATGTTGGTCTCAGCCTTTCCGTACTTCTGAAATGTCCTGCCATATAAGTGAAACCACAGCATTTTAATGGACATGGGCATGGGAACATATGGTTGCAAGAAGAAGGGTCAGCTAAGGAAACCAAGCAATGGCAAGACAGACCTAAATTAACTTTACATGGGCAGGCACCGGGAATCGAAACCGGGTCCTCGGGCATGGCAGGCAAGCATTCTTACCTGCTGAGCCACTGTGGCCCACCCCCTAGATTAAGTTTAGATGACAAGTTGAAAAAAAAATCAACCTGGAGTAGAAAGAAGAAAGGACAGCTAGCAGAAAGAAGGGAAGTGGCAGACCACAGCAATCTCCAAAAAGTTAAGATGAAAGCAGTGATGGAAAATTCTCTGAGGGGGTTTGGGACTCTTACTCTTTTAATAATAGTAGGAATAGCTGGTATTTCCAATACCTCCACACATCACTTAATAAAGACTTTCAATCATTTCTTGTGTTGTTTGAAGCATGAAAGGATTTGAATTGACACCATTTTCCAACTTGAACCAAATATGGTCTATAGTACTGGAAGTTCTAAGGTCTCACATAAACACTGTCATCAGAGTTATTACTTTTAGGAGTAAAGATTAGTGCCTCCTAACTGGCTTTCTAAACGTTTTGTATTTAGTAACTATTGCTGTGGATCCGAATGGGTTCTGCTTTTTGTAGAATAATGCAAAATGACACCCTGACAATTCTCATGCCCTTGTGTAAGATACCTGTGCTCATTCTTTTTAAAAAATTCTTTCTCAGGAGAATAAAAAATTCTGCTGCAAAACCAAGATGAAGATATAAAACTTGTTTATCACAGTAGAAGCTCTAAGATTGTCCATGTTTGTTAGAGAAATTCAGTGCTGGGTCATTGAAGAGTGTGTGAGAGCCAGCCAATTTGACATTTATTTTTCCTTTCAAAGTCCTGTCTGTTTCCTTTGCCCTCTCGAAAACACCCTATGCAGACGTTTATATCATGAGGTCAAAACCAAAAAAAACAATTAAAAAGAAAGGGAAGATTTAAAACAAAGCTTTCTTTTATTATCCAATAGTGATGTGCAATTTAAATATTCATCATCATCAAGAGATAAAAGCAGCTAGGTGCCTTTTCGAAGATTTGTTGCCAAACAAAATAATATTCCATCTTCTTTCAAGAAGGCTGACTTACACAGCAAAAGGCTGCTGAATGAAATGATTCATTTCCCAGGAAAAATGGTTTCAAAATCGTGGTACGAGTATTTGTTTAGAGTGAGGAGGATCAAGTCTTTCTGGGATTTACAACAAAACAACAACAGCCCAGCCTATCTTTTAGAAAAGGAATGCGTAGTTAAATTGGCTCAGCTTGTCCTCGGCAACCTGAACTCAGAGGCCACATTTTCCCTTCTCTAAGAAGCAAGTGGGAACTTGAAAAGTATGTAGCATGTTGTGAAAAGGGAGTGATGAACTTTGCCCAGGTCTGCAGCCAGTGCTGAAATCTGAACCTTCAGAAGTGTAGGACTGGTGACTTTTCCCCCCTGCTTCCTTTTTTATCCCTATGCTTTTGCATACCTTGGCCTGGGAACAGAAGAGTGTGACTTCTAAGGGAGAGCCTGTTTTCTAAATATTTCTGACATCAATATAAAGTACTGAAAGCAAAAAAAAAAAAAAAAAAATCAAACCCCATTTGTTATTATTATTATTATTATTGCGTTTTAACCTAGTTTCACATATCTGGACGACATGTAGAATGATTGTTCGCATCCATTTTAACACTTCCTTACATTTTTTTTTCTTTTTCAGGTTCCTCTTGTGGCGATAATCACCGGTTGGGAAGATTTCCTTTCAGTTTTTTGGAGGGAAAAAAAAAAAAATCACGAAAACTTCCTGAGTTTAAGGCTGTATGAGTCTTTTCGCCACAGCAGAGTTACTTGGTAACTTGAGCTGCCCTCGTTCCTGAAATTCCTTCACATAATTGAAGATTAATTTGATTCCCCAGATTGCTGAGGGTGGTTAACAGTGGGGGGCTGGGGCGGGTGGAAATAGATTATTCAAATCACAAAGAAGTAGGCGGTGCCCTAAGTGACTGCTCCATTACTGCTCATAAATACTTGCCTTCCTAAGGATTCATCAAACTCGGGACAGGATCGTGCGGGGAGGAGGCGAGTGCCTGGCCCATGTTCAGAAAACAGGTGAACCTCAGAGAAACTTACATATTTTGTAAAGAGAGTTATACGAATTAATGGCTACTCCAGAATCCATTATCGTTGACACAAGCCTGGCTCAAGGGCTCAGGCTTTCTCCAAGTGTCCAGTGTAAACAACAGGAAAGTCAATAGCGGGGGACATTCCAAGATAGTATTAACACGATTGATTTATTGAGGGTTGCACAATGGGAGGTTATCTTTTGTTAATTGACTCAGTAAATAAGCTTATTGGTGTTCGTGCTTGGGAGGAAAGCAACCAGTAGAGGAAAAGGTGAGGCACCTGGATTATAATTTTTCCAACGCCCAGCCTGCCTTGGTAAACTCCATACCACTTCCACGGCCTCGAACACAGTCCAGGGATGGGAATCCTGCTTAGAATGCAGCGCTCATTCTCCCCGAGGGGAAGACTCAAAGGCTGTGTGTTCCTGTCAGACAATACATTTGGAAAAAACACCTTTGCTTCAGGAAAATTTAAAGCCTAGCAATGCTAGGTATTAAAGAGACAAAGCAAAAGAGCAAAAGTGAAAGGAAAGGGGAAAGAGAGAGAGAGAGAATCCGTTGACTCAGCATTTTAGCAAATCTGGGAAAGGTGAGGAAGATACCTGTGGTACTTGTTAACTGTAATACTTGTAAACTGTTTTTCATAGCACTATGAGATAGCACTGCGATACTTGTAAACTCTGAGCAAAGTGTGATTGAACGCTAGGGAAAATGCATCACTTGTTGCTGACAGTCATTTATGCAGCACTTCCCCATAAAGGCTCATTCTACTTGGTAGTACCTGCTGGGGAAAAAGGGAGAGAGAGAAAATCCCTTTATAAATTCCTGCTGATTTCCAGCATTACATCAGCTGAGGTGGGATCCTAGAGAGTACTTAATATTTTGAACTTGTCTGGATGGATTATTTTCTAGACTTTTCAACTTTTCATCAGAGATCATTTAAAAGTTAAACTTTCTCACTGTTCATCAAAATTCATCTTCTAGAGCTTTTAGGAAACATCAACTTCTTTAAAGCAGGCTTTCCTCTCAGTCTCCTTAAGCCTTTTCTTTTTCCGTATGGGAATTCTACCAGCTCTGCTTTTCTCTTTCCTCTGCCAGCTCACCCCAATCTCTCCCAGCTTCTTCTAGCTGTACCCTCATCAGGGGACTCCCAAGTATGGATCAACACCTACCTTACCAACACCTGCTTCATGTCCACCTGTTAACTCGCTGCCCTACTGACTTCTCTGTTTCTATGCATAGCCTCCCAACTCCTTCTTCCATTGATTTTGGCCCCAAAGCTTGGGGTCTACCTCGCATGGAGTGGGTTCCCAAGTCCTGTGGGTTGGGCTTCTTTTATTAACCTCCATAGAGCATATACAAGGAACTCTGCCTCTCAATTGGAATAAATTGGTCCAGGGATCAGTATCTGGTAAAATAGTCAATAAATATCTGTTGAATGAATGAGCGAATGGTAGCCTCTCTTTTTTGAGAGTCTCTGCTCCAAAACATCCTACATGTCTTTGCCTACTGTTATAATTTTCATCATGAATATCATCTCTGATCACATTATTTCAGGATTCAGAAACCTCTATGGAAATGCAAGGATCTCTAGGAGAGATGCATTTGTTTATGTGCAAGAAATATGGTTTTGTATTAATCCTAACGCTGGATTCATTCATCAGCTTCAGGAATATGAAGTCATCTATCTAGTAGAATTAACAATACAGATGATGTCACCACTACTGATGAATCCAGCATTAGGATTAATATAAAATCTATGGACGAGAACTTTTCCTCCAGTTTGTAAGCTTCCATCGGTGCATTCTTTAGCCACAGAAAAAAAAAAGCATTATGTTTTCATCTGGATTATCTGCAATATCCAAGACTAAATACCTAAATAATTGCTGAAAGTTTGGCTAATTAAGTTTGCTTTAATATACTGTCTTACACATATTATATGGGTTAGTCCATGTTTCTGTAGTGTAGGCAGCTTGCATGGCCGAAGAATGTTCTGCAGTTAAAATTCTCTGCATCTCTCGTCTCATAGGACAGTTGCATTCTTCGGCATCTTCTTTGCAGCGTGGGAAGGTGGGGACCCGGCTTCATGTCCTGCATGGTCCCGGCCCTCGGGCCAGTGGGTGGGTTGGGAGAGTGAGTTACCCCACAGGCTAACCTCAGAACTGGGAGTGGCAGCAGAAGGGAGAACCGGTAGTCCCATGGACTGGCGAATTTCGGACTAACACACACAATCTAAAGGATCCTGGGGCAGTGACAGCGAGGACAAGGAGGATTGGGTAGCTTGGACTCGGCCGCCATGTTGTTCTCACCTCCCAACCCCAGTGTCTCCGGTTGCAAGATTTTTTTCTTTCACTTTTGATATTGCATGTTGCTGTCCAACTCTTCAAGTATATGTTTGTGTTTTGTAGCCCAATTAGTTCCTTTGGTCTCAAAGGAGATATTTAGTCATTATTTTAGAACTCTTTTTTTAGGACAAACAGAGATATGGAAGAAAAGGTCATTGAATTTGGACTGAGGCAGCTCGCTTTGGCTTGAGCAGCCTTATACTCTTTCCTCATCCCTTTTCGGGGTCTGAGAATTAGTTACCCTAAAGTTCCTCTGCACACAGTGCTGCCTGAAAGTTGAGATGTAAACTTGAACTTTGAGGGTCAATTTCTAGAAGGAAGTGGTCATTCGGGGGGAAAAATAGGCAGTTAGGTTTTCTCTTCCTAGTAACAATGAAAGCATCGTATTAATGGAATCTTTACATTCTTGAATGATGCTTGAAGAGTTTGGTTTGAATTACACAAAGGCATACTTTATGAACCTTAAAGGTCACAGAAGAAATTAGAGAGATGCAGTTTATGATTTGTGTTTGCTGGTAGAATTTTTTTGTGAGACTGACACGAGTCCTTCACTGTGAGTTCTGGCTTTGGAGCTACTTGGCATGGGAACACTCTGTGATTGACTCCAGAGAGGGGTTTCCTGGGCAAGGAATTCCCTGCATTGAAGGGACCTGCCATTTGGAGCAGGGGAGGAAATGGGGAGGGGTGGGGACAGGCTTCTCCTTTCCCATTCTAGGTTTGCTTAATGAGTGTAATGTTCTTGCTAATGGGATTTAACCACAATACCTACCCCTAACCTTGTCACCCAAAATCTGGTCTACATGCCTCCCTCTTTCAATACTGTCTGCCTGGGAACTGTGCAGGAGCCTGTTCTCCCAATTTTCTAAGTGGTAATCCTAGAATTACCTTGGCTCAGAAATAAATGAAGAACTCGTGTACAGGACTCAGATTTCCCTACAGGAGTTGTAACTGAAACATGGATTAAGTGCTCGTACACAAAACCTCTGAAGCCACGGGCAACATGTCAATTGCTAAACATTCTAATGTAGCAGTCCCTCCATTTTACTCTTTTATAAAGTGCAAGATCGAATTTTGGTATGGAGTAAAAAGCAAGGCCATTTTACCCCTTTCAAGTCTTGCTGGTTGGGAAGGACAGAGCTACATTTACTTCGGTGACTTTTTATCAGGATGCTAAAACAATGAGGTAAATAAATGGTAAGTGGTGTGTGTGTGTGTGCACGCCTCTGTGAGTGTGAAGAGGCATGTGCAGGAGGCAGGCAGGTTTGGGAAAGTGAGAACATACACTTTAGGAAAGAGTTGGTTCAAGAAAAAATTTTTCAAAATAGTTGCATAGTGTCCTGTAGATAAAAAACCTATTGTTTGACCACCTGCTTCTTAGCCCACACATTTATTCTGATATTCTGTAGACACAGCCTGAATGTCTCTTTTGAGTCAATTAATCACTTATGTTGCAGCTCTCCCCTGTTGGCATGATTGTCATAATGAACTGTCTACCATTTATGAGATGCCAGTTATATACCAAGCACAATGCTTCATTTCTATGATGTCATTTCATTTTGACAATAGTGCTACAAGAAACAGTTAACAGAAGAAATTTGCTCAAGATCATACAACTCTCTTTGGTAAAGATGGATTTGAATCCAGTTCTCCTTCTGACTCTGCTTTTAATCTTGTTATGTTCGGCCTCCAATACTGTTCCCTGCTGCACTGGTATTTCATGATTGTACATTCATATGTAAGTGTACTTTGACCTTCTCAGAGAAAGGCATGAAACACACACACACACATGTATATGTAACATATATCTTTTGTTTTTAGGGGAGTGGTGTCTTCAGAAAGAAATAAGGAGGGCTCTCAGGAACATTTCAATTTGCACTTTGATCTGGATCTGTAAATTGTACCTCCTCTTTAAAAAACTCTCTTTCCTTTCTTTTATTTGCTGTGACCCCTGGAGATTGTGCTAGACTGCAGTTCCTAGATGAACGGGGTAGGGAAGAGGTCAGAGGGACAGCAGCAGTCCAGGAAAAGCAGTAGCAGAGAGAACTGAGTGACATGCAACCAGCTCTCTCTCCTCTCTTCCATTTTGTGTGGCAATCAAGAAGGCTGTTCAATTTGAATTGAAACCCAAACCCTTGGTAAAGCAAGTAGATAGCAGCCAGTGATTTCAAGGGGAAACTATGGACTAATGGGAGGGTAAATAACTTGACTTAACCTAACCCTAGATTTCCTCTTCTAAGTATTGAGTTTAAAACACCAGGACATTTTGTAGAAGGCAATTTTTCTTTTTCGTACCTATCCTCTATTGAGATGGGTGAGAATTAAGGACTGCCTCTTTTGGAAGATTGGTTAAGGTCTTTCAGAAAAAAACAGTATGTGGAGAGGAGGAATATATCTTTGACTGACATAGTTGTTAGATTATTGTTGTATATGGAGAAGGGATTCAATAATTGGAAAACTGAATTTAGAGATAGACCTATCAAAGTTTTTCTCCAAGTAGTCAAGAATACTTCCAGTTGTATTTGAACCTCTGTGGACCTGCTTGGACAAGCTCACCTCTCAGGTACTGCTGAGTTCTAATATTATGTAAATCTATAATAACCCAATTTCCTTTTATTTCTGAATGTGTTCCTTAAGGGTGGGGACAAAGTGGTCAAGGTAGCAAAAAATCAGCTGTTAAGCCCAGATATTGTGATACATAATAAAACAGAATCTCTTCTCCTTCCTGATCCAAGAGAGAACGTTCTTCTGAAATGTGCTCAAGTTTGAAGTGGGTGAGGAGGACAACGAACTGCCAGCATCAGGAATAATGGTGGATAAAAAAATTAAGGCTTATTACTGAGAGCTGGGAAGCAACTCTCAGAGGATGGTCCTGCTGCCAGTTACGTGGGATTATTTAATTACAGGCAATCGTGATTACCTGCGAAAGCAAGAGATGAAGTGGAAAACTCAAACAGTGGATGTTGCAAAATCATATATATTGACTTGGGACTATTCCATATGACTTTCCCCCCAGAAATTTGCTTTCCTAATTATGTTTTGCTTAGCCCAATATTAAAAATTAGTTGCTTTCCCCAGGGTAGCTCTGAAGTTAAGCTGCAGAGGGAGTTGGCCCAGGGGCATCCCAATTGGAATATGGAGGATGAATAATTTTCTAACACTAATGTAGCAGAAAGTTCCGCAGTTATTTTAATCTTAAGAAAAAGCATAATTCTGAGCATCTTATTCACTTTCATATGTTGCCTGAAATTTTATGAACATTTTTAATGATAACATGAACGGGATTATTTTTACTCAGATGTTCGTGTTTTAACCTTGAGAACATATGTCCTCACCCCCAGTCTTCCCTTGGTAACTTCAGTGAACGATGAAACAAATCGTCCGTATTGAAGCACAGTGCCCTTATTTAATAGGAATAGAATTTTTTTATGGAATGAATAAATGCTCCTGCTTAGAAGGGTCTCATTTTGTTGCACTGAAGAAATAGGTTAGGTTGGATTTGAAGTCTTTGAGCTGGGGGTGGCTTAGGAGTCCTGGATCCTTAGAATACACAGTTAATTTTATGAGGGTTCTTGATCCTTCCTTTCTCCATTCCTTACCTCCTTCCCATCCTTTCCCTTCTGTTCTCTCCCCTTCCCTTCCCATGCCTTCTCCTTTCTTTCCTTTCTCCAAATTTAAGTTATTTCGTATTCTAATATTGAGAATATTAAGTATCGATTATATACTCTTTAAGCTTATGGCTTTTATACAACTGAAAATTCAAAAACTTGCAATTGAATTCAAACAAAATAGCAAATGCAACACTCAAATTAACATATATTTAATGTGATAGATGATGGTTTGCTGACGTTAAATTTCCACTCATGGTTTTAATGTTCTACCAATTGGTGTGCTGAAGGTGTTTTCATTTTAGCATGCCTGTATTTCCACATGATGCATAATGCAATTCTTCTAGCACTTTACTTAGTCCATTGCAAAACACAGCGTGCTGGTTCACACAGCACGCTGGGACTTGTTTGACCATCAAGTGGCGTGAATCCATCATTTCCCTATAGGGGCAGAACTAGATTTTGCAGGGACTGAAGTGAATACAATTTTGAGGGCTTTCTTTAACAAGAATACAAAATGATAAAAACAAAATTGCTGGGGCCTCTCCCAGGGCCTTGGAAGGGGATCGGTATACATGAGGAAGACTAAAACTCAAATTTCATTAGCATCATGCTAACTCTACCTGTGTTATATCAGGTCATCTCTATTTTGTGTTTCTTTTTACCAATAAAGAAGCATGATCTGGAAACAATTAGGAGTGGCTTTTTTTCATTTTAAAAGGATCAACTTTAATGTACGCATTAGTGCTTTTAAGATTCTTCTTAAAATAAAAATACAAGATTGAACATTTTCATTGATAACACAGAGTTGGCTAAGAAATATCTTTTTATTAAATTCTTTTCCTCTGTTAAATTCCTCATAGGAGAGATACTGGGACACAGTTTTAGGACTCTCACTATACTTGGCTAACTTGGATTTACAATGTTAGATATTTGGGGTGGAAATAGAGAGATTAGAATTTCATGGAAATAAAATTTCCTAACTACCCCAAATACTCTTAGCTTGATAGTTGGGCACAGCCATAGGGGGTGCACAGTCCCGTATCCATATCTCACTTAGCTCCTGATCTAAGGTCAAGGTTGGAGGACCAGTGGGCGTGTGGGGCCAAGTGACCACAGGCCAGAAGGGCAAACAGAATGCAGAGGTCAGAATCGGCCTCAGGGACAAGTCTCAGAGTCCAACAGCTGAGCTCAGGTGTCCTGTGAGCGAGGCTGGGAGGCGAGCAAACAATGGACAAAGGTGATATTGAAAGGTCATACAGACAACAGAAACCAGGGAGAATTTGGAGCCAAGAAATCAGTTGGCATGGCAAGGCAGATATTAATATCATGTTCAAGAGCAGCTAGAGGAAAAAATCTAAAATTTTTGAACTATCACCCATACTAAACTCTTATACAATGTTCAATAAAGCGTCCCGCTTTGAGGCTCGAGCTCTTACCCTTCCTTCCCTTGTAGGAGCCACAACCACAGGGCTTATCTTGGGGTCAGCAATGCTGGCTCTGAAAACTACATATGAGGGCAGGGAGTGGGTGTCACTCTTTCTCACTGGGAAGATGCTGTAACTATTTTTATCAGAGCCAATTGGAGAATAAAATATGACAGTCAGGAGTTGACTTTCCCCTTCCAAGCTCTCTTCCTCCAAAGAGAAGAGAATTTTCTAAGAAACCCCATGCATGAGAGCTTCTCTGGAGGAAGTACTCAATACTCTGACTTGATCTCAGTTCCAAGAAAGTGTTTATCTTGGAGCAGTTTAAGTCTTGTCATCAAAGAACCTTGACTTTATATATCTACCTACCTTATGGGGTTACTGTGAAGTCAAGTGAGAGCTTATATTTACGTGTGTGTGTGTGTGTGGGTGTGTACATGTATGCATGTGTGTTTTGTCAGTGGTGAAAGACCACCTATAGGCTACATTATTATAATCACATTTGTTTTTCCGAAATCAAGATGCTGATTTTTAGCTCAATCTGATAATTGTATATGTATCTTCTGTTTTTTTCTGTGGCCCTTCTGTTTTGTTTGTCTCTTGATTTTGTTTTCTGTTATAAAATGATTCCACTGGAAATGGAATACCGGAAAAGCTGTTTTTAGAGAAGAGAGAGTTTCTCGTTTTAAAGAGACCCTTTGGTAAAACTCAGAGCTGTTGTAGCTACCACAGAAAACCTCTTTAGCTAATCAACCAGGCCATGAATACAATCCACTCAACTGACGCTTGGGTAGAATATAAATTTCCAGCCACAGGATGATCAGTTATAATACAGAAAAAAAGAACTAGACACTCTGTATTTTGTAGGGTGCTAACTCTGGGGTCATTTGTTTATCTATTTTCTGAAATACTGGGGGGATCTGAAAGCTTATGAAGCAAACAGACTGCTTTGTTCAGGGTCCTTTCTCTGAAATAGTTAGCAGGGTTCATCTGATGACATCGGCTTTGTCAGTAACTCTCATGATGTCAAAGGCACAGTGGAGATTAAAGAAAGCTGGCAGCCCACTTGCACAGGCAAAGCATCCGAACACATTGACTTGACTTGGCAGGCTGCACCTCAAGTTGGCATGTTTTCACCACTTAATCATATAAAATCCAGGTTTGTAGTGTCAGTTAGGCTGCTTCCACAGAGGCCAATAAGCTTGAAGCAGGCAAGATGGGAGGTTTGGGGTGACGTGAAGGAGACGGTAGACTTCTAGGAAAAGGCTCACGACCAACTCCCCACCAGCAGGGGTGGCGGAGAATTAAAACGTTAAGGAGAACCCATTTTGTCCTGTTTCTTCGGAAGGTTGTGAGAATGGATTTAGTTTGCTGTTTGTGCTCCTCCACTCACTCCCAACTTTTCCAGATACGGCTTTCTCTTAAAGCCTTTTGAATCCCGAATGCTATTATCAGCTCTTCTGTGAAAGGAGTCCGGTTTGCCCAGGAACTTCACTGAATAAAGATGAGTTTATATTTTAAAGAGGAAACAGCTGGATGGCAAAAGCAAGGGAGGGAGGCAGCTCTTGTTTCTTTAGCAAAGGGAAACTCGGGGGCCCAGAGAGAACCACTGGGCGGGCAGCCATGACGGGGAGAAGAAAAGGAAACACAAGATCATAAAGGACTAATAATGAAAAATGGAAAGTGAGAAAGAGCCAAGAAAAACAAGCAATAAATAGATTTGGAGGGGGGAAAAGACAAAGAGGAATGCAAAGCCACGGCTCGGGAGAGGGGCAGCGAGAGAGGGAGAGCATGTGCGTTTCATTTGCAAAAGTTTAATAATTCTGAAAATCATTAAAGGTTGTACGGAACATGTTTTAAGATAACATTTCAGACTCAGATTTTATTTCTTTATGCTATTTCAGTGCATGGAAAAAAATCAAATGAAACTAGAGGGAAAAACTTAATAGATGATGTGCCAAAGTGGTTAGTTTCTCTCTTTCTGCTTTTTCAAAAAATTTTGATTTCTGCTGATGGTGGGGAAGAGAAGCAATTAGTTTGGTTGTGTAACATCTAAGCCTACCTCCAACTGATAAATCAGAGATCTCTTAACAGCCGAAAAAAATGGTCACAAAAATCGTGAGCCAAAAGAAAATCACAAAAAGTTCTGGCTTTCATTAGAAATATTCGATACATTTTTTTCACCTGTGCAGTAATCACTTAATGCATGTGCATAGTCGATGAGGCAGAATGGCTTAGTACACACATTTACATCTCTAAATATTTTTAGATGGTATTAGCATAGATTTAGGGAGGATCCAGGAGAAAAACCAGATCCTGCTCTGTCCTTCCTATTGGAATCTATCTAGCTTGATAAAATATACAAATATGGCCAACGGTCCAGGCAATCCTAGGGAGAGGGGATTTAAAAAACGTATTAGAAGTTTTACATCAGTTACAGGCAATACCTCACCAATGAAAGTGGTGCTGCTTATTAGCTTTTTTTTAGTTTTTATTTGCTTTGAATAGCAGCATTTGTTTAAGGAGGAATAACAGTGCTTGGTGGTACCTTCTGGAATGTCCATTAATCTTGTAATGACACCCCAGTTCATGGTTGGCAAAACAGGACTTTTGAATCAACCTGTTTTTCGTGGTAACTGTACTTGAGAAAGAAGGCCCGAGCACTAGAGATACACAAAAAGTACATGAAGACAGGATACAGGATTTCCTATGATTTTATGTTGTTCTTAATTAGGAAGTGTATTGGCAGCAAAGGCTAACATGTGCGAGGATGTTCAGTTGTAGCCAAATCGATGTTTTCTATTACAACTCTGAATTCCAGGCCTCGTCAGAGCCGGTGCCGTTCTGCTCACGGTGTACAAAATCCCTTTACAAGTCACTTCCAGGGCCAGTTTTATGCTGGCTCGCAGAGCCAAACGACTTGCAACACATGGTTTCCTGAAGGGTCATCTTCAAGTCGTGGTGAAAGTCAAAGGTGGAGGGATGGCAACCTCTGTGCTTAGAACCGCATTGCCTGGTGGTAACGAGTGGCTCTTAAGCATCCTCAGTCTGAACCCAGAGTCGGAAGTAGGCATCGGTGAGCCAAAGCAGCATCCTTTGGGTGACATTTATTTTTGTCCTGGTGGAAGGGAAGAAGATGGGACGTCTAGCAGAAAAAAGCAACGAGTGAAGGTAGCTGCATTTGGGAAATGTTTGCTTATGGACACGAGAGACCAGGTACAAGTATTTCATTAAGAGCCTTGTTTGTAGCAGTAGAAACTGGAGAACAATCTAAGTGTCCATCACCAGGGGAAATGGATATTGTTACAATGACATGGAGTATTTCAGAGAAGCTAAAATAAATGAGTTGACTGTACGTAAGGACATGGCTAGTTCTCAACAGCTTATTGAGAAGGGGGAAATAAATATGTTTTAGAATACTAGATGCATTATGATACTGTTTGCATTAAAAAAATAAAAGGGAGGTACATATTTTCTGTGAGCTCATATAAATGTGCAAAGAATGTCCCAAAACTTCTAGAAGGACGTGTATACAATGTCGTTCCATTTCTGAGGAACTAGAGGAGGGAACAAGAGTAGTAAGAAAGATCAAAGGAAAAGGAATGTTTTATCCTTAATAGTACATGCTTTTAAAGAAAAAATATTCATGTTCTATTTCCTAAGTTAAACGTTAGTTGAAGAAGAAAAATGATGTTTACCTAAAATTCAGTGTCAGACCATGTTCTCTACGCTTGGATCTGAGATTGCAAGCTGACTGCATTACCTCTGCCCTGTTTTTAGGGGTAATTTGTGCACGTATTCTATTTGGGTCTTAGAAATCTTTCTTTCTTGCATTCTTGCTTGCTTGTTTATTTCCTTGCTTTCTTGTTTTTTCACTGCCTGGACTGAGACATTTGCACGTTCTTGTCCATGGGACCCATCTTTGAAGAGACATGGCGCTCCATGGTACTGCTTCGCGATTGGAACCAACCTCATTTAAAAATATTGTCCGAGCATCCATGACATTCAGGTTCTAAGGAGACCTGGCCGTCTTGCTTTTCCTGGAAATCTTCAGCTTGTTCTCCGGGAACTTTACACATGCTAATTCCCCCCTCTCTAGAACTTTTTATTTTTCTTTCTCTCTCTCTCTCTCTCTTTTTTTTTAAATGGCTACTCCTTCAGTCATCCAGGTCTCTGCTCAGCTGTCATCACTTAAGAAGCTTTCTCTGACCGCTCCATCATTCTCTTTCCCCTAACTATTAGTAACTATTTATTTTTCTAACTCATTTATTTCTTTTCTCCTCCTCTAGAACGTAACTTTCAAGAGGACAGGGGATTTATTTGTTTTCCTGCTGTGATCTAGTGCCTATGACAGTGTCAAGAGCATAGAGGTCCTTGATAAGTATTTGCTGAGCGAATTGATAGGTCCGAGGTCGGTTGTTGCTTGATTGTTTCTATCTGTGTCTAACATTTTCGAAGCATTGGAAATTGCTAAATCATTTTTCTGCATTTTATAATTAAAACCCCTCTTATTCTTAATAAGAGCCATACATCTAGAATGTCTTTTTTTTTTTGCCTGTAAACAATCCCATACAGTATATGAGCCAAATCAAAACCAAAAAAAAGCAAAACAGAATGTATAAAATGGCATTCAGTTGGTGAAAGGGATGCTTGTTTTTCTCTTTTCTTAAGTGAAGATCTTTTAACTAATATGTCAGATCCTTCATAAACCATGAAATGAAATGACTGAATATCAGAACTCATTTTGAAAAGAAAAACTGTCACCTCCAAAGCAGTAAAATCTCCATAAAACTGTGTAAACTAATTACTACGTTAAGTAAAATCAATGGAATATAATCAGGACCTTCAACTGTCTCCGGGGCAGACAAAATGCAGTCATGCTCTAATAGCCACTCAGGGAAGATACTGTTATGGGCAGGATGAAGTCATTGTAATTGTCTCACTTGTTTTTGGTCCTGAGATGTAAAGACGGTATTGGCTGCAGATCACAGACATGGAAGAAATTCCTGTTCCTTTAGAATGATGTGAGCTGGCCTTTTGAGATCTCTAGGTCATAGCTCCATTGGGTTCAGATGGAGATGGTATACCTATTTATTCTGTTCAGATGCTTAAGGATATATATCTTTAAGTCTATTGGAATGTTTCTTCACATCCCTCCTCACCAAAGGGAGTGGACAGTTTTTTTTTTTTTACATGGGCAGGCACCAGGAATTGAACCCGGGTCCTCGGGCTTGGCAGGCAAGCATTCTTAGCTGCTGAGCCACCGTGGCCCGCCCTGTGGACAGTTTTTGTATAATACTTTTTAAAAGTTTAGACTATTTTGATTTCTTTATGTATATCATGTTTCTGCGTGTGTGTAGTAAACATTTAAAAAAACCATCAGAAGCTTAAAAGGAAATAGAAGCATAATGGAATACCTCATGTTCATTTGAATTAAAAGCTCCATTTTTTTTAAAGAAGCCATGTTGATAAACCAGAGTAAATCACTAGGTTTGGATAAACTCATTGGGAGTATTGACTATTTATTTTCTTAGGTTGTATGCACTGCCTATTATATATATATGATATTATAAAATTGTTCTGTCAGCCCCCAAACTGATCTTATGCTCAATGCAGATAATTACAGCTCATTATTCTGGATTATAATTGACTCCTTATATATAAGTGTCCCTGATGACATAATGCTCCTTGTAGATAAGGACCTTAAACTTTTTGCTTTGTACACTTTGTAGAATAAATGAATAATCCTAAACAGTAATGTATCTGTGATTCCCTTCATCGTAAATCTTTTCCTGGAGGCACAGGAAAAGATTTATAATCTTCAAATATATAATATTATATTATATATTAATTGCATATTTAATCAAAGATAGAAGTTTGTACAGAATATTACTTATCCTCAAAAATACAATTTCACTAGATATGAAAGTTGGCGTCATCATGCTCTGTGATGGTGATTTCTAACCATACCAGACCTCTTAAAAGTAATGAGTATCGGGCTAGAAGCTCAGAGGATGGGAAATGAAGAGTAAAGATGGAAAGACGCATAAACGTCTACCCAAACAGCTTGCATGTTAAAAACCATACACCCTCTCCCTCTTCCAATTAAAAGGGGAGGAAACCTTTGTGCTGGTTAGGGTCTATTCTTCTGTGTCTGAGCCTACCATTGCCATGCTGGCCTGGGTGTCTCTTTGGGATTGATAATGAGGTCCGAGAGAGAGGTATAGCCTTCACGAGGCATGTCACCCCTATTTAGCACCTTTTCCAGGATGGCAGCCACTATTGTTTTATTATGTCCCTGATCAGCTGTCACTATTCATAAAGTAATCACTGCCATTAACACGTCACGGCTCAAGCCATCTGCTGCTGCATGGCACACACTGAGCTGTTGGGTTGCAAGCTAAGCAGGTGTCACCTAAGAATGACAGTCCCGCAGTAAAGGTGGAAGGTCTTTGTGGTGAAGGAGGATATGTCATGTCAAATAATTCTATTTCGATGCATTAGAGTGCAGTGGGCAATGGTATTTCTTCTTCAGCCTGCAGAAAACTAAAATAAAATTCTTAGTTTAGATACTTTAATCTTGGTAAGTGATGAAGACGAAATGTCATGGAAAGTGCTGACAACAATAGCATCTAGATTGTGAATGGACGATTGTGTTAAGTTTGCAGCCAAGTCATCTTGATCTTTCTTTGACAAGCACTTATTGAGCACTTAGTATGTGATACTGACATGTGACTGGTTCAATCAACATGTGAAATCACTATTTTTTTTTTTAACTTAAATCACCAAGCAAAGTGATCTCTGACTCTTAATCCATTCCTGACCCTCAGTCTGTCCTTAACTCTTATCCTTAGATTTTGGACGCTTTTCAGTTTCTACTTTATTACTTTCCATATTGATTGGATCATATGTGCATAATGGAAAATGAGTTTGCATTGGAAAAATGTAATGCCTTAATAAAGTCTATTAAAAAGGACAATGTCTCTATAGGGTAATCATTTGTCACCTCCACGGCTTTCATTATAAAGGGGATTTATATTTATACAACTGAGAGAGGAGTTGGAAATTTAACTGAGGATTTTATGTGTTGTTTGAAAGTGAGATAAGAAATTATATTTGGGTACAAATATCCATCTGACTCTTCTCCTCTTGCATAGATGGTGGAATTGCATTCCAGATTCGTTAAGCCTCAGCAGATTCAATTATTTGCCCTTGGCCAGAGAAATCACAAAAATTAGAGAAATATCAAAAATTTAACTGGTGTAGTGAATTTTGTCTTCTGTTCCACCCTATAAGTTTAGCCTTTTCCTTGGATTGAGTAATGAATGAGGGTTTGGATCTGCTAGCCCCTTGGTCATTCTGTTTCCCAGCCCATCCCTCTACCCTAAATTCTGCTCTCCCACTGACGGTATGAACAGTTTTAAAAAATTTGCTGCATAGGTTCTGATTCTAGGACATATGCAATACTGCACTGTTTATTGTGACGCACATATTAACATGTCTTATATGCTACTGGTAGCTTAAGGGATTTTCAAGGATAAATTCAAGGGTCTGCATAATGCAACGATGTCCATTTTCTACATTGGGATTCTTCAACTGGTTTTGAAACCAACCACCTTTTGATAAACATAAAAAAAAGCCCCCCAAGTGCTCTGCTCTACTCTGCGGATTTGCAGAGCCATCAGCAAAAAAGACATAAACAAGCATTATTTTTGTCATTTGTGTTAAGAAAAACGTTGCCTATTCCCTTTTCTAAATCTGAGTTATCTTATAAATCAGTATGCTTTCAAAATGGGTCCTCCTTTCTCCTCAGAGATTCTGAGAAGCCCTGTTCTTCACAGTCCCACACTCCCACTTCCATCTCTCAGTCTCATTCCTAGAATAAGTGGTATACAATTCACACTGGAAACAGAATACATTTCATTATAAGCAGCCACTCAATTAAAAACGAACCTTAGGATCATTTTAACTTAAGGCTAAAATCTAGTACTTGAAATGCGTGCCTTTATGATACTAGGGAAGTATCAGAGAATGAGCTAACCCATTGCTTCTATTGACTGGTGTCCCATTCTATGGGGACCAGATAGGGCAAAGCTGTTATCACTGGTTATAGGGCTTATCAGACCCGGTCTCCTCACAATATCTCATGCCCATGCACCAGGCACATAAGGAAAACAGACAAACAACTCTTGATTCCTGCCCTCAAGGTATTTACATTCTTGTTATTGCTTTAGAAGATCCACAAAAATTTTCATGGCTGGTAAACATTGTGCTGAATATTTCGCCAACAATATATTTTTGTTAATAAGTTGAAAAGGCACTGATTACTTTTTCATTGTGGATTCAAAATAAAATCAAAGAGTATATTATCGTATCTTCCTGGCACAGGAAAAGGAACCCTGGGTTGGGATTTCAAGACACCAAAAAGCTAAGCAGGGTTGGCCACAGGTGGAAGTTGGAGAAATTATATGGGATACCTGGAAGAATGTTCTCTTGTAGCTTCGGTCTATATTAATGTTTTTTATATCAGGAATGTGTTTATGCTGTGTGAGCCCCTCATGGGGAAGCAGGAGGCTTATTGAGCTGAATCACATTAGTAGACTGTGAGCCTACTGAAGTTGAGATTCAACCATGATAGATGATACACATACAATTATGTGTAAATACATATAAATATACTTACCTATATATGCATATATGTACATGCCTTCTCTTTGAAGTCTTGAGGAGAGAAAAGCTCCCTCACTTTTAGTTACTTTTCTTTGACAATTGTCAGGATGATATAGTTTTCCTTAAGTACAAGCCTTAAGATTTCCTGCTTCAGTGTTTCTATTTTCTCCCCCTCCAACCCACGATCCTTGGCAAAGTTTATGCTTTTCTTCCATTCACTGTTGCCTTAGAGGCTCTGCTGACTCCTTGAAGCCTTAGACATTGCAACAAATACATGTTTGGATGATAATTATATAGAAGCACCAAAATGTTTTTGGGAATTAGAATGTATATCAGAGGGCAGTCCTTACCCTCTCTAATCGATAAAGTGGAGACAACCAGAGTTCCTATTTATGGTAGATTGAATTACATACACCAGAAAAACATGTTCTCAATCTTAATCCATTCCTTTGGGTTTGAGCCCACTGTCAATAGGAACTTTTGATGAGGTTATTTTTAGGTAAGGTGTGGCCAACTGAATTCTATTACTGGAGTCCTTATAAAGAAGTCCACAGAGAGAAAAACCACATTGAAACCAGAAGTCAATGGAGTCTGGAGGAAAACGGAGAAGTCCTTTCCATGTGCATCATAACAGAAAAGCTAAGGACCAAGGGTCACTGGCAGCTAATCCCAGAATGCCATTCACATTAGAAAAACATTGGTGAGAAAGCACTGTCCTGTTTATGCTTTGATTTGGGACTTTTCCTAGCCTCAAAACCATGAGCCAATAAATCCCGATTGTTTAAGCCACCCCATTGTGTGGTATTTTAGTGACTGGGAAACTAATATACTAAACCAAAGGGTTGTTGAGATAATAAAATAATAAATACTTATAAAATACTTGTAAATATAATACCTATTAGATATAATCCTTGCAGATATTATAATATACTCATATATATGAATGTACTTATAGGTACTTATAATATCAATAAGTATTATGAAATATTTACGTATCTACATATGGTGAGTGCTCTATAAATCCAAACAATTCCTGTTATGGATTAGAACAAAAAGGCAATGAAATAAAGCTGTAATACTTTCATATACAAAATAGTATAGGAACAGGACAGAAGGCTTGCTAGTTCATTTGAAGAATGTTTTAAAGGGTATGTTCTAAGAGTAGGTGATATTTAAGGTGGCTATTGCAGGAGAGAGAAATTGTTAAGGAAATAGCATGGCAAAGTCATGGACACTGAAGGAGAACTAGCTGCTTTACCCACTCTGCAGGTAGGCAAAAATGGGAGTATCCTTTGAGACTAGATTCTTCCTGTGGGTGGCACCTTGAAAAGGCTGTTTATTAGCTCCTTCTACCTAGATCCCTGGAACTTTCCTCTTCTCTGTCCTTTTACTATCTGAGTGCCTTGCTATTTGGTTCTATGAACTGCTTCATCTTCTTCCAATAATTTACTTTTCTATGAGCTGCTCCATATTCTTCCAATAATTTACTTTTTTTTTGCTTAATTTAGTAAGTGCCTAACTGATAGACAGATAGAATGAAAATGAAAACACAGTAGAAGCAACAATACGTGACTGAGCTCAGATTTCAGAGAGCACATTGGACACATATTTTGAAAGCACGTGCTGGGTGTCAGGCACTCTTCCAGACACAAGGATTCAGTGAGAAACAACACAAAATAATGAGGAAAATAGAAGTTCTGCCAGATGTCGGTTGTTGGACTTTCAGAAACTAAATTAATTGACTAATGATATTCAGTCACAACTTAAGATAATTTTCTATATGATTCTCTGTAGAAATTTTTAATAGATTTGAAATGATAAGGTTGTTAATAACAATTCAGTTCTATCTTTTTAGAAGACAGTTCCTCCTGAGGAAAAGCAAGTGCAGTGTTGAATCAAATTTCTCAATGATCAAAGTGTTAAAGTAATGTGTTTTGAATAGAGCTATCCATAAAACATATTCATATAGGCAATGAAACCTACAAATGTGCAATGGGCAAAAAATAATAAAACTATTGAAATAATGCATTTTCTTCATACCAGCTGTACCATTAAATTTTTATAGTTTTCTATCATGTAACATTACCTTTGATAAAAAATGATATTTAAAGATGAGATGGGATTGGCAAAAGAAACTACAGTAGTTAATGGAAGGAGGATTGCAAAATACGAGCAGGATGAGGGAGAAGGAAAATGGACTTCATCTCGGGCTCTCTCTGAGCCAGTGTCCATCATCTACAGTCTTTTAAAGGGTGAGTAATGTTCACCACTAAGGATTTTTCTATATTTTGTCTATTTACCTCTGTCCTCTAAAGAAATCAACTATAAGCTATTTGAAGTAATGAAACTCATTTCAATATAATACTTTGTAGGCAGAGTTGTTAATCTTACAAATATGAAACATTTAAAAAATCGTCCTGGATTCTTTGATGGTTGTATAATCTTGAAACACAATACGAGACAGCTTGGTGCAGTGGGAAGGACATTTGTATGATCTGTGTTCTAACCCTGATTCCACTACATTCT
Organism: Tamandua tetradactyla; assembly: GCF_023851605.1. Classification (NCBI taxonomy): domain Eukaryota; kingdom Metazoa; phylum Chordata; class Mammalia; order Pilosa; family Myrmecophagidae; genus Tamandua; species Tamandua tetradactyla. Next base: position 88,271,670 of record NC_135338.1, read on the forward strand.
TCTTGTGTGACCTTAGCTAAGCTATCTGACCTCCATGGGACTAAAGGTCTTCATGTGCCAAGCAGAGATTGCAATTTCCAGCAAGTATATGATAGTTCCCTTGTACCATTTCCATTCTTGATTCTGCTAATCCTTCAAATTAGGAGAGAACATCTTACTTATAATTAGAGGCAATAATAGTATTATTAAAAGAGTCACATTTAAAATGTTTAATACCCTTGACATTATGTGTTAATTAAATAAAAATTTACATACTTGTAATTTCTAAAATAATGGAAAGGTTAAAATTGTTTTAATTATGTTAGAATGAGAGTCCACGATGTGGTCCAATTTTTGGAGAGGGAATCAATTGAGTACCTGTGAGATGTTTGGCCCCATTCTAGGCATTCGCAATATGAAGATAAATAAGACGATTTCTGGCATCAATGAGCTCGAGTCAGGGTGAAAGATCACACCCAGAGAATTACATGCAATAAATGTAGAGATGGAGCATGTTACGTGAGCACTGAGGAGGGGAACTCAGTTGATGGTGGAGAGTGGCAGGTGGCAGAGGAGGTTTCCCGGGGGAGGTGGGACATGAGTTGGAGTTATGGGGGAGGACTAGGTGGGGGAGATTGTGGTGGGTAAGAGGACTTTCCGGGCAGACGGTCAGGTAGATGGGAGGCATCGAGAGAGAAACCCAGAGCAGAGAGGGGTGTGTGGAACGAGTACCAGTTGTCAGTGCTGTGGTCCATGAAGTTAGAAATGAGAGTATGGAGAGTGATCCTATTGGAGATCTGAGCAGGGGCCAGAGCAGGGCAAGTTTTGCCCAACAGGCTAAATTGCTTAAACATCATGCAGTGGAATGTAAGAAGGCTTGGTCAGAGCTGAAATACGTCTTCTTAAATCTATGCGGAGAATGGTGATGAGGGGGATACAGTCTGTTAGGCACCTGGTGTCGTGGCTGTAAGGGCTTGACCAAGGTTGCTGCAGTAGGTTATGAGTAGATGGATGGATGGTGCTTGGAGCTGGCCCCCAGGGGGGTGAGTGAGAGAGCATGGGGAAGAGGGACAGTCCAGGGTGATTGCCAGCTCTCTAGTTTGGGTGACTGAGCTGGTGCAGCTTGCCAGATAGGGGAATAGATTGACGTGATTGAGGTCTAAGATTCAAATTTTGGCATTCAATGAAATAGTAAGATGTGTGCCACCAGATTGTGGTTTCCTTTAGAGTTGGATGATGACTTGTAGGTTTTGACTCTCTCAGTGGAATTATGTTGAAGTAAACTGTAGTAGGAAGACTTGCCATGGAAATATCTTGGAAGTGGTAAGACGTGGTTCAACTTTTGCTCTGCACCTTAGTAGCTCTGGGATTGTGGACAAATCATTTTAGCTCTCTGAACTTCCTGTCCCTCATTGATAAAATGAATAGATTGGACATGTAATCTATGGAATTAAAAATATTCTTATAATTATGTGATTAATTAGATACAATGTAGTTTCACCCTCATTTTTAGCAATAGGTATAAACACTTGAGCAAAAAGTTTCATTTACCTGCAAATTTGTAAGGCATGTAAACTTGATTTCATAAAGGGGATTTTCTTAACTCTTAGAAGTATTTTTAAATTCTTCTTTCACAAATTTCTTGATACTCTTAGGTGATGTGAATAACCTAGAGAAAACATGTATTTTCCCAATCTTCCAATGCATCCTATGAGAACAAATATCAACTTTCAGTCAGAGCTTTCCTAGTCACAGGATAAGCTCTCTCTCACAAAGCTTCACCTCGTTTCCCGACACAGTAAACTGCCCAATCCAAACAGCAAGGCCACTTCTGTAGAAGGAGGTTCTGATGTGAAAGAATGCATTGTAGATAAAACAATGTGCTTTTCAAATTAGCACACATACCAAAAATAATGTATTTACTTAGTACACCTTAATGGCTTTTGAAGAGCCATTAGGCTCAGCCAAGTGAATAATATGTATTACCAAAATATGCACAATGCAACCCCAAATAATCATTTGACATATAAATATAATAGGACACACCAATTTCTTTTTGAACTCTCCTACGCTCTTTTTTTTTTTTTTTGCTAAGTCATTTTCTTCGCGCATTTTGAGCAATGGTTTTTTCCCCAAGGTTTGGGTGTTTGCTTGTTCTGTTCCAAAGTTCAAGGAATAAATGAGAAGTATGTTAACCTGTTTTTGAACAGTGAGGTTGAAGAAGAATTCTACCTGGTTAGGGTCTGCTGGATTTTCCTAATTAACAGAGACCCTAGCAAAGTGTAAAACAAACAAACAAACAAACAAAAAACACAAACAAACCAACTCGAGAAGGTTAAATGGAAAACATAAAATGTCTACAAGTCATGAGGGAGACCCAGGTTTGATTCCCAGCCCATGCACTTGCCCCCAAACAAACAAATAAACCAAACCAAACAAAAATTCAACAAATTGTACTGTAATAATGGGCTACTCACATGGAAAAATAATAAAATGTGACCCTGCCATACAGCATACAAAAGAAAAAAGTCTACAAATAAAACACAACAAAACACCCCTTCCCATCAGTTTAGGGCACTTTTAATTTGCTGAACTCAGCGTTTAAGTGGGGAGTCTGTCCAGTTGTTATTTGTCACAAGAGGAAGCAGCAGCAAAAGGGTTAATGATTGCTGACCAATTTTTTAACAAGCAGTTTTATAGCAGAAATGGGAGTTGAGCCGGAACACTTACAATCAGAATAAAAGGGCAGGCAAGCAGGTCTGGAAAGCTCACTATTGTATGGGAAAAGGGAAAGCTTTCATGGATTTTAGAGAATCAAAGAAAAAGACTTATTTTATATTTGAGAACATAGCTTAATTCATATATTAAAGACAACTGATCAAACATTCAAAATCCACAAACAATGTTCTGGAGGAATGGAACAATACCTCCATTTGATAGTGGAAGGGAAAACATTCATATTTGACAATACCTTATGCAGTGTTTTAAAGACATGCCTCTAGGTGGTTTTGCAAGAAGTCAATGTGTAATTTAATGTATTGACTTTTATTTCTAAAGAAGCATGCTGTTTACCTGCCTATCTGAGAGGTTACTGTTTCACCTTGAACCGTGACCATGAAAGGGTGCCAATCAGCCAGTGTGTTCCTTTTAATAATTTCCAGATTTTTACCTGGTGACACTCAGAAGAGGAGAATCACTCATGGGGGACATGTTAAAGGGGAAAGGGCACTGGGCTCGGAGGGTCAGAGGTAGATCTCAAGGTTTCAGTGACAATGGGGAAACAGATAATGGCTGGACAACAAGAGGATCTAGTAAGCTTCATATACATATGAAAACATGCACACAAACACACGTGTGGCCACATTTCCAAGGTACTGGTTCAGTAGAGCAGAGATTGGTTCCTGAAGCTTGGTATATAACTACTGATACATCTTCTCAACTTCTGTTTCCTCATCTATAAAAATAAGAATAGCTTTTCCTACCCTTCCTATAGTTTACTGTGAAGATGAAAGAACATGATCTACTCAAGACAGCAGTACAAAGTCCCTCCTACAGTAGATGCTCAGAAGAGGCTCACTTACTTTTCTTCCAAGGGGGCTTAGTTGTTCCAGGTCAGGACTTTCCAAAGCTCAGGATGCTAAGCAGCAGTAGCCTCAGGGGATGCTCTATGGAAGAAACTACTGGCCCATCATATGTGGCAGTTGCATGCTATGCTCCTTTGAAGACTTTTTCCTGGATCATTAGTACATTAAAAGCTCGGAAAGCACGTGAAGAAAATGAACTGGCTAAAATTTGTTAAGTGTAGTGGTATTGAAAGTTATTTAATTACCAAACTCATTTTCACCTGGCGATTGTTAATTGACATTTGATGGAACATGCTTTGGGAAACCCTCCTTCCTGCGATCGCTAACATCCTGCTGTCTTATAACTTCCCTCAGGGAATTTAATGCTTGGTGTGGTCTGACCAAGACCCAGCCTATATGAGTATTCTGAAGGAAATCTCTTTTTTTCTGAACTGCTACTTTAAACGGGCTCTAATTCATATCAGAAATGTAACCATGCTGTTTTTACTTTGATTGCTCGAGTCTATAAAGGTAGAACACAAAGAAATGATCTAGAAAATTATTGAGTCATCAATGTAGAGATAAAATTAATAACCAAGTAGAAATCTACAATTCCAAGGCTTTTAAAGAAATAAAAGACCATTACATTTTGAGAAACCGTACCTTACCCTTAAGGTTAGTGGGATGGGAAGAAATTAGAAGTACAAGTTGTGCTAGAACTAAATTCATCCAGTAGTCAAAAACAAGCTTGGTAGAAGTTGTCTACAGATGAACTAAAAATAAATAAATTGGGTTTTGGAGGATAGCACCATTTCCTTGGGCCAACAAATTAAGAGCTATTGGGAAACTGAATGTAATTACATAAGTTTTTTTTGCAACATGGATTGCCTGATCTGCACTTTTAGAGAAAGTGGAATATCTGGCTTCTAAAATATACTTCTTGGAATGAAAAAAAGAGTGGTAAAGTATTATCTCTTGTTGAGGTGTATTTGCAAAAGTTTCACCCACTCATCCAAGAGAATAATGCCTGCATGGACCCATCATCTTGCAATGGATGGATGGGCAAAGGTGCAGGTGGATGGAAGCATTGTGCAAAGTTTTCAGTAAGAGTTTGCTTCTGATAACTATTCAAAGACATCTTTTTTCCCCCCAACCTTCTTGCTTTTGCAGATTTTGTATGAAAATCTCAAAAGAACAGCTTTGCTTGTGAGCTTTCCGATATTTCCACTCTGGTCCTGGCCAGAAACACTGTGAGAACACCCTTTCATTTGGTATTTGAGCCCTTATGCCTCTGTTCCTGGCTGCAGACCAAAGAGAACAAACACAACTGAACATTTCAGAACCTCAAAATAGTAAACCAAAAATGGTTTGCTCTGCATTTGGTTCTAAAAATGATTGACCCCAGAGCCTTGCTCCAAACGATCTGGTTGATCCATCTCTCATACGGATGATTGGTTTTTAGAAAGCTTTGGAGAATATTTTTGATTGAGAACTAAAAATAGAAAAAAATACGCAGTCAAAATGGTTGTGATACAGGTATCAGGTCATTACAGCAGAAGTTACATTTTATGAACATGCTGTATGTCTCGGTTTAAAAGAAGAGAAAGAATAAAAGAAATTGGTGTTTGGACTTGGATGTCTGGACTTGAATATTGATTTGATCTCTAACTATTGAGTGACAAGGACAAATTTCTGAGATTCAGTTTCTTATGGCATTAATACAAATAATGAAAAATAATTGTACCCATTTTAACTGGGTCATTATGCAGAATGAAGCATTAAAAAAAAAACTCACTGTGTAACATTAAGTACAATGACACATGTGGTGCCCAATAGAATGTGAAAGGCAGGGAATGTAGTCAGGGAATGTAAGTTTGCACCTTACAGTGTAGCTCTGTAGCCTGTGCATATTGCCAAGAAATCACTGACCATCAATTTTAGCATCTGTAAAATGGGGATAGTATTGAAGGGGGAAGTTGATGGAAAAAATGTATATACAATATCTGGCACATAATTAATACTAGGGACGTTGTTTTTAATAAATGCATAAAGTGGTGCAGATGGTGGTGATTCTATAGTCCCACAATTCTCTGAACCAGTCCAAATACAGACACATGAGGAGTTGGATAGATCCTTGAGAACTCTCCTGTAAAGTCATATGCTCTGAAGTACCTCACTGGGTGGGTTGACACAGCAGTGGAAGGCATTGTGAGTCTGGGGTGGCCACAGTTACGTAGTTTAATTCATCAGATCCAAAATATGGGTTGCACTAAATGTAAAATTTGGGGGAGAAGTGGAAAACTCTTACTGGGCTATAATGTCAAGTATGAAGTAATGCTTATCTTGGCAATTTTTAGCATCTCATTTTCACCAGCAAAGAGAGGTAGGTGAAAAAGTGTAAGTATATGCCAAGACCATGGTAAAATCTTTATGGAATTACAACATTAAACTCAAGGTCTCTTGATTCCAAAATGGTAGCATATTGCTTCTAAAAATTATTCTTATATTAGCGATTCTGCAGGATGAATATTCACTGCCAAAAGCCTGGCTGGCCCAAAATGTGAGCATTGCCGCCTTTCTTGATATTCCTTATACATAGTAATATAGGAATTTAGTAAATATTGGATTTGATTGCATATTAAGATGCCATATTCCCCATCCAATGAAAAAATTGTGTTTTTTAATCTACTCTGGGAGATGATTAGCCTGCTACGCCTTTATGCTATTGTTTTTTCTCTCTCCTTTCCTTCTTAGTCAGTGTTTTTGAAAGAAATCCTCATTGACAAAACTTCTCTATAAATTTCAAATCTCTAGCTCTCATTATCCCCAAGAACTGAAGTTACACTCTTCAGATTCCTCTGACTTCCCAAGGACCAAATCCAGTAACACTTTATGAAAGACTCTTGTCCTTTGTCATTTTCCATCACTGTCTACCTTCTTGAAATCCCTTTACCTGCCTTCTCTGTAACATTCTTGTTTTCTTCCCAGTTCTGATGACTCCCTTTATGCTACCTTGTGATGTTTGCTCAGGATTCTGTCCTTTACAGCACTCTCGTTGCCTGATAGTTTATCTTTAAACAATTCCATCTACCCGCTACTCAATATATCTACTCTGCTCCACAGAGTAGGCCACCATTTTTCTTCTAATCTTGTTATCTTCATCTGGATACCATCAAATTCCATAAATACAAGTCAAAACTTATGAATTAGGTGGCCCACAGTGGCTTAGCAGGCAGAGTTCTCTCCTGCCATGCAGGAGACCCAGGTTCAATACCTGGTGCCTGCCTATGCAAGAAAATAAAAAATAAAAAATATAAAAAAACAAAATACTCATGAATTTTCTCCGTAAACCAGCTGTCGCATCCCTTCCCCTTTGTTTCAGTAATTTTGTTTGTACAAGGAAGTAAACTTTTCCTAGTGTTAGAACCTCAAAACTTCAGCATTATCTTTGTCTCTGCACTCTTGTTTGAACTTCAGATCCAGGGAATTCCCAAGTCAAGTCGTAAGTTCTGTCAATTGTATCTTACAATGTCTCTCACACAACAAGACAGACTGATGCAAGGGTCTGTGCGATACTCTCTGTGGTGCTGATTCTCATTTTCTCAAGAGAGTTGCTAGAACTCTAGCCATCACATCCACAGTTCAAGCTGGGAGTAGGAGGGAGATTTAAGAACCAGAGGGCACCTGGCCACTGTGTCTGTCTCTCGTTAAAGAAGCTCTCCTAAAGAAGCAACCAACATTTTTGCTTACATCTTCTTTTCCAGAACAGTGTGGCATGACTACTACCATTTGCAAGGGAGGCAGGGAAATGCAGTTTTAAAATCTGGGTATAGTGCTCCTCCAAAAAATTAGGATTCTGTTGGTAAGAGAGAATGTTCAAAATGAATCATCAGTTTCTACAAACCTATTCTCCTTACTTCCCTACATTTCCTTCAAATAAACTTGCATTGACTTTGGTAAGCTGGAAGTTTCCCACCATAAGCATCTTAGTACCTGTACTCATCATCTCTTTGCTTCAATTATTGCAGTCTAATGAACTTTGTGTGTCCCTAGTCTACTGTTACTATTGTATCTCTTCATCCATCCATTCATACAATAAAAGTGTACTGATGATAAGCATTGTGCTACATGTTAGGAATGAACAAAACCATGACCATTGGATTCAGGGGCACATAGTTTAGTTGAAAAGACCAACATGATACCAGATAATTTCAGTGCAACGTGATGGAGACAGATGCAAGGAATTGTAAGAGTGAAGAGAAAAAGTCAGGACTAAATCAACCAGTGAGTAGCTGTGAAGACTTCACAGAGGAGGTGATGTGTGAGCTGAGTTCTATATGTTAGAGTTCTCAGACTAACCCTGAGAGAAACGATAGGAGATTTTCTGTTTTGTAAACTATGCATTGCCAACGAAAAACAAAGTGGCTATACACTTGACCTTGTGCTGAATTTAATTCTTAAGAAAGTAATCACAAGCGAAAGCAATTATTAATATAGCATCTTAGACACAGCATTGATAAATGAGAGGAAAACTGGTACTTAAAGAGTACACCACTCACTTAACATGCTCTGAAATTAACTGAAAACTCATTTGTTAGCAGTGCACCTACCCCACAGAGAATTTTTCCAATTAACCACAAAAGCGATCATTCTTAACCTCTCATGCATTAAGAAAATCTTGTCTGCACCCAATGTTCTGTTCATAATCAATGGGGTCCTTTATGTATGTTATTCCAGATTTATCACCCTGCGTATTACTAAAATGAATGAATTAATAGATGAATCTGCTGTAGGTCCAAGAAGCCAGATTTATTGTTTGTCTCCTGGTTCTTCTGGGATTTTCCTTTGGTGCCTGAGACATTTCACTCTGTGATTTCTCAGAGTTTGAAATATTTATTGATAGATACTGACAGCATGTGTTGGTACTCAGAAACTGACAAAGACTGTATCAGAAAACTAGTCTTTTCTGGAGTTAGTTATATTCTGAAAATGTCAGCCAAGTCACTACTGGGCTATGCTATAAAGGCAATCCAAGTGTTGTGTTACATGAGTTCTAACTATTATATTATAAAAAGTGTGTGTCAGGATAAACTAAATGACAATACTCACAGTGGTCAGGGTATGCTGAGGCTGATACATTCATAATCTTTGGGTGAGGAGTAAAATAGTGCCAAATTTATGGAGGTCTACCTTGTGATATGTAACCTGATCCCTTCAATTATTTGTATACTTTGACCCTTAATTCTACTTTTAAGAAATGACCTATGCAGATGGTTAGAAGTTTAGACTTTTAGGGAGAAAAAAGCCACCACTCGCTCCCATCACCACCCCACCTTCCATGCTGCCATGGGATCTCTCTTTCCACTGGCCAGCCTCATATTAAGTATTAAGTGATTATCATCACTCACAGAAGGCACTTCCTGCCTGCCCACAGAATATGCGCCCCGGACCTGTGCTTGGCTCCAGCCCACATCTTCAGCCTGTATCCTTCCTGCCTCGCAATCTGCCTGCACTTCACACCACAGGTAGATATTACCTTTATGACACTCTCTACCTTGCTCTTCTCTCACTACTTGTGATGGTTTGGAGGCTTTGTGGGCCCCAGAACAGTAGGTTTTTAGGTAAACCCATCCCTGTGGTGTGGGCCTATTATAAGTAGGTGGGTAGGATTTTTTTTACGTGTCCCCCTACATATAAGTATTTCCATAACTATAGATATATCTATATATATGTGTACACCACACACAGAGAGGCAGATATGTGTTATGTATCTCACAGAGAATTCTGTTTACAACTTTTTTGGGGGTCGGGTGGGGGAGGGAATGCATGGGCTGGAAATCGAACTTGGGTCTCCTGCCTGGTAGGTGAGAATACCACCACTTAACTACATGCAACCTGGTAGGTAGGATACTAGCTTAAGATGTGACTTACCTCATTCAGGGTAGGTCTTAATCCTCTTACTGGGGTCCTTTATAAGAAGATGAAATCAGATAAGACACACAGAGAAAGACACAGAAGCTCAGGGAGAAAGAGAGAAGCCAAAAGAGAACCTCACAGAAGCCAGATGCTAGATGCAACAAAACTCAGAAGAGAAGAGAACGGAGAGACCAGCAGATGCCTCCATATGCCTGGTCACGTGACAGAAGAGTCCAGCCTCACTAAGCTCAACATTTTCATGGCCTCAGAACTGTATGTTTAAAAACTCATAAACTTCTGTTGTAAAAGCCAACCCATTTTTTGTATATTGCATTTTGGAAACTCCAGCAAACTAAAACACAACTTTATCCTCCTTTTTGGCTGTTGAAATCCTACCCATTCTTCACAGCCCAGCTCATATTTCTGGAAGAGTCCATTTGGAATGAGTCCCCTTCCCCATTATTCCCTCGTTGTACTTCGTTACATCTCTTTATTGCACTGATCAGGATTTTCCTGGTATTATAGGTTTGTGTGACTTTCCATTCTTGTATTGAACAAATTATTTTTAGCCCTGCAAATTACGTCTTCTTTTATGTGCTTCATGGTGTGGTTCTCTAACATTAGCATGTATCAGAATCACCCAGGGGATTTATTAAGACAGATTGTTTGTCTCCATCCTAGAGTCTTTGATTCAGGAAGGCTAGGATGGGGTCCAAAAATGTGCATTTCTAACGATTTCCCAGGTGCTGCTGCCGATCTGGGGACAGTACTTGGGAACTACTGATTTTCAGTAACAGGGAAAAATGAACTAAAACAAATGAGCCACCACCTTGCTGTAGTAATGCACAGAAATTAAGAGTGCAATATTTAGTATGAAAGACTTAGATTTGAATTCTAGTGCTGCCATTTACAGCTTGGACAACATTACTTAACTCCTCTGAATCTTCCTTGCCAGAAAATGGGGATGTTATTACCTCTTCGTAGGATTGTTCTGAGGGTTAAATGAGATCATGTTTGTAAAGTGCCCAGTAAATCGTGGGTGGCTACTATTTATTCTATGCAATAACTTTTTTTTTTTTTTTTTTTGGGCAGGCACCGGGAATCAAACCCAGGTCTCCGGCATGGCAGGTGAGACCTCTGCCTGCTGAGCCACCATGGCCTGCCCTATGCAATAACTTTTTGAAACAAGTTTTTCCCCTATTTTATAGCTGAAGAGACTGAGGCACATAAAGAGTCAATAACATGCCTGAAATCACCTATCATAATTGGCAAGTCTGAGATTCCAATTCAGGTCTCTTTGACACTTTCCACTTCACCCTGGCACAGAATATTATGCATAATGAAGACTCCAAAATGTTCCTAAAATTTGATTTGCATATTTCTTTCTGTGAAATCTTCTATTAGTAGCACCCATACCTCAAAATATCTTCCCGGACTTTTGACTAAAGAATGTTTCTATTGTGATGGGCACAAGTGGCAATTTTCATTTAATTTTAAGAGACTGTGAAAAGTAAAAAAAATCAAGTGGGTAAAAGTAATTACTAAAGAAGGAAATATCATTAAAAAAACCTTAAAAACCAAGTTGTGCTTGCAAGTGTCATCTTGCAATGCCTTGTTAGTTTAGGGCATTAATAGTTTCAGGAACATTATAAAATATAGCTTAATTTACTTTGTTGTTTTCCTTGGGGAGCGGAAGATGTATTTTTATTATAGATTTTATAATAAATAACTTGATTTAAACAGAGCTTTTGAATTTACCGGACATTAAAACAATAGAGAAAGGCCATTTTATACATTGAAATTTCACATGTGTGGACACTAAATGCTAGGATTTGATTTCTTTGTTTCTATAGAAACAAAAGAAAATTGATATTAAAATAAGCTAAAATGGAATCAACTTTTATGAAACAGATATAGGAGCTTGTTTTATGTGTTCCCATTGTAATGTGGAAATTTTTATTTAAAACTCAAACTGCCTGTAGATATTTCTGCCTCAAGAGAAAAGTTTGGGTTAGGATGGCGGTAGTAGAGTTGAGGTGAATGACAAGATTCTTAGCAGTAGGTAAGTCAATCTCTTTGCCATGTCCTTCCGATTAGAGAAACTATTGTTGATAGTTTCCAGAGAGTGGACATGGGAGGGTGAGAAAGTCTTAAATGTGAAAATTTATCTAATGCTCTGTGTGGTTCAAATAGTGAGGGACAGTTTAGCAGAGACATTAATGAAGCCTTGGGTAGTTGAAGATTGGCCAGCAGCAGAACAGGTCAAAGACCCAGCATCTTCTGTGATAATAGGAGGCAAAGCAAAATGTGAGATGGTCCTGAGGGAAAGGAGAACAAGCAGAGTGACAGGCAATCCTCAGCCTGTTGAGAATGGTTGCAACGGAAAGATCCCAGAGGCACGGCTGCTGAAGAGCTTTGAACAAAATGGAGGTCAAGTACTCATCTTTAACTCGTTTGTGTTGTTGCCAAGCAAGACTGATACATTTAGTAAAACATGGCTTGCACCAATATCTGTTTGATTGGTTTTAGCGAAATCAAGTTAAAGGGGCTGAGTTGAAACACTGGGTTGGCATAGATTAAAGTTCAAAATGTGTAGATAAAATGTGGGGGTACTAGGGATTGTGGGAGTGGGTGACAGGAACTCAGAAATATATCATGGGCAATTTAATTCCTACAGGAATTTCGAGAAGGGTATTGGAAGAATAAGTGTACATTTAGGGTACACTTGTCACATTTAGGATAGCATTGAATAGAATGTGGTTCTGATACAAGAATTGTCTAACACTTTTGTTCTTAGTGATCCTTTAGTGCCTAACACAATGGCATTTTCAATTCATATATTACAATTGTTGACATGCAAGCTGACCTGATGAAATTTACCACTTCAGAATATTTGGGTCTTTTAAAGCCACATATTCAAGACAAGCAGGGTTGGCTACATGGGAGTGCAACCTGGGCAGTCCCACAAGGCACCATACCCAGAAGGGCTCTGCACTCGGTTTAATGTTGTGCTATTGCCATCTTGAAATGCTTAATAATTTTTGGACAAGGGGCCCCACTCTTTCATTATGCACTGGGCCCCACAAACTATGTAGCCAACCCCGAAGACAAGCTTTAGGTTGTCAGCTTCATCCTTTCTCACTGTTTGCTAAGAACTGCCCTCCTTCATTCCTACTTCATGGGTACCACAGGTAGCCATTTTGCTCAGCGTGACCCACACCTTTGGCTGCGGTTGACTGGTTCAGAAGAGAACATCTGACTCCAGATGGGCCAATCACAGTCCTTTCCTCATGATTAAGTGCAAGTGGTTCACAGATGAATACCCAACTCAAACTCATCCAACCTTTAGGAATTTTGACACTTGGACTTGATGATGGTTGATGGTAATATTTCCCACTGTTTGGGCTAGGAAGTGAAAAGTGGTTGCAAGTGAGAATAGAAAAGACAGAGGTAGAAATAAAAAGAAATAAAGAATGAAGAAGCAGTGGTGAGGAGTGGTTAGAGGGTCTCCCTAACATTCCTGAATCCATTTGTTTATGAAGCCTCATTGCCTTCACGTACTTGAATTTTATTACTTATTATCAAGAAAGACCTAATAAAGAAATGAAGAAAAATGTTTTCCTATCTCCTCTATTTTTTCCCAGTTCAATTCACGGTAGGGTACTTCTTATTTTAAGAGGATAGGTCCTTTTCTTGCCATCTGTACAATCTTTCCATAATGACTTGTCCTGAGGAGTTACAATCTTGTTGCCTCTGTGACCTGGTATGCATGTGCACTGGTAGCATTGCATGTCCTCAGGCTGCGTTTCCATGGATCCTGCTTCTCTTGTTCTTACACTTCTGGTACCAATAGTTGAACTTGACAAAAAAACAAATGCTTTTGCAACCAAGTAACAAAAATAGTAATCCACCTTTAAGTTGAAACTTTGATCGCCTAGAGTATATGGGGATTGGCAGAAATTAAAAGAAAAAGTAAAATCAAGTTCAGAACATTAGAGTGGCGTTATTTAAAAAATAATGCATTGTGCTATCTGTAATAATGTCGATAATGGCATATATACCACTCTGATCTTTTCCTTAGACTATATGGTCCAGTGGGAAATGTTTTGAATCTAATGGATACTATTTTCAAGCTTTATGATGAGTTCATTCGACCTCTCTGTATCTCACTGGGAGGATCTGCATAATGGAAATCATAATTTCCTCTATCAACCCTACAAGATGGTAGCAAGACCTATAAATGCATGCTGCAGAAAATGGCAAGAATATGCATAAAAATGGGAATGGCCCCTAACACTCTCACCTTCTCTTGTCTCCAGAGAAGTAGTCCAACAGAGGAATTAGGATAACGCAGTTTTTTGTTTCCCCCAGTCACAGAGACATAATTACAGTTGATGCACTTAAATTTTTGTTCAGTATTAAACAATCTAATATGTGGCTCAAAATAAAGTTTTCCTAGAAATAAATCATGAAAAATGCTGAGAAAGACTCAGATACAGCATTTTTCTAATGGGCACTGGATGGCCAATATTGTACTGATGGGAGGTAAGATTTCTATAAAGCATTATCAAATCAGGAAAATAGACCAACAAAAGTAAAAGCACTTTGACAGCAACATGTGTCTAATTTTATATGGGATATTTATCAGGATGTGTCTGGCTGCCAGCAGAAATGTTAATTCAACCAGCTATGTGATAAGGATATTTACTATCTAATTTAATGAAAAGTTCCATTATGGTGGTTAATGTGGGCTTGATTTATTCAGCAGTTTAATGACATCATTAAGTACCCAAGACTTTCCATTTTTCTGCTCTGCCATCCTTGGCATGATAATCTTCATCCTCTTGTTACTATGGAGCTGCTGCAGCTCCGAGCATCACCACTTCACTTTGCTGCTTTAAGAGCAGGACAAGGGGAGAGATAGAGGAGCCCTTTGCCAGAGGGCCCTCATTTCCCTTTCCTTGATGTCTTTTGAAGAGTATTTCATCATTGCCCAATATAAAGTCAGTTCCTGGCAAGGGAGTAGAATTTCTATGATGGACTCACCACGTAAAAGTGTGAGACCCAGCCTTTCCTGAAAGGTATGGGCACCCAATATCTGGAAAAGAAAGGTAGGCAAGTTATGGGGGATGATGGTTTCAGACAGGAAATCATAGGCAACCTGGGACAGTCATAAGATTTCCTAAGAAGACCTTTGCTTCTTACAAAATTAAAAAAATGTTCTAATGCTATAGAATACATAGTTACCCTAATTTGAGAGGCCAGAGTTACTGAAAAAGGGCCTTTCCTATAATGGCATTTTCCTCCATTTAAGCTATATCAAAGAACTCAGACAAAGTTCCCAGATTTTAACAAAGAGGAAATAGAAATTCTAAATAGTGAAATTGTTCTTTGTATCCACTTAACCTCCCAGGGTTTTATAGAATTGAATTTGATTCAGCTTTAGGGTCTGGTATGAGATTGTTTTATTTGGCTTGGCTCAGTCCATTGCCTGGCTCCACTCAATTGGTCTGTTCCTTATTAGTTTATTTGGTTTTATAATATACAAACTCATATCCATAATATCTTTTTTCATCTAGAAAATGAATACACTTATTTTAAAATTACATTACACTTCTTTGAACCTTCCAAAAAATTTGAACTTCATTTACTGGTTACAGGAGTAATCTGAGATATCATTCAAATCAGGAAGTGCTCCATTTAAGAGTTCACCTTAAATATATTTGTTTGTGCTTCAAAAGGGAAAAGTTGTCAGGTTCTACGTTATATAAACTTGATATTTATTTCCTTTAACTTTCATCACCTCCATTTCTTTAGTTCACTGTGATCTCCTTTTTCCTGGACAATTCCAGTGGCTTCCTATGCGGTCAATCTACCCATCACATTGCTGATCAAGGTCAGTTTCTAAAACACACATATGATGGCCTTCCTTTGTTTGAACCTTCAGTGATTCCCCTGTTCTTAAAAGAGTATGTCTTTCATGTTATGCTCAAGAGTCTGGCCATCTCCCTCTAAGCCAACTTGGCAGGTCAACTCACTGCCCCCCCACCCCCACCCCCCCACACATAGGACATGACTCTCAGGGGTGTAAATCTTCCTCCCTACATGGGACAGAACTCCTGGGATGAGCCAGGACCTGGAATCATGGGATTGAGAAAGCCTTCTTGACCAAAAGTGGGGAGGGAGAGAAATGAGACCAGATAAAGTCTCAGTGGGTGAGAGATTTCAAACAGAGTCAAGATGTTATCCTGGAGACTCTTCTTATGCATTATATAGATATCCCTTTTTAGTTCATGGTGTATTGGAATAGCTGGAGGGAAGTACCTGACATTGTTGAGCTGTAATCTCATAGCCTTGATTCTTGAACATGATTGCATAAAGATATAACTTTTACAATGTGACTGTGTAATTGTGAAAACCTTGTGTCTGATGCTCCTTTTATCCAGAGTATGAATAGATGTAAAAAACTGGATAAAAAATAAATAAATAGGGCAGTGCTCAGTGGCAGAATTCTTGCCTGCCATGCCAGAGACCTGGGTTCAATTCCCAGTGCCTGCCCATGCAAACAACGATGACAACAACAACAAAAACCCACAAACCTACAATAAATAAATAAATAATAGGACAGAAAAGGGGTAAAATAAATTGGGTAGATTGAAATACTGGTGGTCAATGAGAAGGAGGAGTAAAGGGTATGGAATGGATGAGTTTTTCTTCTTACTTCTTTTTCTGAAGTGATGCAAGTGCTCTAAAAATGATCATCGTGATGAATACACAACTATGTGATGATATTGTGAGCCACTGATTGTACACTATGTATGTACTGAATGTATGTGAAGATTTGTCAATAAAAATATTAAAAGAAAAAAAGTCTCCGGCCAACTTTGCTTTCACCTTTTTTTATAGCTTCAGAAGTTGCTACCTCGGTAGAGCTTCAGAAGTACTTCAAAGATTGCACCTACTGTAGACTTGAAGCATTTAGAGTTGTTTGTGGCTTCTCAGACACCCCACGTTCTTCCACATTTCCATACATTTGTACATTCTGATACTTTTGTCTGAATTATAGTTTTGAAGCATGTTCTAACAGGATCCTAATAATCCCTCCAAATGCACATATTCTCTTCTCAGTGAAGACTTTCCAGAACACATCTTTCTCCACCCTCACCTCTAGGAACTCAATAGTTTATGTCCTAGTAACAATGTTTAAGTATTTCCAGTGCAGAATTTGGTCCTGCATATCACCTGTATGTTTAACATACCTCTGACTTTGGGGTCTGACTCTACATAAGATGACACATGGGTGTCTAAAGGCATGACAGAGGTAATGTTATCTTGAAAAGAGAAGAGGCAATTATGTCTAACATTTTAAAGACATCGTGTAAGTAAATCTGATCAAGGCAGATTTGGTTTCAAACTACGCACTGACTACCTTCTCGGTGTTTCACTCATATTCTTTCAAAATAATAAATGAACCTATCAAGTTATATAAGATTATAGAAGTCATAAATGTTTTAGAGTTTGAATTTTAAAATAAAATGTTTATGTCATTTTAAGCAAGTGGTGACATTTAAAAAAAATTCTACCCATCCTCCATTCCTTACTGGGGATTGGATAATTATCTTAAAGGCAGAAGATTTGGGGGGTGTAGATGACTGCCTTTCTTTTTTGGTCCTTCCTTTGGTATCGTTGATTCTCAGAGATGAGTGTGAATAAGAATGACCAAAAAAATTATATGTTAAAACATGTTTGTTGCAGTTTAGGGGTAATTTTAAAAACAGATAATCTTATTCCTAAACCTTACATAACTAAAACGTAGTGTGATATCTTTCCCTATCTACTCTGCATTTGCTACTGCCAAAACAATCAAACAAAAATTTTCTTTGACATCACTCTACCCTCAGTATAAGTTTTTTGCACTCATAATATGAGCTGAATAAATGTTTTCTAAATGAATAAGTTAACTAGTAAATGTTTACTACTTTTATTTCATAATACAGTATGCTCAATTTTGAGTTTTTGAGCACAATTTAGGCTTATCCTACAACAAATTAGATGGTGTTTTTTAATGGCAAATTTAACAAAAGGATTTCAATAGGGAGCTTTCCTTGATCAGAGGGAAGCCTTTTTAACTGAGGGTTTACAATAATATCTATATTTCCATGTCTAAGAAGTGGCAAGTTGGTAGCATCAGATATTATATTCTTGTCCATTTGGCTGAACTGCCACAGAATGTCAGTAGAAATTCAAATTCTATTGTCAATTTACCTTAAAAAACACATGCATAACAGAACAACAGAAATAACTTTTCATTACAGAGAAACTGTTTTCAGTAGGTCAATGATTACGCCATTTTCCTGCCTATAACATTTTGGTCACTCCACTGTCCCCTGCATCCCCATCCTAGCAGAGGCAGACTCAAGAGGCAGCAATCAATTTTTGCTTGTTTTGGTCAGAAGCACTGGTAAATGGTTGCTGGGGAAGAGAAAGTTAACGAAGATGTTGCCATATGGCGAATGCCAGACCGTGGCACCAGGGAATCATTTCCTCCTGGGTCAGCCCATGAGTGATGTATCTGGGGCACTGGTTCTCACGCTGTGTGTGTGTCTGAGACCTGAGAGGAGTTTATTAGGTCTGGAGAAGGTCCTGGGACTCTGCATTCTCACCAAGGTCACCCAATGTGGGTGGCGCCTGGATTCTACATGAGCACTGGTTAAGGCAGGCCATGGAGACCATTAAGGAAAGGAAGCACGTCTGTCTGGCAATGCTGCAGTTGGGTGATTCTTGCCTTATAGGTGTGTTCAGTGAGAGAACATGGCGGTATAAATCTCAGAGCCTGAATGCGGGCTCCAAATCCTAGGTCTGTTTCTACAAGGATATGTTCCCAGGAAGGTTACCTAACCTCTTTTTACCCCAATTTTCTCAACTGTTAAGTAGGGTTAATAATAACTCCTACTTCTCAGGATCTTACAGGATTGCGCGTGTCAATACATGTAAAGTGCTTACAACAAGGTTGGCACATCGTAAACATCATGAAAGTGTTGGTTCTAACTTTATTAATTCCGAGTCTATGAAATCAATCTCAACCTCCATCCTGAGGTCCCCCTACATTTTGTACGATGGTTTCATATGGGACAAAATGCTCATATCTGTTTAAGAGTTTGTGCATGTGTAAAGATACCGATGACTTTTGTCCTACCATGAAAATCCTCTCCACTAAAGGAGCCATAAGACTGTATTATGAATTCATAAATTCATATAAAGTAAAGACAGAGAGGGAGAATGATCCCGAAGGACTTATCAGAATCAGGCTCCAGATGGAGAATTTATGTGATTTGGTGTAAATTTAAATTTAGAGTTGTTTTACTCCAAAGCTTAAGAGAAGAGGAAGGAAAAAAAATTGGCTCTGGTTAGTTAAATTAATGCAAGGAGACTTCCTTACTTTCGAAATGTAAGTGCCCGTAACTATTGGATTATTCACGGAATTTATCGTTCTTCTCAGCCAGGTTTCTCATTTCTACCTTTAACTTTTCTCTTTTAATATTCATTTTTATAAGTCCTTGCTGTGAGGCGGCCCTGTTTTTGAATAGGAGGAGAAGAGTAATCGGTATAGGAGGGGCTCAGAGCTGTCGGAGAATCCCCACCCTGCATGAACAGGAAATATGGTGGAAGACAGCCATAGGGTGTGGGTGTCAGGTGCCCTGTGGGTCTCAAGCTTGACCCCCTTCCCTGTCTTTTCACTGTTTCTGACCATCATCTTAAAGAAGAGCAGACATTCGCCTTTATTTTCTTTAGTCGACGAGAAAAAGATGTGTAGAAATTCCACAACCAGTGTCTTATGAAGCCAAAGTGGAAAAGTCACTCTAAGTTTTTGGGGGAACTTTGACAGTGCAGGCTTGATTTAATCTTACTTGGCTATTTCATCTCATTGTGGCTTAATACTGTCACCCACGAACCACAGAGTGTGTTTCAAACTAACATGGCAAATAAATAGCTAAGCATGGTCTTTACAGTGAAATCGAAGAAATATGGACAGGTCCCGGTGGCCTTACAGTAACTCATTTAAACAGGCGATTTGTAATTTGGTTATGAGTTTCCTCATCTCCTATGATGTGCTGGTGAATGTCAAGCATGTGGCACTTAAAAAAAATAGCCCTGATTTGTAACATTGATCATTTCCCCTAATATCCCACCATTGTGGATTCCAAACTACCAACACGACACCAATGAATGAGAGTAGAGGACACTCACTAAAGGATCTTGCCAGCCAGTACAGGCCAGTGACCACATACCCCTGCTTGCATCCTACATAAGGTTTTGGATTTATTTTGGACTACACAAGAATTTAGAGGCCAAACAAGGGATTTCCTGGACAGCCGGCAGATAGGAAAAAACTGCATGGCTTGCAGAGGAAAAGGTCAGGGGCAGCATTCAACCAGGCAAGTTGGATCAACCATGCGTGTCTACCCAGCATCAGGTAACCCAAGTGATATTCATGGTCACATTAATTTTTTTTTAAATAAACGGGATCAGTCATTTGTTCAGACATCCCCTTGTCCCCCTAGCCATCTACCTGGATATGCCAAAGAAAACACTCAAAAACTATGCTTTTCTCAGGTATAGTCAGTCCTTTTTCCCTGAATTTTTCAGATCATTATCTCATGTGTTTTTATTTTATGTCAGAAGATTTTGTAGCCCAGAAGTCCAAATTCTTAGGTTTCATATGCTGCGGAGGAATTCACTCTATATTTATTTTCCCCCGACGTCCCATCATCTCAACTGCAGTACAAGGATGAAATGATAGAATGCCTGTCTCGGAGGGATGAAATGAAGTCCAGGAACACAAGTACCCCCAAGCCACTCTCAAGATCTGTGTAAACACAGATCCAGCACGCAGAAATGTCAAAGCAGCGTGTGGGGGAAGTGATAAAAAGGAAAGTGGGGAGTCAGAGGATCTAAGGAATGGCCCTGATGGGGGAGGGGGTTGGAGCAGGGGACGAGGAAGGGCTGCCCAGAGAAGCGGTATGTGTGCCGGGATCTGTAGGGTGCTCGGTGCCCGGTGCCCGGGATTTAACAAGTCGGCTGATGCTGAAGCACCGTGGGTGGAGGGGACGCGGCACATTCAAGGGGCTGACGGCAGCCAGGCCGGGGGCCCAGGAACTCTGCCGGGCTTTGCAGAGGGGCCGGATGGGAGTGGATATGCAAGGGGGCAGTGCCCGGGGGCCAAGGTGTTGACTTGGTGTCCTTTGCTGGAAATGGAGGCGTGGGGAGCCGTAGGGTCAATGGTTAGATGAGGTCTCATCGCCAGGGGAGAGGGAGATATCCGTAGGGTGTTATCATGAGGGACTTGATGAAATTTGGGGTGTAAGGCATGTTGCTCGAGTCACCTGGAGCCAAGGAAAGGAAAGGAGTGCGCCCACCACGACCCCCCCCCCACCCCCCCCCGCCAAGATCTACGTAGTCTGCAGTGTCTGACAGCTGCACTGTCGTGGCTAAAAGCGTGATGCAGTTCAAGGGAGTGGCAGGTTTGGGAATCCCAGAGAGGAAGGGCCGTGCTTTTGAAAGGCAGCGGCAGTGGCTGCACGTGGGGCGCCTT
Organism: Tamandua tetradactyla; assembly: GCF_023851605.1. Classification (NCBI taxonomy): domain Eukaryota; kingdom Metazoa; phylum Chordata; class Mammalia; order Pilosa; family Myrmecophagidae; genus Tamandua; species Tamandua tetradactyla. The sequence goes on from NC_135338.1 coordinate 88,292,721, forward strand.
CCCCTAAAGTGGCCTTTAGTTTACAGGCTGCAGGAGAGGCCTGAGAGTAGGCTTGCCCGGTGCACACGGGAGACGGCGTCCGCACCGCTGTGCAGAGTTGGTGCATTCCATGAAGGTGCCCGCCTCGGGGCAGCGGGGGCGGCACCCACCCCTCACCGGGGCGCTGGGCTGCACACACCCAGACCCGCAGGCAACGCCTTGGCCTGCCCCCTAAAGCTTCAGGCCAGCGAGGCCCTGGCCAGGAATAGCAGAGAGAGGGGTATTTGGGGAGAGAAAAGTCCTTGAGGTTCTATGGCACCTGGCAGGGGGGTTGAACTTGAAAATAATAATCGGCTACTAATGTTAATGGTACCTCATTTGTGTCTACAGGTTTTTGGGACAGGAATAAGTTAATTGTGTACTTTGTATTTGTATAGACACACATAAACATGCATATGAGAATGTGGTGTGGCTATACATTTGTGCATATTTAAATGGCTATGACGTTCCTGAAATAGCTGCGTGTTTGCTCTTTTTGGCTTTTTAAAAAAATTACCAAAGTTGGATGTTTACAGAAAAATCATGTGGAAAATATCCCCTTCACTCACACACAGAATTTTCCCTATATTTAACATTTTGCTTCAGTATGGTACCTTTGCTATAACTGATGAAACTGTATTATTATACTTACATTATTAATTATAGTCCATAATTTACATTGGTGTTCACTGTGCTGTACAATCCTATGTGTTTTTTTTAATTCTAGTAATAAATACACATTCAAATGTATAATTCTCTGATGTTAATTACATTCACAATGTTTTACTACGATCACCGTCTATTACCAAAACTTTCCAATCACCCCAAACAGAAACTCTGTAGCAAGGAAGCACTAACTCCCCATTTCTTACCCCTCCCTGGCCCCTGGTAACCTGAATTCCAGTTTCTGAGTCTAAGAGTTTGCATATTCTAATTATTTTACATCAGTGAGAGACCATCCAATATTTGTCTATTTTGTGTCTGGCTTATTTCATTGATATGATGTCTTCAAAGTTAGTCCATGTTGTCTCATGTATCTGAACTTTGTTCTCTATTTTATGGCCGAAAGATATTCCATTGCATGTATATACCACATTCTATTTATCTACTCATGCACCGATGGACACTTGCCTTACTTCCATCTTTTGGCATGTGTGGATATTGTCTCTATGAACATCAATGTGCAAATAAATACCTATTTGAGACCCTGTTTTCACTTCTTTTGGGTGTATACGTAGAAGTGGGATTGTTGGATCAGATGATAGTTCTATACTTTACTTTGTGAGGAATTGCCAAACTGTTTTCCACGGTAGCTACTACAGCCTCATTTCCCCCTTCTCTGGTGCATGATGTCTCACTGAAATCCCTCTCCTCCTTGCCTACCTGCTCCTCCATTTTGACCTAAGTATTCAGTTGCCTCTGGAAGGACTAAGATTATTCTAATAGAACTGCAAAAAGAAAGGGGGGGGGCAGTATTCAGCTTTTAACATTAAGTATGGGATTTTGTTGAGTCTGAAGCAAGTTAGCCTTGGCTAATTTGTTTCTTCCTTATATGGATTCCTGAAGAGGGACAGTTCAAGGATGGGACAGCGCTCAGTAGAAGAGACCAAAATCCCTTCTCTCTTTTCTCTCTACCATGATTCCCAGTCTTAGGTCACCACATGGTCCCAGATGGCTGCTCCAGCTCTATCCACTTCATCTGCATCCCTGCTAGCAGGAAGGGAAAAAAGGGTAAAGAAGGTCACAATTCCTACCTTTAAGGAATCTTCTCTAAATGTGACCACTTTATTACTATCCCAGTGGCCAGAACTTGGTCCTTTGACCACCTAGATGCAAGGGAAGGTAGGAAATGTAATTGACATTAAGGGAAGCCATGTTCCAAGATACCATTTTGGGGTCCTTATTATCTAAAGGCAAAAGGAAGAACAATTACCCAAGGACAAGAGTAGGTTGTTTAAAAATCACCAGATATGCTTGGGGGAGTCAAGGTCAGGGAGCTCTACCTTACTCCCTAGGCATAGTCTGGGAAACCACCTTTCCTGTAGAAAGGCCCTGGTGGTGGTGGAGCTACATGGTAGCATCTGGGCTTGATGGGTGTCCCTGAGGATGGACACTCATTCTCACTGGTTGAGGTTGCACTGCTTCCGTTGACATCATGAGGTCTGTTGAGGCCTCAGAAGTTCCTATGAGGAGAAGTGGGTGTGCTAGATGGGCTGTGAAATAGCAGAGGCCGAGAGTTAGAACAGATGCTGGGGTACATGGACCATTGGAAGCTGGAGAGCTGTGTCTTAGTTTCTTGACTGTTACATTGCAAGGTCAGCAAGGCAGTACTTTCTCCATGAAGACTGGGGTGTTCTCGAGCTGGCTGCCAGTGATCCTTGGGTCCTCGGTTTCTCTGTCACAGGGCAATGCACATGGTGACATCTTTTCCTTTCTCTTCTGGCTTCCATTGCCTTCTGGCTTTTGGATCTGCCCCGTGGCTCTCTCTCCCATGTCAAATTTTCTTTGCTTCTGAGGATTTTCAGCCATATTGGATTAAGGGCCACCTTTCATCAGTTTGGCCACACTGTGACTAGTAATAATATCTGCAAAGGTTCTATTTACTATGGGTTCACACCCACATAAATGGACATGGGTACATGATGCAATCTAACACAGGTTGTAATATCAATGGGTGAGAAAGGTCACTTCTGGTCTGTCCAGCACTGGGCCAAAGACAAGATGGAACCCAGACAACCCATGTGAATCTGATCCCCATCCTTCCTGCTGCCCCAAGGAGGCGGTGAACTTCCTTATAGGCAGGCTCCATTTCAGGCAGAGGAAAGAAACCCCAAAGACCAAGCATGTATTCTGGAGAACCTTCATTCCCAGAAAGAGATGACTTTACCCCGAGATGGCTTTTGTCCTGAAACTTGGCAAGGTCGCATTGTTTTCCTTTTCCCACACAACCCAGTGGGCCATGTAGGCATGTGTGGGGTATGGGGGGGGGGGGTGGGAATGGGGAGAAAGATTTTTTTTTTTTTTTTTTTTTTTAAAGGAAAGACAGAGAGAAGGAAGGAAGGATAGAAGGAAGGAAGGAAGGAAGAAAGGGAAACATCTTTAAACATTTTCTCGTTTTATTGTATTCCGTTTCTTTGTTTTTGTTACATGGGCTGGGGCCGGGAATCGAACCGAGGTCCTCCGGCATAGCAGGCAAGCACTTTGCCCGCTGAGCCACCGCGGCCCGCCAGGGGAGAAAGATTTTTGAGAAGGCTTAGCTTAGTTATGGCATTAAAGAAGTCAATCTTTTTCTTTAAACATATGAATATATGTGAGTAAATTTGCTAACTTGCATAAATACATAAAACTAAATTTGTAATGCCAAATCACTTACTTTTGATTCCACTCTCTTACGTTAGCAAAATGAACAAAAATTAAGATTTGAGTTATTTGAGATTTTCGATTGCCTGTAGTAAAAATGGGGAATTTAGCTCTATATCATCCTGAAGGCTCAACTTGAGAGATATATCATTTATCTAAAAGATCTTGTTAGCAAGTGATACTGTTTTAGAATTGGAAGTAGGGAAGATACAATTGAATGGTCAAGACAATGAACTTTCCACTAATCAGATGTTTTCCATTTATTCAGGCATGCAACTTTTCAGGACACTCCCAGAACCTCTTATGAAATCCATACATAAATATGGGTATGAGATGTTAAGACAATTCAGTCATACAAACAAACACTTCTCTTCATCAACCATAATATTCAAATATTTCAGAAACAGTGATTTCTGAAGTAACCCAAAGAATGTGTCTTCTCCTTTTTTGTGTTAAACCCAGACTCACTGACTTCGAGCAGGCAGCAAGCATCTAGGGACCTTGGACCACTTCTGCCTGCAATTTAGATAACACGTGGGCACATTGTATACACACACACATCATGAAGTACAGTTTTAACACATGCACACACTATATGAAGCAAACTATATTAACATACACATACCCCACAAAGTTAGTACAACTCAGGTAAGCTTTTTGCTCAAACGAAGTAATAGTCTTCACTCCTAAAACACTTTGGCTAAAAAAAGATTTTTTTGATTTAACAAAAATTGGGACCAATCTCTCCAGGGACCCACATAGTCAAAGCTAACTAGCTGACACTTCTGTAGTACCAAAATGTTTAAAGCGATTGGAGCTGAACTGCTGATTATTACAGAGGGATGTATAAAAGGGACAACTGCTTTCCCCTGTTTTGTTTGGTACCTTCAATTTAAGAACTAAAACTAAATATATACATACATATATATATATCAGCAAGAGTGAGAGCAAGAGTGAGAGGAGATCTTTCAATAGGTAAAGCTTCCTCGGCATTGCTTTTCTTCTTGGACCCAGCCCCACTAACCAGGCTGGTTGACCCACAGGGCCTGGTGTTGACACAGACCAGCAGTGTGAACCTTAAACTGTTGTAAACACCTATAAAATGTGGCCTTCCTTGTCTGGTCAGCAATGAGGTTTTGACAGTATGACATTGCATCTGATAAGCCGGGGTCAAAAGTCACTGGATTGCTTTGCTTTTTCTTTGGATGTCAAAGAGCCAAAAGCTTTTAATGTTTTTAATAAGTAAATTGCCCAATCACGTATGGTCCTGTTGCACATATTAACTCAGCAGAGGCCAACGTGACTGCAGGAGGGCCCCGTGAAAGGTCACGGGGCTGCTCACCTGGTGCGTTGAGACCATGAGACCAAGTTTTGGTGACAGTCATCCAAGCATTTGAGATTGATCTTGGAGAGCCTCTGTTGCATGGGGGAGGATGATCCTATTTAGCAAGGCACCAGGGGCGTGATTTGGAAGTGAATGGTTGGATGCTCTTTGGAACATTGACCATGTCTATACTCTAGATGAAAAAAGTTATCAGGAGGACTTGGATTAAGGAAGAACAATTATTTTTCCTAAGCAAACTGAGTTTTAGTCAGTATTAGAGTTAGTTTTTCAGTTCATCACATCTGTTTTTATAATGCCTTGGAGACTGAAGTCACCAGATTTTTTTCATGCTACTCTTTGGAGTTCAGTGAATAGGAGGTCAGGCAGCTAGAAAAAAGAGTGACATATTATAACAAGAACCCCCATAGTCGCCATATAAAAGATGGCTTATTCAACAAGTATGAAAGTCATAAATAGAAGTGCCTGGATATTGAGAAATATTGATTAATACTGATAAATCCTTGATCCTTTCTGGTTTTTTTTTTTACATCACTAAGGATGAAATAGGGGATGGCATGTGAAATAAATATTATAATGCCTTGGATAAAATGCAGGGAGTACTTCCTGGGTATAGATTTTCCTCTGCTCTCCTGCAGTTACTCTCTGTGTATCAATCAATTCCTGAGAGTAGGTGGGGAAGGACCCGCCAGGATATTTTTAGGGCTGTTGAAAATTAGCTATCTATTTACAACTTTAAAAGTCTGCACTTATGTAGGTCACTAAAAGTGTGTGATCCTGCGAGTTTTCAGAGCAAATCATTGTATTCTGACCATGGTGTTTCTGACACTGATGTATCTATACACTTAATTCTAAATTTGGTGTTTCAGGTATGCTTAATGCTGGTGAAGACTCAGTTGATGTAACTCAAAGGCTGGGTTTTTGTTTCCAATCAAGATTCAGTTCCAACAATTTTAATTCATGGGTATTTCTAGGTTGAGACTGGCAGAGAATTCATGCATGCACGTGCACACATGCACACACACACACATGAATGAGTGTTGAGGCAACAGAAAACTCTGAATAGTAACAAACCCAAGCGTGCCCATCCTCTATCTGCAGGGGACAAGTATTTCCAAATGAATTGAATCTGTGGCTTTTTTCCTCCATCCATGTTTAACTCCATTCTGGGCCCAAACAATTTGTGACTAAAAAAGGCAAGCAAAAAACAAAGTTGATTTTGAATCTGTACGGTACTGAGGGGAGTTGTCCCATCACCCAGGTGATGTGGATTCTTATCAAATCTTGAACATTGCTGAACACTGGGGAGTGGGGATGGGCCAATTTCTAGCAAAGCTTTTCTCTTGAAACAGTGCTTTTCTTCATTGTTTATAAAATCTTTCCCATCCCACACTCAACTCCAACTAATCTTGAGTTTTTCTGACTGTGAAGCTCCCCATCCACTTGACAGAGCTTGAAAACAAAAACCTCTTGGCTATACAACATGGAAGACAGATTTTAAATCGTATTCTCAGTTCTGTGTCACCAAATGATGATTTGACATAATCCAGACATCTATTTCAACAAATAATTTAATCATCTAAAGGTCCAAATGCATAGAAATTGGTACAATCATGATGAGGAGCAAATAATTTTGGATTTGACCTGGAGTCCCCTTTTCCTGTGACCTTCCGAGATTGGCCTTGCTGAAATCATATCAAAAAGCTAAGTTTCTGAACCTTTTTTTTTCTACCCTCCAGACTTGCTCATCAAATGTGTTTTCCCAACAGGAATATTCAGTACTATCTAAGTGGATAATTAACATTCAAGGTGCTGAAACCATGTTCACACGATGAAAAGTGCTCTGGAAAAGAATAAATGAAGGCATTGCTAATGAAAGATTTTTTTTCTTTGACAAAAAGTCACTAAATTTTGTTATCCAGACAGTCCACTGTCCGATAATGCATTGATAAATGGAGGAATCAGCAATCCCATTAAGAACTTCAGAACACCATTTGCAGTCCTCAAAGTCAGTAGTCAGAATCAAAAGCTATGAACTTCCCCTCAAACTTAGAGGTAATACTTCACCCAAGGGAGAGGCAGTGATGTGCTCAGTTGGAGATGCAAAAAACGAAAAGACTTACCGCTGCCCTTAAGGACTTTGAATTCAGGGTAGTCTTGTTCCAATCATATTGGCAGAGGGTGGCGCAACGGTGGCTCAGTGGCAGAATTCTCACCTGCCATGCCAGAGACCCAGGTTTGATTCCCAGTCGATTCCCAGAACCTGCCCATGCAACAAAACAAAACAAATTATATTGACAGAGACCCACAGTAAGAAATATATTTTGTGTTGCAACACAAATGCAAATGCATGTGGATAACTCAGACTGAAATTTCTAAAGTAATGCTTACTTTACTGCTGCAGTGTGCAGTGGTAGTAGTTTCTTCTGTATTCTGTTTGACTTTCAAAATAAATGGAAGCTGGGAACCATAAAGTTGATATTCCTAATGGGAGTGTGTGACCCACAGTTTGTAAACAGTGAGGTAGCAGAATCAGTCTACCTTTTTGAAGGATATAGCAGATAGACTAAGACACTTTCATGAAAATGGGAATCATAAACTGGATGGGCCAGAGAAACCCTTACGGACACAGAATGTGACATCATTATTTGATGAAATAATTAGTAGAAAAGCAGTTACTATGGATAAGCCAAAGGATACTAGAAAATAAGTCAGTTGAATGAGCCTCAAGCAATTAAAGGAAGGGTAGCCTAATTTAGGCAAAGATTTTAGGCTGATTCTTGAGCAAAATGGCAACTGGTGTGACTGTCAGTGCCAAATATTTTTCATTAAAAGTATGAGATGAAGAAACTTTAAAGCCTTTTGTGCAGATGGATCTGGGTTTGAACCCCAGATCACCTACTTACTAGCTTCATAAATGTGGGTGCATTCTTCAACTCTTCTGAGCCCTCATTTCATTGCCTACAAAGTGGAGGTAATGATATCTGTCTAATACAGTTACAATGAGAATTTCTAATAACACATATAAAGAACGTAACAAGGCCTAACATGTAGCACGTGCCCAATAAATAAATCAATACATAGGATTTTGTATGCCAGCTGTTGGCTAAATTCACAGGTAGCACAGTGTTTGTTTTTGCTATCTGGCTTTAGCATCCTATCATGTTAAAGAGATGTCGCCTTCAAAGGTTGCAGCAGGCACTGAATTGTGATGACTCCAACTTCCTACCTGATTAAAGAAACCAGTGAGCCCTGTGCGAATGATTAAAATGAGAAGAGAGAGGACAACACTCTGGACTGGGCTTAACACACTCGGTTATCATTAATAGGAATTTTAAAGCACATAATGTGGGTGTCATTTGTGCAGGGAAGCAAGGGAGAACACACCTGGGATTTTATGTATCTTTTTTTTTTTTTTACCTCTTCTTCCTTTTATTTCCCAGCTATCTCTTTCTTTTGATTCATAAAGTTGAAAAATATATAATATCCTCAACTGGAAATAAATAAACTTATATTTTGCTATATTTTCAGATGCATGTCTAAATGGACAGTCTCTTAATATAACTTGAAGGATGAAAGGTTATTATTAGAAAGTTCTCAATAAATAATATGGCTTGATGTTACATTATATATTATATATAATATACGCGTTTGTCATTGACACTTGTTAAATCCTCATTTGTATTGCATAATATTGATGCATAATGGCATCAAGGATATAAAATACTCTCATAAATAGGTTCCTGTGCATTTGCAATGACTTATAATTAATAATTTATAGAATAAGGAATTTACATTACAGCCTTCCTAAGAATATGCCTTTTTCACAGGTGGAATTTGAAGAAAAAAGAAATAAAAGCTCACAAATATCCATTATAATGCCTGGAATAATCAACCAAAGCTTCACACTTAGCATAAAACAAACCTAAAAGTGAATAATACAGGATCGGATGTCTGTTCTGTCAATTCTTGACATTCATTGATGGTCAGAAGCAATGTTTCTCAAATTTTCATACACATTAGAATTACTCAGAGTGTTTGTTAATAACAAGGTCTTTTGAGAGACACGCTCTGAGATTCTGACTCAGAAGATTTGAGGTGGGATCCAGGTATTGTTTATGAGTACTACAGGTAAATCATCTGACTACTCCATGAGAAGCTGGTGGGGGCTAATTCAGATGAAGCTTTTCTTCCCTTTTTTGTTTGTGTCTTTGCCTTTGCATAGGTTAGATGTAACCAAAGTAGTACACATCATTTAAACATTGAAGTTTACTCTAAACACAAAGAAGTAGTAAGTTGAGGCTACCTTCCAATCTATAAATATATATATATATATATATATATATATATATATATTTTTTTTTTTTGTCTTTTTTTCTGGTTTGTTCTACACCTTAAACAAATACCCTGCTTGTCTCCATGGGGTTTTCCGAGGCATCACCACTTTCCTATGCACACCCCGCCACAGGCATACACCCATTGTTTAGAGTTCCATTTCTTAAAGGAAATGTAGATCAATCCCTGATTTTTACGTGCTGGGAGTTTTACTACATGATAAGAACAAATTTGTGATTGTTGCCAACATCCCTCCTACCTCATTAAAAAGAGATTAGTACCTTGGACACACAAACAGAGCCCCGAGTCACTCACTCATGCATGTGAAGCAATATTTCCGGCCATCTCCAAGAAGATCTTGACTTTTTTTTTTTCAAAATGAGTATTAGTTGTCCTGTAGTGACTCTACCAGAAATGTGCCCTGTTGTACAGAAAATTTCCATATTCCTTTCTATACCAAAAGTTTCAGAGAACAAGGAAAAGGCAGCAGGAGGGCAGCAATTAACTTGACAATAGGTTTCCAGGAAGCTGAGGCTCCAAGTGAGGATTCAGAGTACTGGCTTTTGGTCCCGGATCAAGACTTGTCCCTGAGGTTTTCAGTGCCATGAGGCCCAGCTCTGCAGAAATTCACTTTGGCCCTCAGAGAGCCCTGTCCCTCTCCCCAGTGGGCTCACCCCTATGACAACCTCTCCTCAATCACTTTCTTCTCTCTGTTCCTTCAACAGCTCTTGTGTCACACTGTTTGGTGAAATTCCTGCCAGGGACCAGGAGGTGACTCTCCTGAGTGCTTATTAGAAACGGGGAGAAGATGGGGAGGAAGAAGTGGGAGAGAGTTTCCTCATTTCTGGCTGCCTAAGCCAGTTCTCTGAGCACCCATTACACATGCCTATTAAGCTTCAATCATTCCTTCCCCATCAGAACAATGATAATATCCAAGTATATATGGGTTAAATGGGGTCTTGGAGTAAAACAGTGTTGGGCAGTGGCTTTTTTTATGGTAAAAGCCATTCTGAAATCAAAAGCACCAATGTAGTAACAAATGTTTAGGAGCTAATACTGTTCAGAAATTGAACTCTACCTTTCACTTGTGTAGTAGTATAATTCCACAGACAGAAATCCTGACATCCCATTTAGGAAGAGCAAGAAGCAATCAAGCATCTTGGAAACCTGGAGTCATCTTTTTAATGCCAAGAGAGAGAAGGTACAAACATTGTAAGAGTGGCACACACTGAACTCTACCAAATGAAAGGTGAGTTTCTCACGTGTGAGGTTTGCTTCCTGAGAAGTAGCAGACTTGCTTAAAAGACCACTGTTGGCAATATTTTCTTCAGCTTTGTCAAACATTCTAGACTTTTCTGCAGACACGTCCCAAGAAACTTACCTCATTGAAAAATAAAATTAACATGTATTGATTTACTCTTGTTACAAAGCACTATATAATCAATGAAGAAGTATTAGAAAAGTAAAGTGTGTAAAAAGAAAAAGTCTACAAAAGAAAAACAATTCTATCATCCACAGATGACCTTTTCTAACATTTTGGAGACTGTGCCTACACATCACACTTATATTTTAAAGAAATTTTGAGTTATATTGAAAGAAACTGTGTGATCTGTTTTTTGTTTGCACGGGCAGGCACTGGAAATCGAACCCGGGTCTCCAGCATGGCAGGCGAGAACTCTGCCCGCTGAGCTACCATGGCCCCACCCTGTGATCTGCTTTTAACTTAGATAGATAATAAATATCTTTCCATGTCATCTATGTCATTGTAATTAAAGTGAATATGGTTAGGATTTCATTTTATTATTTCATTATGACTGTATTGCAGTTAACTAATCCCCGTTTTGGTATTTAGATTATTGCTAATTTTTACAACTTTGTATATTGTTGTGCTAAAATATCTTTATTTTCTTGGGATGAGAAACTCATCAGATATTTGGATTGTTTTAAGCAAGGCTCTGTTAGGTTAGTTTTCTGAAACTACTGGCTTGACCATATTGCCTTGCTGCCTGGATACTTTAGATGGTATGATACTGGGACACCTGATTATTTCAGTCAATATGAAGAGACAACTGGTCAACCCAAGGCATGATGTTTTATATATATATATATATATATTGCCTCTTAAATGGGAAGACACATCAAATTCTTAGAATAACTTACAATCTCATACTGCCTTATGTGAGACAGAAAGTGCTAAATGACAGAAGGCACAGGTCAGCAGCAGGCTGTCATTTCTCAGATGCCAATGGTAAAAGAATTCCCTGTATCAATTTTCTCAGTTAAGTCTAAGTTCTCTGTTAGGTTTTCAGTTAAGCCCAGTAAAGGGATACACTACAGCTTCTGATATCCCCAGTAATGAATCATTAGATATAATGCTAAAGATGACAGAATGCCAAAAAAAAAAAAAAGAATGCAATATACTATTGTCTATAACCAGTGAACAATAAAAATTTGATGGCTAAAATGAAAAATAACAGTATTTGAGGATCTTTATAGAATCATTCTTTAGCAAGAGCAAAGTAATGGAACTGCATATCAGAACTACTGGTCACTATTAATTCAATTAAATTGTTATCCAAACTTGCTGAATTTTTCACTCTTTAGCCATCTGTGTCATGATTTTCAATATAGATTTAAATGATGCAAATGCAAAAGGGAATTAGCAAAGATGAAGTGAAAGGTTATTATTATTCAAGATTGTGAATGCATGTTAATATATAAATCCACAAAAGGACAGCTTTATATAGATCCTATCTGATTAGATGTGAATCTATACATAGAACAGATCTGTTTATATTCACATTAAGGAAAATAAAAAAAGCAGGCAAAGCACCAGCTGTTTAATTTGTGGCCATCATTATTTTCACATTAGCACCTGTTGAATTAGAGTTATTAGCACTAGTTAATTTTGCCCGTTTATCTATTAAATGATTTGCTTTTAATTGTGAACATGGTAGGCTAAAGAGACATACTAATGGATTATGGTATATACAAAATCATGAAAATTTGTCCTTACTATAGCTTTCTGTTGAATAAATGAAACATGCTAATGGGTGCCTAAAATGACTTCAGATCAACTTTAGGAAGAATGCTTTCAGAAGTTCTGATGAAACTAAGTGGGAGTTACTTACCATGTTCTGACTTCTGAAACACAGGGTCAGTGACTATGCTAGGGTGTCCTAAGCAAGATCCTGGGACCACTCAATGGCCACTAGATTAACTTCAAGAGAAATGATTTCATTTAAGAGGGCTCTATCTTGCTCTGATGTTTAAAATACAAAAACTCTGGAAAACTTAGTGGGGTTTTTTTTTGGCTTTGGCTAGCATTTGTTGAGGTTGTCAATATTGAAATTTATATTTTAAGAATTTAGGATAAATTCTACTTCCCAGTTGTGTTTCCGGAGTTAAGTTCATTATTTGGGATGATTATTTACAATGTTTACAGAATCAATAAAATCCCAAATACCCTCAAATATCAGTAGTAATTGAATAAAGAACTTGACATAATAATTTCCTATCTTTTTAAAATCACTTGCCTTCTCAGTTTCTATTTCCTCATTATTATATGAATATGACACCTTAAATCAAAATTCTTTTGACTGTGTGGCATAGTTATTAAGGAGAGATGCAAAAATGAAATTTTTCTTTTCAGATACTGAAAAGAAATATTTTTCTATTCAAGCATTCTCAGAGGCTTTGGAACCACATTAATTTTGAAGAGACATAATATATGGTAACCAAAATAGTCTTCTGGTAATCAAAGCTATTCTACTTATGATGCCGTGTAAAGTTCTTCTAAATAATTATGAAAACATTCGTTGTTACAGGGTGAGGAATTAAACCTTTTTGTTTCATCTGCCCTCAGATATTTGGCTCCACACTAAATTTCAGTTGTTCCTTCTGTCTCATCTTCTTTTTTAAAGCATCTTAGAAGCTTTACAGCAGTGGTGTCTTAGAAATATGGGGTGGGCATGTTAGCGCACAGGGTTTCTGATTCAGCAAATCTGGGGGGGGGCTAAGCACTTGCATTTCTAATCAGCTGACCCCACTGGCCCAGGGACCACATATTGAGAATCGCTGCCTTAAAGAGTCATTTTTTATATTTTCTTTTATATGTGCTTTGGTGTCATTCAAATACATGTAGAACAAGCTTACAGTTTAACATGAAGCTGATCTAGCAGGAAGAAATGCCTGCTGCTCACTAAGGCTTGCGTTTGCTGAGTAAAGTTTACAAATTTCCAATCGACATCATTCTGGTGGTGGTTTTATTGAGATCGAGGCAAGCCTTTGAATTTCTCACTTGGGGAAATGTTATATGCGATGATGAATTACCATGAAACTGTGGGGGGAAGTGCTGTTTAAGATATGATGGGACAAGTAAATAAATATTTAATAATTTGCTAATGAATACATGAATGATCTATGCCCTTTTAAATTCATGTATTATAGCTATTTACCCCCACCCTGCCATTTCACCACCAACTCTATTAGGAGAGGAACGTTGGAAAGGGGAATATTTTCTTCACGTAATTCCCAAACCCTAGCCATCGTGCTCAGAGTTTCCTTCCCTGTAAGATCTCTACAGGTCTTTTTATCCTCAAGAAGCTTATGAGGCAAAGGAAGAGCAGAGATTATTCTGCCCGTTGTATAGATGAAGGAATAAGGCTCTCCCAGGGCCAGTGTACTTATAAATCATGGAGTGGGACTGAATCCCAGTGGGACCTGCCATCCCAGGGTGTGTGAAGTCTTCGCTAAATGGAGCGTTCCTCCTTCAGGCCGAGGCAGACAAAGGGTTATACGTAAGGAGCAGCTGTCTGCTCACCACTGACCTAACTGGCAATGAGAAAGAATCAGCTGTTAGGGCTGTGAGAACTCCCCAAGGACCAGGCTCTCCTCAGAGCTACAATCAAGAACCTTGAACACCTGTGGAGCCCCCACCCCCCCACCCCTCACCGCTCCTGGGCAAGCAGCACACCTGTTGGGACTTGTCTTTCCACATTCAGCTGTGGGCATAAAACCAGAGCAGGGAGCAGGTAGAGGCTGTCCCAGGACCTGTGTTCCTCAGCTGGGTATCCATTCCCTTTCTCTTCCTTCCTCCTTATAACATTTCTTGCCTTTAGTCAGGTGGTTCCCCCTTCTTGCTGCATCTTAAAGATGAGCCTACTGACTTCAAGCCTGGACCACTGGTCTTCAGTGAAAGCTTAGAGACTGAGTGTGACCTGCATCCTTAGCATTCACGTGTAGGGCCTGGAATGCGGACAGCAACTTAATCTATATTTGTAGAGTGAGGGAATACTCTCCCGAAGTAAAAACTAGGATATTGGTTGTTTGACATGTGATGTTCAAAAAATATTTTGCATGTCTACCACTTGTTGGGCCCTATGCTAAGTAATAGGAATGTATTGTATAGGAAATTGACCCAGCCCCTGCCTTAATAGATTTTAACAAGGAATATAGACAATTAAACAAATGATTGCCATGCATGTGATGGTGTGAGATCTAACAGATGAAGAGCTCTTACAACCTCCAAGCTTGGCCTTAAACAGAATCACAGAACACGCCAGAGCCCTTGTATCTGGCTGACTGTAAACCAGATATTTCTCTTCAAGGCCTTGCATTAGACAATTATTTGCTGAAATTCCCCATTTCCTCACTTCCTGCTCATCTTGGTCTCTTCCTGGCCTCATTTGGCCCTGGGTTAGGAGTTCTCACTCTGCCTCCCCAGCATATTTTCGATCCTATGGAGCAATGCTAGCTTTGTTGGGGAAGTCATAGCAGCTGAGCAGCCTGTTTGTAAATTAAAGCTATAACTTTGAACTTTGAAAGCCAGGGAAGGAGCGGCAGTCACCTACAAATCATTCTGCTGAAGAAACCTGGATTTGCAGCCTCCTTCAATCTTCTGGAACAGGAGGTATGAGACACTTTGGGGGATCTAGGGTCCAATTAAAAATTATACCTAACTGGACATGAGAATTTCAAAGGCTGATACAATTTTTTGAGCACAGACGCTCTGCAGGATCTGAATGCTCAAGCAATTTCTCTTTTTTCTTCAATTTTGGAAAGAAAGTTATCAACTTAAAAAAGAGTGGCATTGAAGAGCATGCTAATTAATCTAACCATGCTTGGCAAAGGAAAATTTTTAGAGTGCTTTTTCTTCCTAAGTAAAACCCCACTCTTTGGAAATGGCTGAGCTGCAGAAACATCTGGGGGCACTTTTTGGCATTAAGAAGAAGTTTGGCCCTTAATCCAAGGTTAATTTACGTGGGATGAAACCATAGCTAGTTCAACTTCCTATCATGCGTTCAAGAAAACCCTCCGGCCTCGGATTCTCCAGGCAGAGTTCATTTACATTTTTTATCTCCCTATAGTCAATTCTGAGATTCCAGTGGTCATGTTCAGACATAACTTACCAGAAGAGTTATTTCATTCAAAAACATCTTAATTTTCAGTGACATTTCGAGTCTTCAAATCTGCGCTGTGGAGATTTCTCTATTTTGACATGTTCATTCTGGTTGAGTAAATTTAATGTTCAAGAAACCAATTCAAAAGTAAAAACTGTGTTATTTTTTTTTCTTTTTTCTTTTGCCATTGGGTTCCTACATGTAATCAAGAAGGGCTCATCCTTTCATTACCCTTTCCAGTAGTTCAGATTTTTAATTTCCATTTTTAGTGTTTGTAAACTACAACGGAAAATGTGTGTTCTGCTGAACTTGAGTTGGAATGAAATTTTTGAGAACTTCTTCCCACTGGCAAAGATCCTACTGAGGTACACACCAGTGTGGAGGTAAGAGAATTATAAATATTCCCTTGGGAGGGGAGGGTGAATTTTATGGTGGAAAGGGTTCTACTTGAGGAACAGGCAGACCTGTGTTTAGATCCCAGATCTGCCACTAATTCATTGTGTGATTAACCTCTCAGCTGAAAAGGGGGGATTATATGGTCTTCTTGCTTGTAGTGTGAAGACTAGGGACCATAAAGGGCTTAGGTTGGTGCCTGTCTCGTAGTCAAGGCTGGAGGGATGGGAGTGATTATTGTTACTCCTCTTCATGGGCAAACTCATCTGGGATAACTTTGCCCAGATTCACCTGGGGTTATTCTAATTTCTGTTTGAGAAACTAGCTGCCCCATACCCTCCATCCACCCTTAAGTAAGTGGTTGTGCAATGCCAACTATTGCACAAAGTACTGTCACTGAGTGAAATGCATTTTCCACTTGAAAAGTCAAGTGTTTCTTACAATTCTAAATATTGGGGCAAAAACAAACAAAACAAAATAATCTAACTGGAAAGTGAGATCTCATACCTAGCAAAATACTGACTCTAAAATAGGGAAATGAAAGACTGACTCTAAAATCAATGATGCATTCTTTTGTTCAGTAAATATTTATTTACTTAATATGTGCTGGACCCTGAAGGGGATATATAAATAGTAGATTAAAAAATCACAGTCACCACTTCGATATGTAGAAATATTTTTATTTTCCTGAATTCAGTTAACGTAGGAGCTGGAAAGTGAACGAGGTGAAAAGCCAATTTAATATCCTAAAGCTAACTGAGGCACCTCTGCTTTATTCAGTCACTTCAAATTAGCTCAGCCTATGTGGAAGGGAGGCTGTGAGATGTTGTGTTATCACAGGAAGGGACTTTGATTCCCACAGATTACACTGAAGTCTTGCTGTTTGCATGAAGGCCTCTCTTCTCCAAGTACCTGCTTCAGAAATGTCTCTGGATGGGGCAAAGCACTACTAAAGTATAGTTGCTTGTCCATTCTTGCTGGCCTTGAGGTCTAGCTGTGAGCCTATTCCATCCACATCTTGGAAGGTGAAATCATTTTGAACCTGGTATATAGCAAACATTTGATTTCACTAATAAAATAGAGAAGGACACCAATGAATTTGAGAGGTCCTTTGGATATATAGGTAAAAATGCCTGACAGCTTCCTAAAATGTGGGCCTGAAGCTCTGAGAATAGCCAGAACTCAGAGAAGCACAGGTGGGAGTGGTAGTATCTGAAGGAGGTGTCAGATGAGTGGGGTGATGATTTGCCATGCTCTGCAGTGGAGGGGCTTGTCTCCCACCTGTAGGTTCAGCCTTCCCCCAGATGGAATTTCTATTGCTCTCGGGAGGAATGGGAGGAATCTCCCATGTACTAGCTCATGCCTTGGCTTCCTCTTATTCTTGGTAGGGTGGTATACTAGAGTTCCAGTCATTCATTTGCAATCTTTTCTACTCCTGTCTGATGTTCTTCCTCATATGGAGTGGGAGGGGTCTGGAAAGGGGCTCAGTAGTACCCTGGGAACTTGATTGATCATGGCAGTTGAGCAGCGTGGTACCCACAGTGTATGGAGCAAGTACCAGTTCAGTATCTAATGAGGTTTCTCAGTCAGTCATAACTGACCATGGTTCAAGCTCGTTATCCAAGTCCATATGACATATGATGATAGAGGAGGAACAAAATGCAAATTCTAGAGGAACCAGACCCTGGAACCTGATATGTAGTTGAGATGTTAAGATGTGGTGGCGGGAAAGAAGAGCTCTGGGGTAGGAAAGTGACATCTTTTGAGGTGGTTCTTAATATACTTTGTTCGTCTGATTGACCAGAGTCACTCTGAAACAGACATTTTACTTAAATCAGGAGTAATTCTTAGCTTGACCCCGTATTCCTTGACTCCTCTATATCTGACTTTCCCCCAGGGACTAAGAGCCTGAAACTCTGATCCTTGTCATCCTTTCCTGTCCCTGCCCCTTCCCCTTCAGATCATCCTGGCAATTACTGCTTGCCAGCTTAAGCTCTGACTTCAGCCTGTTCTTTCCATTCCTGGACCCCTGCTTGGTGCCATCTGTGGAATTCCCATTGCCAATGCCTTGCCTTAGCCTACTCTCTGTTTCTGAAACATTCTTTGGAATGGCTCTCCAGGTATGTGGCTATATCTGATCTTCTTGCTATATGTTAGTCTTAGCCTTTTCTCAGAATTAAGAAATCCTGTAGATCAATGGCACCCATCTCCACTAGGAACTACAGTGTGGCTGCATTATCTCTGCCAGCTTTCAGAGCAGTCTTATAATAATTATTTCACAGGCCACAAAGAAGACTCGGAGAGGTTCAGTAGCTTACCCAAAGTCAGACAACTAGAAAGTGGCAGGCAAATTGGTTTTGTTCCAAAGCACATTCTGACTGAAAGCTACTTTCAAGGAAATTAGAAAGGTGAGTAAGATTGTGGTCAAGAAGAATAAGGTAGGAGTTTAAGATCTTTACAGAGGCCCGGTTTGTGAGCCATTTTAGCCTCTGAAGAGTGGGCTTGCTAATGAATGTAGTGGAGAAGAACAGATATGGAGGGCATGGAGGGCCATTCCATTCAAAGTTTCAGATGAGATGTCACCATGAAGTTGATTATAGTAAGCCTACTCTGCTCTTAGAGACTTAAAATGAAGACTAAATGTTATGTTTCCCTTAGAAACAGGTGCTTCCAGAGACTCATTCTTGGAATGATGACTGCTGAATTCACCTGGCCTCTAGATACAATCCTGTTATTTCCAGGCCATTGAGACACACATGCTATGTGTTTGCAAATTTACCCACAATATCAGGCCAGAGTCTTGACCACAACCTTGAGGAAGTCCTAACATTTGTGAGAAAAGGACAAGTGTAGCTGATCTGGATAGCTATGAATAGAAATGGCTCCACTTTGCTATATGCTCCTGATATAACACATCTTTATCCAAACTGTCTTTTTTTTCTCCCTAAGTATATGCAGAATAGCTAACATTCTTCCTTTTCCTCTTAGAAGACGGATTAGTACCACCTGTCTCAGCTGACATTCATGGGATTCAGCAGGAAAAAATGGTATTAGAAGGGAAAAGCTCCTTTGAATGCAGTATTTCAGGATTATTCTTTGGTTGCTAAACTGCTACCTTTGTATTCAAAGGTGATGAGACATTTTCTGGCTGAGAGACCAGGACATCGAAGAAAGGTGTCAAGTTAAAAGAGGGCTGATGAAAAGACTTGAACCAAAGCCCTTGGACAAGAGTGAGCGATTGATTGCAGGCGTTCCTTACATTTTCTTTTTACTGTTACAGTTAGGGGAAGGATTGTGGTCATTGCTTTGCAGCTCCACCCCACTCCCTCTTCTGTGTAAGTATTATTTCAACTGGATCTTTGCCATCCAACCCAGGTTACCTTCTGGCCCTCCCCTGAAGGTTCAAAGGGATGTCTCCCAGCAAGGCATCCTCAAACCTGCTCTTGTTCTTGGCATTCAACAGGGATGACATCATTTTTGCTGTCTGCCTTTTCCCCTTTTCTAAAATGAAGATGATGAAGTTCTCTTGCAGGAGCAGTTGGGAAGATCAATGAGTTAATGTTTTGTGAAACTCCTTGAGATTCTCACTTGAGAGGTGCTACAAAATAATTACAAAATCACTTTATTCTTAAATACTGCTTTTCTTTCAGGAAGCTCAAACTACCTTATGGAAATTATTTTATTCATCCTTCAGCATCCCATTGAGGCAGGCAGCGATTATTAGCCCCTTTCCCGTAACAGGAATATGGAGCACAAAGAGCTAAAATGACCTGGCCAAGGTCACACGGCATGTCATTGGTAAAATCAGCTGTAGAGCTCAGGTCCAACTCATTCATTCATTGATTCATTTGGTCAACAAATATTTACCCACAGTTATATTGTAGATCCTCAAGCTATTTGAAAGGGGAATATGAGATGCAAAGTTAAATGGAATACATTCTCTGCCACTGAAGAACTTGAGTTAATCCACTTGAATAAGTACATATATAATTATAATCAATATAGGTATCAAATCATACAATGCAGAAATATAAATAAAGATGCCACCAGAGTAGGTACTGAGAAAGAAACAAGTAACTTTGGCCTTACCAAAGAGAAATCATATGAACTAGCTCTTGAGTAATATGTTCACCAGTGGAAAAAAAAGAAGCAAAAGCAACATGTCTCCAAAAAGAAAATGCAAGAAGAGTGTGATAAAATTGGGGGGAGATACCCACTTGGCAGGCCAAAAGCATAGGGTTTATTGAACGGGAGATTAAGCCAAGAAATTTGAACTTTATGCACAAGGCAATGGAGAAGCATTGGAGATTTTTTCAGGTATAAGGAATTAGGTCAGTTTTTATTTATGAAGTTATTAATTCTGGTGGTTGAGTGCTAACAGTTTGAACAGGAAAGAGAACCAAGTCTGGAGACTGTGAATCCAGTCCCCTGACTCAATGTCCAGACCATTCAACAAAGTCTTTCTTTGTTGTTTTATGAACTATAGCTACAGTGTTATCTTTGAAATTTTGCACATAATGCTTCAAGAAAACAGCAGTAACAATGCGCTTTCGTGGCTAGGATATTTTCCATTTTCAAGAAGCATACAAATGTGTTAAAGAACAAATCATCTAGATGTAGCTTTTCAATGATGGTGCAGTGAGCAGCTGTCACTCTCTTATACTGAAATCCATCAGGCAAAACTGTTAAGTCTACATCATCTACTTATTATAAAAGAAAGAAAGCCTTTGTTACACTGTTTAAGTATCTCTCCAAATTAGATACAAGAGAATGATCTTCAATGCAAAAATAAAAGTGTTCATTTTTATATCACATGATAAACTATTCTGTTATTAGACATATTTATTTTTATTTTCACCTAGCCTTATAAATATATAGTCAATTTAAAGAACATTTTCATGATCATTTGTATTTTTTTCTTGTCAAAATCTCTTGTAAGTATCTGACAGACAAAATAGTAAAAACACTTTGCCTTCATTAGAGGATTTCAAAATGTTTTGCAGGTATGGATAGATGCAGATTCACAGACTCCTCGAGGGATTGATGTGGTAGGTGCATTTCATTCTTAGAATGACAGCTACTCTCGATCAGATCCCTTTATCTTCATTTGCAGAGAGCAGTAAGCGGGGACTAAAGCTCAGAAATTCAGAATCTTCTACAAAATTGATATCCTGACACATAGCTGATTAAACCATTCTGTACCTGAGACATGAGATAAATGCCTCTTGATTTACTGGTAATTAATTCATTTAGAATTCATATATATAGAGAGAGTAACATTTCATAAGGAAGACATCATATCTGTCTTATGTTATATTGAGTGCTTTAGTTAGGATAGGCAAGGTACTCCTGCAATAACAAATGATCCCCAAGTATCAGTGACTTTATCAACAAAGGTTTACTTTTGACTCATGCAAAATTCATTGCAGATCTGACTTTCCAGAGTGATATCCTCCAGATGATCGCTCTGAATTTCACTTTTCTATCAACATGTACTTCATAATTGACAGAGCAGGGTAAGAGGGTAGAGCTCAGATAATTAAGCACTTCCACTGAAAAGTTTCATTCTTTACTTCCACTCACATTTCGCTGGCCAAAACAAGTCACATGGCCATGCCTAATTTCAAGAGAACAAGTTATTATAATCTTTCCATATGGCCAGAAGAGGGAAACTTGGTATCAGTGAACACTATGATGTCAGCCACTAGCCTTTACTGATGCTCTTTTAACGTTAATAATTTTTTTCATTAAAAAGGAATCACATAGTTTCACTTAAACATATATTTTAGTCTTTGGAAATCAAATCATTTATTCTTAGTGGCATTCCTGGAAGACCTGCTTGTATTATTAATTCCATTGCTCAAATATATGAAACTGCTTATTGGTCAGTGCCTCTCACCTAATGGTGAGTTTTTTAAAGATAAGGAATGGGGTCCAATTTTTTCCTGTGTTTTCACCTCCTAGGAGAACGGCTGGCACAGAGCAGGTATTAAACATTTTCTCATACATTGTGTCATTAGCAATTTTTACTTCGTATATACCTGGAAGAAGATAGGCTAGCTTAATGGGTTTTTCTCTCGGGAGAATAAAAATGTTTAATTTTACCACAGTAGAAATTATTCAAAAACATTTCTGTAGTTGGTCTTCTGATGCATTTTCTGATTATACATTAATAAAGGCTAAGAAAATGAAGTGAGTTTTGGGAAAGCTTTCTCTAATTTTATAAATTATAAGGAACTGGGGTGGGGTTGGGCCAGAAATCACTACTTGATCTAGTGGAAAAGACACGTGGAAATCCTACTTTGCAAATCAACTCAGCTCAGGAACTAAAGGTATTTTTACACCTTACGTGGAGAAACTCATCCTAATCCATTGCTATTAAGGCAGATTTAAGGAAAATGGTCTTTCAGTGTATGTTTTCCTGGTTTGTTAAATTCACCTTTAGGTGTGCTAAGTCCTTGAAAAGATTAAAATGTTATAAAATTCCCAATATAGAGCAATTTGTTTTCTCCTTGAATTTTATTCCCATATTTCTAATAATTCATTCTAGTATATTGAAAATAATTGCTCTTCCTCACTGGCAAGGGTATATTTGAAGGCTTTTAGCATGATGCCCCTATTAACTGCAGCCCTTAGATGGTGTCCGTAGTCTTCCTTTAGGTACCATTTCTTACTGATTTAGCTGTATCATATTGAAAAAGAGTCAGTCAATACCACAGTGATGCGATATTTGTTTGAATGAAGCACTCAATATATAGGTTTTTTTCCTACTACCTAGGCATCTCAGCTTCTGAGATCCTTTGGATTCACTTACTTCTGCATTTTAGATGTTTACTACTGACGCCTTGCTGTTTAGAAAGAGCCATCGATGTGGATCTGATGCTTGGTCAGTTGGTTCTCTTTTGGCGTATCTGAGGCACCAGGAAATTTCCCTTCTTTACTTTCCCTCCTAGACCCTGAAAATAGGCAAAAAGCTCAAAGAAGGAATTAGAAGAGGAGGGTAGGGTGCTATTTATTGAGTAGTCAGTAATGGTACAGGGATGAAATCAAACAATCCTCTTTCATTTGCACTCTGTGCATCTGACATTATCTGGTGCTCAAGGGAGAGCAAGCCCAAGGAATTCTAAAGGATGGGAAAAAGAGCAGAGCTCTCAAATGCGAACTGATGTTTCAGGGCATTGTGTGTGTGTGTGTGCGTGTGCGTGTGTGATATTTGGAAACTTTCCTGTCAAAGTGATTGGATGACTAAGAGTGTCCAAAGTGGCTGGAGTAGGTGTAGAAAGGGAGGTGGAAAAGGAAGTAAGGACGGTTCCAAGAAATGGTAGGCAGCCTGAAGCCTGAGAGTTTGTCAGATGCTGCCTTAAGGGCATCTTATTTTAGTAACAATGGTGGCATAGTCATTTTCAGAGTTGTCTCAACTGCTTTTTTGGATGGGGGCAGGGAAGCACGGAGAAATAGAAGTTAAAAGTTCAAGGCTTCTAATTGTTACAAATTAAACATATTTAAAAAATAAACATATTTAAAAATTTTTTTCCAAACCTTGAAAAACATTTCTAGGTGGAGACCTCTTGGTCTTGTTTAATGAACACACACACATTATATATATATATGCGTATATCTTATTTCTACTTTTTTTTTACTCAATGCTATTTC
This sequence comes from Tamandua tetradactyla, assembly GCF_023851605.1. Classification (NCBI taxonomy): domain Eukaryota; kingdom Metazoa; phylum Chordata; class Mammalia; order Pilosa; family Myrmecophagidae; genus Tamandua; species Tamandua tetradactyla. The sequence goes on from NC_135338.1 coordinate 88,316,223, forward strand.
TTAAAAACATTTCTGCATACTGATAATGTTCATATGCCAGTCATTTTTACAGCTATCTGCATCAGATTTAGTTAATCTACTTTATTTGGGTTTGCTTATATGGAAATTTTTAGAGCTGGTGATCTTTCTGGACTTCAAGGTCATACAAATGTACATAACATAATGTAAAGTGTTTACCTTTGCCTATAAATTTGATACTGGCCAAGGGTTGCCCTCTTTTCCTCCATCTTGGTTCCCAATGGGACATGGCCCCCAAACTTTGAGATTTCTGACTCCCAATGCTCATCCCCAAAACTATCAATCCCAAGAAGGTGATTTTCATGTAATAATTTTCTGCTCATAGTTTTAACCTCTTTTGGTGCATTTCTATTATTTCTTTGTCCTTACTGGTGGTTACACCAGCTCCCAGTTTAATATCATTTGCACATTTCATTAATATGTGGCTTACTCCCTCTTCGAGATCCTTAATAAAGATGTTAAATTAGATTGTATCTGACATTGACCCCTGGGGCACTGCAATGCTTTAACGATATCCCGTTTTCCTGTCTGAAGTCTACAGAGTTCTTACAGAATGCGCAAGGCACAGCTTCAACCTGGGATAAATCTTCAATTTTAATTCTAAAGCAGAAGTCAAGTCATGTGGTTTGGGAGAACTTGACATTGCCAGAACATACTTGTAGTTGCTACGAAGTCATATTTTAGCAATTAAGTACAGGTTTGCCAGACTTATATGTCAGATTGCCAATCTGCTGACAATTACAAGAGATAGTCTCTCTCTGTCCTGTTTCATGCATTTCAGTCAAACTGAGAAGGGTCTTGTTTTTGGAAATGAAACTCGGCTTTTTTATTTCAAGGCTAGCAATCTCCTTTCACCAGCTTTTAAACTGCATGCTTCTTCTTTGCTTCAAAGCAGATATATCAAAGGACCGGTTGTACCAATACACTAAAGTAGACAGGTTTCAGGGAAATGTACCAAAGGCTCCAATGAGAATCTGGACACGAAATCAACTCTCAAATTTCAAGAATTTACAAGTTCTTCTTCTAAATTGGAACCATTTTATCTTTTAATAGAGAAGGTATAATACCATATGATACACTTGGCATTAACTCTCTCATCTATTTGGTTTAATCAGAGAAATTTAGTATGTATATCAGATGTAAAAGTTTCTTCAAATAAGTTTTAGAATAATACCTTAAAAATTAGGTTGTGTTACCAAGTCAACCAGAATCCCTATGAAATGAACTTAACTCCAGTTAAATGTGATATGTTCTCTAATCATATAAACATAAAGTCTTTGAAATCATTCCAAGTTATCCAATGTTTAAAAGTTCCCAGGTTAGACAGTCTCATTACCTTCTCTCATTATACCTTAAAATGAACTTCCATTGCCTTGAAAAGAGTTTTGGTCTCCTGTTGGGCACATACATAAGGTGGGTTTTTAGATTCAAGCAAAAAGAGAATAATTAGAAGAATAAACAAAGCTGGAACTTGAAACTGGCCTTGTGAACACATTTTGATTTTTTTTTTTTTGTTAACTATAAGCTCAAAAAAAGTACATTTCAGCGTCAATCAGAGGAGGCTGCATTGCTGTACAAAGTGATGGTGGGAGATGCTCTACTCATGGAGGGGGAAGGTGGGTTCACACATACAAAGGGTTTTGCAAAACTTTGATGATTCTTCATATCTAAGAAAGGACAATTTTCACCCAAGCGCGTTTCATTTGGGAATCTGAGTTGTGGAGCATCCAATTGATATTCTCATAGTGTCACCTTCAGCCCCCTTGTGACTCCCCCCCCCCCCCGCCTTTTAAGGAATTACTGACCTCACCTATATTAAGAAGTGGACAATGATCCAGACAGTTCAGCCAACAAAACAAAACAGAGTGATTTATTTGTGCAATGGAGTAATTTAAATCAGTGCTGTTTTGTTGGGTTGGGTTTGGGTGGCAGAATTTATATTATTTCCTCAATTCCTGGCTTCTCTTTAGGGAAACTAATCAGATATAAGAGTGTTGTTTACTCCCTAAACCTCAAAGCTCTAACAGTTTAGCCAGCAAGATTTCTCACCTAAAGAATAATCAGAATCATATGAGACATATATAATTTGATGCTGAATTCTTTCTCTTGACCTCTATATGCTTTTATCCTATTGCCTACTAAACAGGGCCACCTTAGAACCCAAGACACCAAGAGGGTCCCAAACTTGGTGGCCAGTGTTTCTACTTTGCTCTGTGCTGTGAAATGGGACTTAGCATGCTTCTGGGTTATTCTCTAATTAGTCATTCTGCAAATGTGGCTAGAGATGTTCCAGGTTGTTTTAGTTCGCTAAAACTGCCAGAATGTAACACACCAGAGATGGATAGGCTTTTAATAAGGGGATTTATTTAGTTACAAATTTACAATTCCTTGGAGTAAAGGCAGTAGCTTTTACCTGAGTTTCTCTGTCACATGGGAAGGCACATGGTGACAGCTGCTGGCCTTCTGTCTTAGCTTCTGGTTCCAATGGCTTTCCCCGGGGCATGTCCTTTCTGCATCTTCAAATGTCCAGGTCTGAGCTGCTCAGATCTCTTCTGACCTCCCTCTTTTGAGCCCCCAGCTAATTAAATTACATGTCACTTAATTATAGAAGGCACACCCCTTAGCTGACTGCAGATGTAATCAGACATAGGTGAATTTCACATGCTGATGATTTAAGTCCGCAGCAACAGAACAACTGGGCACATCACCTGGCCAAGTTGGTACCTGAACCTACAGAGGTGTTCTAGCTTCTATCTGTTGCCAAATCTTTAGCTAACTGATTTGGCAGCACTTTGAATTAAGTTCTCAACATAAAGTAGAAACCATCTGTTGTTCTCAGACCACTGTACAGACCAGGTTAGTTGCTATTCTTTAAAATAGTTCCAACTTGCTAAAGTGAGACATTCTTGTGGTGACTTCTTCATTCTTCTCTCCCTGGAAAGAGAAATGTCTGGTCCATCTGTTTCCTTCTGGTTCCCAGAGGTGGACTGTCTCTTTCTATACAGAGTCCTGGGAAAGAATGCCCAGAGCTTGTTTCTTATCTTGCACATGTGCCAGAGAAAGAGAAGTGCCAAGAGAAAAAGCAACAGGGAGAGGCTTCCTTCTGCTTTAGTATCAATCATGGTGGGCTTTCTTTCTCCAAGTGGTGTTTGCTTACTTGTCAGACCTGAACAATGTCATACTCTGTATTTTCCACAGATCTCAGGTTTATAATATTGTGAGGCCAGAAATCCTACTAATCATTACTATTTAGTATGTTCTAAAGGGTTTTTTTTTTTAAATGTGGGGTGTCTGATACAGTTGTCAGAGCCTATTTAATTTGTTTTTAGAATGGATAGCATTGTTGCTATTCAAATGCTGTCTGAGTCCTTGCACCAAAATGTTTATAAAATTATGCGAAATAAATATTTCATCCAGTGAATTCCTTAGACAACTTTTTTTAAAAACAACTTTTCTCTTAGATTTTTGTGAGTCACAAACTACCCAACTTACGTCCTCCAACTTGACATTAAAATGAAGTATCACCAACATTAATGAGAAGAGTGACATTGATTCTTGGAGGTGTAGAGTAGTGGCCAGAGGGAAGAACAGAGTTCTAGACACATGTGCACCCTCCACCCATGCTCCTGCCAGTCCCTCCTTTGTCAAGAGACTGAATCTTTGGATCTACCTTTGGGTCAGAGTCTATCACACTTGCTCTGTCAACCTGGTGAGGTTCCTGTGTTGATCATTTATTAAAGGTGTAAGGTGAGTTGTGTCACTCTCCTTGCGTTGAAGCTCTAGTGGGGGTCATTTCTTGGGGGGAATGCATGGGCTGGGAATTGAACCCCATTCTCCCACACAGCAGGCGAGCATTCTGCCACTGAGCCAGCCATGTACCCTCTCATGGCATCTTGCTGTGTGGCTTTCCATAAGTCTGTATAAAATCATATCCTTACCCTAACTTCAGGGCTTTGCATGATCTGGCCCTTTGCCACTCACTGGCCTCATTTCTATCATTGTTAGAGATGAGGCCATCGACTTTCTTGTAGAACCTTGAATTCATCTTCACAGCCCTTTCTAAGAGAGGCCCCTGATATCCTGAGTTAGGTTCATAACCCCCGCCTCAGCTCCCAACATTCAGAACCTTCTCCAGCTATCCCGTCTATACTCTGGCCCCTTCCAACATCCATACCAGGGCCAGCCCTATGCCATGACATGGATGCCAGGTCCACCTCCCTGACATGAATTGGACATGTGACTGTAGAGTCCCCTGCCCTCCTTCTGTATAGGACTCACCTTAGTGGTGAAATACCCACGTTCTTTATGCTGAAATATTACATAAAGGTTGGTCTTTTCTCCTTTCTGGCTAGTTCACACTGTACTGCAGAATGCAGCAGAGCACCTGCACAGAAAGTTTCCAGGTGAATACATGAAGGAGAGTGAGATAATGCCCGTGATACCAGTTTGAAACTACAAAGCACCACTTGCACATACAGTATTGATTTCATGGACATGAACCAATTAATTATAGAAACACAAGTATAGATGTCGGGTTTTACATCATCAGTACAAATAGAGATTGACCCGTGCAGCACTAGAAGACTCAGTTAATATGTTAGCTAATTGTAGCATAATTCTCCATGATTTCAGGACTTAGCTATCGTTTTAATGTGAGCATGTCAGTGTTGTAGTAAGTGCTAGAACTGAAAGATCTGTTAGTGAAACAGAAATGCAAATAATGTGTGTATTTTCTGTCAAGATGGCCACCTTTCTTATTTCAAAACCAAATGGTTTTTCCAAGTCCGCAGTTAAAATTTAAAAATAATGATCATTTGCATTTTACTTCTAGATAGCAGTTAACTTCTGAAGGATTAAGGCTACGTTGTTTAAGCTGATAAATATTGAATTAAAGTTGGAGAAATATTTTTTATCTGGTGACTTTTATCATGGGGAATCTGTCTAGGTTTAGTCAAATCAAATTTTCCAAAGTAGAGAGAGTGGTAAGAAAATATGGCTTTTATCTCTGTAATAATTTTTGGATTTTTAAGACCTGTTGAAAACTTCTTTGGCATGAATCATTTAAAAACTTGGTTTTAAAATTTCCTTTAGAAATGAATATTCAGTGAACCATTATGATTCTAAAGTAGAATAATGTTTGTTTAAATTTATGGATGAAAGTTGGGTTTATTAAACTAAAACTTTCCCACTGGAAGATTTTATTATAAGGCAATATCTTTGGAAAATTGTGTTAAAATAACCTTTTCCACCAAATTTATTCCTCACACGTGAATTTATTTGTTTGCATAGCATAACAATGAAAAAATAAAATGAAACATTCTGAGCTAGAAGTTCGGAGACAATATCTCTCTTTGAGAATTTACAGCCCAAGTTTAGAGTTTAGAGAATAAGTCTTTATAGACAAGACTTATTTTTCCTTATTGGGTGACCAGTTTGTGCAACAAGTAAACCAGAAAGGCTTCCTACAGTTAAAATTAGAAGATGGCCCATATATTCTTTTTCCTTCTGTTAAATTCAGATCATATGATGAGCTTGATAAAGCACAGCAAGGCAAATGTGCCATAATTCAGCATATTTTCCATTTCAAAAGTAACAGAGAACTTTAGGTGGCAAAGTCTTTATTTTGTAGGAATAATAGTAGCAGTCTTAAAAAAAGGAGCCTGAAGAATCACATTTGAAACAATATCTGCAAAGAAACCCTTAAAGCCCATGTACATTTTGGAAAATTGGCTGATTGTACTGGAATTTTGTTTGGTTAATGCATCCCCAAACTTCCTTTGATGCCTGTAAACAAAACATTTGATTTTTATATTTAATCTACAGCTGGGGGAAATTTTAAAAATAATCTTTTCAAATTTTGATGGGTAATGTATTCTTATTTTGAGAAACAGAACAAAGTTTGCAGCTGTTAGAAAGATTGCCATTAGGTATCATGCCATCCTGTTAAAGCTACAATATAAAATATTGAAAGGTATAAATGAAATTCATTCTGTAAAGAACCAATGAATGCATATAATAATTTTCTGAGGATGTTTATTTCTAGAAATTTTTCTATAAAATATCTCTGAAAGGGCATCTCGTTTTGCTTTAGCTGTTCCCTTTGGAAATCAATCACATTTGCTTAATGTATGAACCTGGGCATTTTAGAGCTCACACAGAGACAAGTAGAGTTTGGAACCAACTGAAAATACGGGACACAATCACATTAGCATCTCTAATGATTTAAGACATTCTGCACAAAAGTGAGAGAGGATGGGGCATGGTTTGGTCATTATAAAAATATAAGTTTTGCTGAAAAGAAATGCTCATTTTTGCATTGTCTCAGAAGTACCGACCCATATTTAGTCACAAAATATGTTACTTCTAATGATGGGCAAAAGAGGGCCATTTGTCTTTCTTAAGAAGTTTAAGGATCATGTTCATTTAAAGTTATTATTTTCACAGAAGTTAGCAAATAGTAAGCACACTATGCAGGAACAGTTTCTTTTTGTTTAGAATATAAGAAGTGTGTTTACATATACATTTAAAGTATAGACGCACATATGGTTTTAAATAATCACAATTGCTGAAGACTCTGAATCTTCACTTGGGGTTACAGATTTAAACTGTTCTTCATAATTCTCTTTGCACATTTGAACATATTATGTTTGGTAGACTTAAGGAAAAAAGTCCTGTGGGACTTACCTTAATTGATTTTATATGGTATGAATACACATACTCTCAGAGGAAATTCCATCATTGTTGTGTCCGTATCATTGGTCTTTGCTTAATGGCATTCCAGTAGTAAATGGCCCATTCTACTTGCCACTGAATTATTAATATACCAAGGGATATTTTAAGCAAACTGGTTTTATTTATTTATTTATTTGGTACCCAAGAAGAGCGCTACTGTTTTACCACTGAAAATTTTAACAGAATTAAAAATGATCAGTGAAATTATTTAAGTCTTTCTAGTCAGCCCAAAGTCGTTCTATATAATGAAACACCAAATTGAATTTACCTCTCACAAGTTTATTCACCCATGTTATTGCCAAAGTAATATTAATTTTAGCAGTTTGATGCTTGTTTTCCTCCCTCTGCTTTCTCAAATAGAGGAGATTGAAGCTCATTCAGTGGTCCCTTTCCTACTTTTCTTGTTACTTTGGGACCAGCAGGAAGAAAGAAGACGTCCATAAGATTTGGGCTCATTTTTTAAATGATAGGTTTTACCTAAAGGTAATCAATAATCAATGATCAATCAACAATATGTCATCCTTCTATAATGGATGGGGACCGATTTCATTATTGCAAAACCCGTCCCTGCTAGGTCTTTCATACTTTGTTCAAAAACAGCAGTAGTGGGTGGGCCACAGTGGCTCAGCAGGCAGGAATGCTTGTCTGTGAAGCCAGAGGACCCGGGTTCAATTCCCAGTGCCTGCCCATGTTTAAAAAAAAAAAAATGCAGTAGTGCCTATGCTTGAATGCATTATATCTCATGACATTCTCCCTGTTCCTTTTGATTTCCTTCCCTACCACCAATCCAGAGGAGACCCTATGTTATTTCTTTTAAGAAAGGAATTAAAAAATTTCAATCCATGGGTCATGGTTGGATTATGAAATTTTTCTTCTGACGCCCTGAACAGTTACTTAAATTAGTTGGTGTTTTTATTACTTCATACTGCTTATCTCGTTATCCCTTCCTACTCATTCTTCAGCCAATGAAGCCAGATAGATTCAACTTTTTCCATTCTTAAAGAATCAGTACTCTCAACCACTATTTTTTCTTACCTTTATATTTCTTCTTAAAGTCCTCTCAATTATGTGGAACTGCTAAAAATTTTTGATGCTCACCTATAGATCTTCGAGGAACTTGAACAATAATTTACACTCCAAGGTTTCAAAAAGAAGAGGCAAAAATAAGAGTCCATTTGCATTTTCTCCTCTATTGAAAAATATTTAGTTTAGAATTAATTTTAATGAATACAGGAGAGTTTAAGATCCAGTGGAAAAGGTGACATTCTTTGGGGCCCATAGTGGGGCATCTGGAGCTAGCACATGGAAGGGGGTTCCAGCTTTGTACACATCTTTGTTTATGGGGCCTGGATTGACACAGCTGACAGTTTCCCCATAATTTTAATAGAGACACGTTGGCATTTTGAGGGGGTGGGGGAAGAGTTGGGGAGGCACACTTCACAATGGGGCAATCCACTAGTTGAAGATATTATTATCTGGACTCTCCCCATTTAATCATGGGCACCGGGCCTTTCATCCATTTTTCTGTCTTTTGCTTTTGGTTAATGCTTTCCCAGCCAGATCTGCCAAAGGGTCATTGTCAGCCAGCCAAAGAAAGCTTGCCTCCCAATGAGGATGTCAGTGGTGAGGGCTCGGAGGTGGTGCTCCTGGGCTGCCCTGCTGATTTCATCACTCCCCGAGGTGTGGCCTGAATGTAGAACACAAGGCAGCAGTTGCCGGAGGGCAGGTTTCTTAAGCTCAAAGTCAGAGGCCATGGGCTGAGACGGCCAAGCTTTGGGACATCAATTGGGATTTAGTTGGAAAGGAGCCTGCACAGTCTGTATGGTGAGTGCTCACCACTAATCTCTGAATTGTCCCTGAATGGAGCCTTCAAGTTTTCCTGTCTCCACCCCTTCCATGCTTTAATACCAGCAGTAGTAAAATTAAAGAACAAATCTTCATGGTAGCATCAGCAATTTTCATCTCAAAGGAGAAGAGAGGAAAACATGGCCAACCTCTATTCCTGACTTTAAGATTTGGGGAACAGCTAAATATTTTAGGGTCTACTAATTCTAGTGGTGAAGCTAACAATCTAGCGAAGTGTCTCCATTATTTAGCAGAGGACAAATGAACTGTGCTGTGACACGCTGTCACGAATCTGCCATTCCCGGGCCAGGCAAGGAACATCTCAAGCGACCTTGAGAGGGAAATGGAGGCCAGCCAGAGTGTTGTAAAATAAAAAAAAAATTTAATTTATATATGTATATATATATATTGCATTTAAAAAATTACTTTAACGCTGAGTTTACTTTGTGTTCCTAGTGGAAGCACAGGAAAAATCAAATGTCTTGATCGTCAGGAGTGGCATTGTGATGTGGTGGTCAAGTAATGTGATTTAAAGATGTTTGTGAGAGGTATTTATTTCAAGGAGGGCATAAACTTCCGTTTAAGAAAGGCTTTTTCCTCCTTGCTTTTGCTGCTCCTGGCTTCTCCATCCAGATGGGAATTAGAAAGTGGGATTCTGGTTTGGGCCTGGGGAGTGAGGGGAATGCTTGGTCCGCTCATTTAAAACAACTGGATTTTTTGCTATTCAAATGTAGGAAGCCTAATTACACTCTGGTAAATTCTCTCCAGTCTACCAAACACAGAAAAAAACAGTGACAGAAACTGAAAGGCCAAAAAAAGAGAAAAGAGTCCCTAAGACCTAATGAATCCAAACTAAACACCTCTCCACAGAAATGTCAAACATTTCTCTTAGCACAAAACAAGGCTTAAAGAATTCCCTGCTTTTGTCTCTGGCCTAATTCCTTAAGCAGAGAGGGGGATTTTCCTCTGGGAGTGTTATTTCACAAAGAGTGAAACAGCAAATAAACAAAAGACTCTCAAAGAGAGAGAGAGTATAAATAAAATTCATGACTCCTTAAAGAGTTTACCCTGAAAGAATGTGGAGGATTATTTACAATTAAAGCATAGCCTGTAGAATACAGTTATTATATATGCAAAAAGAAGAAGAGTGCATTTCATTCTGTTCACAAGAAAAGTGCACCTGGATGCTCGAGGTTTATACAAAAAAATTATGAAACATCATTTTCCTAAAGTCTTTTGGCTGTTTTTGTTTTTGTACATGTATTTTAAAACTTCTTAGACACTTAGGATAGCATTTTCTAATTTATACTTTAAAAAAACCCACATACACTCAAGTTGCAGGTGATGCTTGTTGCTATTTTATTAAAATAATAAATCCGTTGAAAGGAAAAAGCTCCAAGAAGAAGTTTTGCATGTGTGCCTAAAATCGTTTTTTCTTTTTTGCATTCAACAAACACCTTTCAAATTAATGTTTTCAGGGGTGGCAATATTCTTTTGGCTGAGTAAAAGAAAAGTTATGATCTGTTTGGTAAAGAAGTTTGCATTGAACAGAAAAGGAAGAGAAAGAACAAATTTAGAATTATCGAGTTTCCTGGAAAATCATATGACAATCCAATGGGGTAGGTTAATGACAGAAATTAAGCTGGAGAAGGGGTAAGATGAATATGAAGCAAATGAAAGTTTCAGTATTAAATGTACCAGGCAGCCAAAAAAAAATGATTATTAAGATAAAGAAGCAGAAGCTACAGAAACCACTTGGTTATAAATTATAGAGCAATTAGCCCCCTTTTCAAATGATGTGTGTAGTCATTAGGCATTTGAACTCTACTTTCAGTGTGACTTAAAGTAATCTCAATGATCATGTTAAAAACCCTGGTATAAGGCTATATGGACAAGTGGATATGTATACATGCATACACACAAATTGGAGTTTAAAGGTAGAGATCTAGTAAAACCGTGGTCCGAAGGCTGAAGCAATGGCCGGGGACATGGAGCCAGCATTTAAGCGCTTGCAGAGTTTACAGCAAACTTTAGATTGCGTCTTATCCTGACATGCCTGTCTCAGTGAAATATCTGAAACATTTGGCCCCATGAGAATAAAAGAACAGTGCTTATATTTAGCATCTGCTGCCCCCAACTCAAACTTTGCTACTAATAAAATTCAGCTCCATGGAAAAGAATTTGAATTCCAGCTGGGCAGTTTTCAAAATAAGATGAAAAGTTAAGCAGGCAATTGGTGTGTATTTAGGGCTCAAAACACCTTGCCCCTAAGAAGACTTGAAGGAGTTAATCCCTTCTCAAGATAATCCACTAAAGAGCATCCTTCATTATGATGTTAAAAGCAAGGATCAGTGCTGGGGAGTCTAACAATAGGACAGGGGGCTTTTGAGTCCCAACCGCATTCTTCCCAGGTTAGAAACAGAAACTGCTGTGATTCCAGCTGAAAAATAGAGCAGGAGTTTTCTCTTATGTTAAATACTCAGATAGAAGGAAGGAAAAAAGATCTACCATGTTAACTAAATTCCTCATGGGATGGGTTTTCTTGGTGACTAATCTTCCTGATTTAAAAAATTTTTCTAAATGACTGCACTGTCAAGAGAGAAATAGCTCTACAACTCAACAGTTACATGTTTTGAATTACTTTTGACTTCACAGAAAAATGAAGTTTTGATTGAGTCACAATCAGTTACCTCCCCACCATCACCGTAATTTATTCCATGAGCCCAAAACTCACAATAAACTTATTCTAAAATAATTATCTGATCAGAAATTTTACTCGATAAGAGATTAAATTATAAATTTGTGGTCCGACTTCATTTCCCAAAGAGCCTTAATAATTTTCCATAAACAGAAAGACAAAAGTATATGTTATTTTTAGGGAAATCAATCTAAAAAGCATGATTTAAACTCTTGTTTTTGCTCGGTTTTAGTATTGGTAATCCAATTTACCATTTGAAAGTTCTTGAATGTTACTACTTTTGAAATAGTTCATGAGAAGGTAGTTTTACAAATATTAACTATAAGCCCATATCTTAGGTTGATCAGGATAGCAAGTTGGCCATCTCAGGCTAAGGGAAATATTTTCTTTTTCCTCACTGATGCAAAGTGTAAATGATTTTTTTGAAAGGTGTATTTGTTTTCAAGGAACTTTATTCTTAGCAAAACTGAAACAGGGAGATAAAAAGAAAGATGTTTTTCGATGGGAATCAACAGTGATCCATAAATGCATGTCTGTATACTTGGCCTCAGATAATCCTGAACCAATCCTATTGTGTGCCAGGCAGCTGGGTTCCAGAGAACTCAAGGAGCTGGGGATGGACATGCACAGTTCTGGGGGTTCAGGCTGGGCATGTTTTGGGGTAAATCAGTAATCAGTAGAGCTGGAGGGACAAGCAAGGGCTGCGATGTTTGGATTTGGATTAGCTAAAAGTAGCCATTAAGAAACACTGGTAGACAAAGAATTTGAAGGAAAGAAACAATATAGAAGCCCTTGAGAGATGATCAAAGACCAGATATTATATGGAGGAAAATTGGAAGCTAATATTTCAAACAGAATTTTATTGATATTTAATTTCCACGAGAATCATCGTCAAAGAAAAGGAACTTTGGGTCAGAATTTTGTCACTTACCAATGAAACAACGTTTTCTTTCTATTTTTTTTTTTAATTTGAGTAAATGGGGCAACTTTACTGAACCCACAGGTTTAGTGTGAAGAGTGTGAGAAAGCACATCAAAACCCATGTTATCGTGACACACAGATGGCAAAGGAACAGAGACCTGAAATTTGACATATGGCACAGAAACTCATTCTGTGGTGAAGGGAAAGACTCCTTGTCTTCCCAAACCAGAGTGTTTTGGGAAGAGAAAATAATATGGTCTATAAATGGCCACGTGTCTGACCTATTGTAAGCTCTCCATTAATTGTAACTTTTTAAAATAACAGCATATGTATCATATATAGACATCACATACATAAATATGCATCATGAAATGTCTGACTCACAGGAAATATGCAGCAAACATTAGATTTTGTTCCTTGTAAGTGTATGTTTCCTTATTTTAGAAGAAAGTGGTCATTGTAAGTTTTATTCAATAAATGCAAGCATTACTAAAGGTTTTGCTCTTATAGCCAGTTCATTTCCTAGCTCATATGCTTGAAGGTGAATCTTAGGAAAAAGATTTTGAAGAATTAATTAATGTCACTCATTTTATTCCTCTCATTTTCTCCACACTTATGTTATCAGGAAAGCCTGGCATTGGACAGTTGAAGCAAGTACTCAATTTCTAGAATTTTTGTATCTTGAGAACCGTGATTGTTACAGTCAAGCAGACGTATTCTATCCCCTCCCTCCTTTTGCAGCACTTAGGCAGAATTTGTCATCTTTATCTTTTCACTCTGAGGTTCCCATTTTAAGTAATTTCAAAGACAGGCTGCTACTAACTCAGGGATAAAACACCTCTCACTTGAATTTTATTCATTTATTCATTCATCATAGATTATTGAGCTATCATTTATCATGAAAAGAAAGCAGGAATTACAACCCATTTACTTTTTATATATTACTTCCTCAGTTAAACCTTTTAACAGTCAGGTAAAATATTATTCCCAGTGTTTATTTGAATAGATGAAGAAACAGATTAAAAATTTGACCACTGACATAGAGTATGGTGAGTATGAGGCAAAGCCAGAATTTGAACCTCAGGGGTCCAGTTCTGAATGACTTCTCCATGTGGCATTGCAGCAGTGGGGAGGTTTTAATCTGTTTGGTTCTCTCAAGAAGGGACACATCCGTGGGGTCCTTGGAAATGTTTGTGGGCTCGTATCATCTGCCCTTAGCTGCTTTATTAGTGGAGACTCCTGGTTTCTACAGTGTCCTGTTATTTGGCAACTAGGACCAGAAAACCCACCTTCTGCTGGGCTGATTGGAGGAAGGCCAGTCTCTCATGCGGCTGCGGAATCACAGCTCACTCAGATGCCAAGTTCCTGCTAAAGGCCTAAATATGCAGTATGTGCACGTGTCATAGAACAAACTGCTCTATAACCGAATGATCTAGACTTCCGCCTGGAGGGAAAAGGGCAGAAGAGTCCCTGACATTACTTAGGGAACATGTGCTCCCTGGCAAGCAGGCCAAAGAATTGAATCTGAATATTTTCATCTTGCTAGAGTACCATGCATTGGCTAAGGGTTCAATAACTACTAATGGAATTGAAGTCATTTGACCAAATAAAAGAAAAAAAAAAAAACAAAAAAGATGGGTCAAGAAATTTTCTTAGGTTAAGAGGCGATCTCAAATTTATACCTTAATCGATAATGATTTGCAAATTCATTATCCCCCAACACTCAGTCGGTGCTGCTGGCTGCTTAGTTATTTTTAAACTTTTACTAGGTGCATAAATACTTTCTTTTTAATGAGAATGAAGCTGGCCAGTCTGTGCTTTATCGTTAAATTCGACTTTATTCTCAAATGTTTCGGTTTCTAGTTAGCCCTTTTCAGAACTCATTAGTTCATCTTTTTTCCTTTTTCCTTCTTTTCTAAAAAAAGGAAAGGAAAGAAATATGAGACGGAGCTTTTCTTGGCTGGAAGAGAATGTTTTTCTCTTGGTTGAACCAATAATTCAAGTTGCTTATAATGCCAATTCAAGATCAATTTGGGGGATGGTGGGCAAGCCTGGGCTGTGTCTGCCATCTGATCGTGGATTATGACCTTGTATGGATGAACTTTCAGCTGCAGCAACCTGAAATTGTGGGTGGAATAGGGAAAATACTGTGCAGCTCTGAGCAAAATGCAACATGGTTAGTCATCAGAACATTTGACACTGATACATCTTTTGTCATCAATCTCTCTTCCTTATGGTTGAATGGTTGTGCACATACATTTTTACATGTGTTCTTGAAAGAGATGATAATGTCAAATAAGTACCCTTTATTATCAATAATGGGACATTTATATCCAATGTTTTACTATTGCGAGGCAAAAGTAAAATTGAAGTGCAATAAGAGCCATATTTTCTTAATGTAAAGATTACTCTTTATTTTCTAAAATATGTATATAAATATTGTGGTTGGTTAAAATGTAAACACACAGGTTGTTGGCCAATTATGAACTTATAAATTCAATTAAATATTAAATAATAAAAACAATAATGGGTGGTATGAGGATTTTTAGAACATCTGGGAAATTTAAATAATTTTTTTGTAATATGAGAATCCAATCAGATGAGAATCCAAATCAGTGCTCAACCAGGGCCATTCTAGCCAATCCTAAAGAATACCTAGGGCAATATATAAGATTCTGCAATGGTTCCATGTACTAGAGTAACTTTCCAGAAACCTGGAAAGTTTCTGGAAAGTTTCAGATCCCCCTACCCCATGTTAGTGACAGACCCCTCCAATACAAAAAATTTCTTCCTCCAATCAGCCCAGCAGAAGGTGGGTTTTCTGGTCCTAGTTGCCAAATAACAGGACACTGTAGAAACCAGGAGTCTCCACTAGTAAAGCAGCTAAGGGCAGATGATACGAGCCCACAAACATTTCCAAGGACCCCACGGATGTGTCCCTTCTTGAGAGAACCAAACAGATTAAAACCTCCCCACTGCTGCAATGCCACATGGAGAAGTCATAAAAACAATAATGGGTGGTATGAGGATTTTTAGAACATCTGGGAAATTTAAATAATTTTTTTGTAATATGAGAATCCAAATGTAAACACACAGGTTGTTGGCCAATTATGAACTTATAAATTCAATTAAATATTAAATAATAAAAACAATAATGGGTGGTATGAGGATTTTTAGAACATCTGGGAAATTTAAATAATTTTTTTGTAATATGAGACTCCAAATCAGATAAATTTTTCTAAGAAAATTAAATGATTAATAACCTCAGGGCTATGTAGGTAGCAGAGAAACTTACACTACCTGTAGGCACGCCTAAGAGTTACTTGTGGAGGACCTCTTTTGTTGCTCAGATGTGGCCTCAGTCTCTCTAAGCCCAACTCTGCACGTGAAATCATTTCCCTCCCCTCTACATGGGACATGACATCCAGGGGTGAAAGTCTCCCTAGCGATGTGGGAGATGACTCCCAGGGATGAATCCAAACCTGGCACCATGGGGTCAACAATTTCATCCTGACCAAAGTGGGGAAGGGAAGTTTAACTAATAAAATATCAGTGGCAGAGTTCAAACAGAGTCGAGAGGTTACTTTGGAGGTCATTCTTACGTAAGCCTCAGTTAGACCTTGCTGCCTATCATAACCTGCCAGTGCTCAACCAGGGCCATTCTAGCCAATCCTAAAGAATACCTAGGGCAATATATAAGATTCTGCAATGGTTCCATGTACTAGAGTAACTTTCCAGAAACCTGCAACCTCCAGGTGGGTCCCTGGTCCAGAAAAATCCTGAAACCTGGCCCAGCCTCTCCAGAACATCAAATAGTTCTATCCCCCTACCCCATGTTAGTGACAGACCCCTCCAATACAAAAAATTTGGAATGGCCATAGCCCAAACACCTCTAAAGAGAGGGATGGAAAAATCAAAGGTGATGGTGGAGTTATACAGAGAAGATAGGATTTAAGAAATGAATATGAATGCTGAATCATTAAATTGATATTTTTTTTAGTCTCCAGTATTTTAGAGCAGCCAGAAGTAAAAACCTAAAATTGTATATATTAACCCATGTCAAATTCTGAAATACATTTGAGCTGGTTTGAAATGAGGCATGTACCCTAAAAAAGCGACATTTTAATCCTAATCCCATTTTATAAAGGCAGCGTTTCTTCTAATCCCTATTCAGTATTGTATGCTTGAAACTGTAATTAGATCATCTCCCTGGAGATGTGATTTAATCAAGAGTGTTTGTTAAACTGGATTAGGTTGAGGCATGTCTCCACCTATTTGTGTGGGTCTTGATTAGCTTCTGGAGTCCTATAAAAGAGGAAACATTTTGGAGAATGAGCGATTGAGAGAGAGCAGAGCAGAATGACATAGCCAGGAGAAGCAGAATCTACCAGCCAGCAACCTTTGGAGATGAAGAAGGAAATTGCCTCCCGGGGAGCTTCATGAAACAGGAAGCCAGGAGAATAAGCTAGCAGATGACACTGTGTTCACCCATGTGCCCTTCTAGATGAGAAAGGAACCCTGACCATGTTTGCCATGTGCCTTTCCAGATGACAGAGAAACTCTGTGTTCGCCATGTGCCTTCTCACTTGAGAGAGAAACCCTGAACTTAGTTGGCCTTCCTGAACCAAGGCATCTTTCCCTGGATGCCTTTGATTGGACATTTTTATAAACTTGTTGTAATTGGGACATTATCTCAGCCTTAGAACTGTAAACTAGCAATGTATTAAATTCCCCTTTTAAAAGCCATTCCATTTCTGGTGTATTGCATACTGGCAGCTAGCAAACTAGAACAGTGTTCACCACTAATTGTGATGCTGTACTTTGAAATTTATAGCTTTTTTGTACATATGTTATTTTTCACAAAAAAGAAGGAAAAAAATCTATTGTGATGATAAGAAATATTTATGCCTTCTAGCTTCCTACGTTCTGGTGCAGAGTAACTAAGTGGAATCTTCCCCAGGTGAACCTTCAGATGAGATCTCAGTCCTGGCCAACATCTTAATTGCAGCTCTTTGAGAGACTCCGAAGCAGAGGACTTGCTAAGCCATGCCCTGATTCCTCGCCAACAGACTCTGAAATAGTAACTTTGTCATTTAAACTGCTGTGTTTGTGGCACTTTGTTATGGTTTCTAAAGTAGACCAATTACTTTCCTTTTTTATCTATCATCCAGTTGTGTATTTTTCAGATTCTTTTTCAGTTCTTTACCCCGAGTATATGAAGAGAAGTCAAAGTGATGCTGTGCTCAATGGGTGTTATTTCACATTCATATCCCTTAGTCTAAATGAGATTCTAGAATTGATCCTAACAAACTGAATGCCACCCCTCCAAAGAGTAATTGAATGAATAGTGGTGTCACTGTAAAATAAAAAATACAGAGGAGCCTCTAAAGAGAACGAAATAAACATTTATTGACGTGGAAAGATGCTTAGTATTATGTAATTAAAAAATAAATTTAAAAGTGTGCTTAAATAGCTTAAAACCCTATTGTTATCTCATGCTTGTTATGTACTTGTAGAGTTTTTTAAAAGTAGGAAATAGCTGTAAGAAAATACTTACTAAAATGCTATTTGTTTCCTCTAGATGGAGTAAAATCAGATAAGTAAAAATGAACTTTTTGTATTTTTATAATTTCCTACAATGACTATGTCCCTGATTGAGTATTTCAAGGCTTTTATGATGTTTACAGACTGAGATAAATTGAAACCGTTTCCTGTAGACCTTGAAATAGAATACCATCTTCTAAGTCTACCTTCACCTCTTCAAGTGTAGTTGTGAGAAATACTTCTCAATGTTGCCTTCACACACACACACACACACACACACACACACACACACAGACACACACACACACAGAGAGACAGAGAATAGACAATTCCAGTTCCATTTACCCAAGTTCCCATACTGAGAAAGGGAATAGACAGAGTCATCATGCCATGCCCTCACACTTCAGACTTAAGATCTCATGGAACTTCTTAAGTATCCGTACTAGTGTTTAGTAAAATTTACATTTACTAATGGTGTTAAATGATTTTTTTTTCACAGTTAATGGACGTTATTTCCTTTGCTATCCTTTCTTTTTCATATAGCTATAGTAAATTCTTCTATCATCTAGAACGTGTGGCTAACTTTTGATATTTTTATGTAAGTGAAATCTTACCTGTGGAAAATAATAACCCACCCAAATGTGTATAATCCTAATTAAACTATGTGTGCATATGGTTAATCCATTGATTCAGTAAGACCCCTTTTCACTGAAGAAAATACAGTCCTGATCATGATGTTTATCTAGATGGTGACATGTTACATAAGAAAACCGGCCGCTACACCTGAAGAAGACATCTACCTTTAGCAACATTTAAAACTCATGTTTTCAAGTAAACCACAAAAAAAGAGTGCCCTTTGAAAATGACCATCTGGTCATCATTGCTTTTGGCTCCAAGATTTGTAGATCTCTGGGAAGCACTTACCCACTTGAAGAACGCTACGACATTTTTAAATCCTAACTTTTCCAGTCTTTTCTAGAAGAGTCTCACATGACCAGTGCCAACGTGAAGTTTATTTAGAGCCACTCTTGCTTTTCTGCATGGCAGTAACAACTATAAGTGTTGTCAGCACAGGAGTGGGTTCATTCCTTAAGGAAGTTGAAAGATGCATAAAGCAGAAATGATTTGGAATTTAATCATAAAGCACCTGCCAAAACAAGGTTCAATTTACAAGCCCGATTCTTTTCTATGAAAGGAAATTTTCCATTTATGTCATGATCTGGCAGAGAAGGCCTGTCTCCCTACGTGATGATGCCATTTCTCCGTCCTGAATGGGTCACACCTAGGAAGGCGGAGCAGAGCTTGCACATGCAGGCTCCAGGAGGTCAGCAGAGGAGGTACCGGGGTGCCTGTTAGAATGACTTTTGGATCATGCCCTGCAGGGCAGGCCCATCCTGGGGGGACAGCCAGGCTGACCGCCTCACCAGCAATCGCATTACACATTCCTGGCCATGCACTGAGTATTTCACCAAAGACGAGCCTCCAAAACACCATGGCTGCACAACGGTCCCAGCAGCTTCAGAGATGGGTGACAAGATTTTATTAGTCAAGGAGATGTCTCCTGAAGCAATGATGATTTTATCGCTGCCTAGGTGGGATGCTTTACTGTCTATGCTTTTGTTTGTTTTTTAATCATTCTGTTGGTTCTCAGATGGTATGGAAACGAAGAGATAAATATATTTTTAACTGGAAAGGTCAAGTGCTTGTTTAAAAAGCATAAAGAAGTAAGAATTAATTAATAAAAATAAGCTATTTTTGGTTAGGTAGCCTATCTTGAAAAGCTTGGTGATAATACAAGAGATTTTCCTTTTAAATAGTAATACCAATCCTTAGTTATTGTTATCTTCTCATCTGGAAGGGAAAACAAAGAAACCTGACATTCATCACAAACAATTCCCTTTGTTCATTTGAGTTGATATAGAGAAGATGCCTCATGGATTGCGAAGGTTGTCTGGTGCCACATGAATATGTCATCTGGTTGCATTTTTTGACAACAGAGAAGGTCATAGTTACTTCGGGTCTTCAGAATGTTATTAAATAGCTCACTACAGTGTTTCCCCCATACGCTATCTAAAATGACTGATTTTTTGGTCTCCTCTCCGAAATCCACAATGCTTGTTAATCAACAACTTTTGAGGCATCTCATTTTCTCCCAATTATCGCTAAGTCTTAACAGTGTGTCTTTGGTACCCAGCATACGTATCATTTCAAGTTTCAGTTCTCAACTCTGATAAAACTAATAAACCCAAACTGCCAGAGGTGGCACATTAAGCTAGTAAAGTGGTTTTCATCTTAATTGGATATGAGCACTGCTATCACTAATAACCCCAGGATATTTCTAATTGGAGTCTCTCTCTCTCTCTCTCTCTTTTATTTTTGAAACGCTAATCTCATTGACCAGCCTTAATTCCTCTACTCCCCACCCCCATCCCAAACCTTGAAATGCAATATAGACATATTCTAATTTCAGGAGTTATTTCAGTATTATCTTCTTGTACTAAACCGAAAAAAAAAGATAAATGGTTTTGCAAAAATAAGTGCTTCCTTTTTAAGATTCCTGAAAAAAGAAATTGTGCTAAGACTATGTTATAGACATTTTGCAATAACGTTTTGAATGTAGTTTTGTTGGCTGTCAGCTTCACCTAAGGACACTAAATTCTCATTTTTCAGTCATTTCTGAAGACAATGATCTTCACTGTTGAATTATTTATAGTAATTTTAGTGCAAGTGGTGTCAGAAGAAAGTACTATTTTAAAAGTCATGTGCCAAAATAGTATATTTTTGCTTCATCTTGATTTTACACATATTTGTGAAGGGACATGAAAATTTTCGAAACCGGGATGTCGACATTATAGTTAAAAGATGAGAAGATGACAGGACTTTTTTTTACCGATAGCAGCAATTTGGTTGCTGGTAAACACACACTGACAAATACACAACCGGATTAACACTGGAATCAGCTATTCTGATTCATCAATTTTAAACATCAATTTTAAATTAAATTTTGACATGCCAGTTCAACTCTGATTTTTCTTTATATGAGTCCTTTTGAATTTGGCAGGTATGTACTTGGCATCAAAAGAATTAAGATAAGAAATAAAAGTCCGGGGGCGGGGGAGGGTAAAGAAAAATCCTGATTTAAAAAACAGCAATTTTTACCCCCAGTAAGTGTGAAAATGAAAGGCTGATTATGTTTTACTTGTGGAAAATGTCGTGTGAGCCATTCACTGGCAGAAATAATTCATTTTTAATAGACAATATTTTTTCTGGAGCAATATATATTTTATCAGCTGAGTGTGGGCCTTTATAATTATTATCGCTATTCCCCTATAATTAAAAGCCTTTATGTAGATATCATTAAATAATTATGGATGTGTCAAAGAAATGCTTTACCATTTCTCCAATCCATAAAATGACAATTGCAAAAACTATTCATTAATTTATATTTGCATTTCTGGCAATTAAATTAGCAATACCTGCAGCACATATGAAGGTAGATCAAAGGGCTTTTACCCAAAGAGCCCTTTTTATACATCAAAGCTATAGTGACATTACATATGCCTTTTATGCTGATTCAGAAAATTATGTATCATTGTGACTTTAAAAGATATCCCAACAGTCAGTCTTTTATATACGTGCACATATATAATATATGATATGTGCATATACATCTATATATAGTAAAACAGATACACATATATGACACATAAGATACAGAGAAAAAGATACATAAATCTATAATATACACACACACATACATATACATATATATGCATATAATGATGATGATTTTATGGCTGCAATCATTTTAGTTCTTTTGGGACTCATCCTTGGTTTCCTTCAACTTGAAAGACCAAAATTACATAAGATTTCCTCATGAAATTTTTGAAGCAGAGAAGCATTTCAAAATTTTAACCTAAGAAAGGGCACTTTTCTTCCTTTTTCTTGAGGGAAGGCAATAGAGAACAGACCCTCAAGCTCTATTTCTCTCTGTTGTGACACCATCTGTGCCCTACTTGCTTGTCCTCTATCCATCAGTCAACATGAATACATGAGGGCCCCAGCCAGATTTGAAGATACTCTGCTAGTCTCTAGGAGAATGCAGTGATATATGAGACTGGGCCCTACCCTTAATAAAAGGCCAATGTGGCTATACCAACTTACCCTGCCCACTTCGTTTAAAAAGATGATTAAAATATAAGGTGCGACCTGAAGATACATGTGTTGCTACAACCAGTCGTCTCTGAAACTCTGCCCCCCCCCAAAAAAATTGCATGTTTTCTCATTTTATGTATCTGTCTTTATACTGTAATTTTATGTCCATGTCTTCTGTACTGAAGTAGTTTGGGGATGCAGAAATAATCAAGATTCACTGTCTACGGGGAAAGAAAGGCAGTTGCAGTGCAATTTAGTAGCTTGTTTTCCGTTTTTCTCTGGACCTATAACCCTACAACCTGTTGCCTGATGTCCCAGCAAAGACAACGCAGACTGGTTGATTGATTTCACAGCCCTGCTTTACCCCTTCTCCTAGGCTTCACCAGTTTGGGGGTGCTTCAGCTAAAGACATGTGGAATGAATAATGCAAAACTTTAAAGAGATCACAACTCAGAGTTAATATGCTTTGGGACTAAGAAGAAAATAAGTTGCAGCAACCAACCCCGTGGAAGTGGGAAGACGGAGGGAGGGTACACAGAGATCCCGGGGAGGGTCAGGGAGGAGGAACTGTGGAAGGGTGTCCAAGCCAACCCTTGAGTTGAGTTGAGTTTCCTTCCCAGTTTCCTAAGAAGAACATTTAACTCCTCCTTACTTCCTCACCATGTGCTAGGACCGGTAGCTCTCAACTCTTCCACTCCCTAAGAAGTCCTTTAGTAGGGTTGGTTTGGGACATTTACCACCATTCAGGGAGAATAGGATGATAATTCACCTTACATTGGTCAACATTCAACAGCTCCATTGCTGAATCTTCTTTTTTTTTTAGGAACAAACAAACAGACAAACTTTGAAGGTTCATAAAGGAAGCATACCTGCTGTATTTTGTGTTTAAATGCCTGAACTGCCCTACATTTAATGATTTCTGAAATACGTATGTGTATGTGTATGGGAACAATAGTTAAACCTGCTTCTTCATCTACATGTAGCTTTAAGAAACTAACATATTCATTTTAACTCTTGTTTTGTGGATTTAAAAAAAAATAGCTACAAGTAGAAAAAAATTTTAATAGTCACATGTTTAGATTTATTTTTAATCTTCACCATGCTTACAATGATTTGAGTTCGCTGATTATGTTCATCAAGTAGATATACTCTTCAATGAATGCTTTCACAGTGTTTCCTTCTGTAGCAGAGGCAGCATTTTTTGGCTGCGTGGTTTACCGACTGGGTTGACAAAGTTTGGGGCCTTTATCATGCAGTTTGGCTATTGGCAATGCCAGCTCTTTCTCCATAGTTGCACATTTTTCACTGGCCCCACCTTCAATGCTCCTAAGCACAGTGACTTAGGCTGAAGATAAGCCTTTGATGAATTTATCATCATATTCAACCTCCCTGGGCCACCCAGGCCTGAGCTAAGGACTACGCGGGTCCAGCAGTAGGCACACAGCTTTCGTGCTTGCCTCTAGCAGGAGCAGACATTCTAAGTGACTTTCACTGGCTCCTCTATAATTTTTATCCTGCCTCTTTTTCTTTCATAAGACCTCAGGAAGGGATTTTAAAAAGTAATTCAGGGGCTGCAAGGATAGTTCAGTGGCAGAATTCTCGCCTGCCATGTGGGGGACCCAGGTTCAATTCCTGGTCCCATGCACTTCCCAAACAAACAAAGAAACCAACAAAAACAAACAAACAAAATTCAACAAATGGCGCTGCAATCACAGGATACTCACATGGAAAAAGAATGAAAGGTGACCCCAGCATATAGCATACAAAAAAAAAAATAGTAATTCAGTCATTATTTCTCCTCTAAATTTTATGTATGTTCTTAATTTTTCCCAGATTGAAAATCTGTTTGACTAAGCATATCCAGACCATATATGGCATTGCGTAGGATTGTTATATAAATTCTCATTTGTTTTGTGAAGGACACAAAATGTTCTGGCTTGACAAATAATTAATAGCACTCATTGCACACTTCCTATAGGCCAGGAACATTTTAAAGTCTTTCATACTTATCATCTCATTTAATCTTCACAAAAGCAAGGAGTGAAACCATCCTGGTGAGATTAACTTGAGATTTTGCCCATTTGATCAAGAAGTCACACCTCAGTCTATTATTTCCATGTATAAATGGAAGTGCTGAGAAGCTACATTGTCTAAATTCATAATTAGATAATTCATATTTAAAAATGAATCTCCAGATTAAAAATATTGCATATAGGTCTATACACACGCGCGCACACACACACACACACATATATATCATATCATCTATCATCACATCATCATTATGTTAACTCTGTGAGAGCCAAATAGAACATGTCTGGTGTCTGGTTGCAACATCTAGACTCAGTCAGAAACCTCTAAAGCAAAAATTGTACAGTCTGCTTAGTGTTGTTCACATGAGCCCAGAGTTTGAGGCACTGTTATATGACAGGGTATCTGGCTCTTGTTTCCTTGTCCCATTAGGTTCTGGGATGAGATAGAAGTTGATGGTTTACTGCTGGCTAGAGAAGGCTCTCCTGGGCATCTGCCGTACATCCTGAGGGCTTACTGCAATCTTAGGGCCCAATCAATGATGTTGAAACTGAACTGTAAGCTGGGCCTGCTCTCAGAGAAATGGGGACCACCGTCTGTTCTTCCCACTTCTACATGTGCACTAGAACTCTTAACTCAGATCAAGAACTGATTACGTGTGTGCTGGCCACAAGCTTCCTGATCTGTGTCTTTACTGGTATTAGCATGCTTCAAAGAATGTAAATGGGCATTCTTGAAAGGGATATCTTCATTTGGACAGGCATCAGTGTCTCTCAGATGATTTAAGATGGGTACCTGTGAGCCTCAGAATGCCATCAGGGACGGGTGAGTACAAGTCTTCTTGCTTCCACCCACCACCCCCTCAGCAAGCCCCCCCTGGATGTGTTTGTCCCATGTGCTGAAACTCTCAATAAAACATTTTCTTTGAAGAAGAAGTACTATGGCAATGGGAAAAGTTACCTAGAAACATTAAATGAAAAATCCTAGCAGTAAAGTTTTCAGTATTAGTTATTCTTATCTCAAGTTCTTGCAACGTATTTTCTTTCCCCTTACTCATGAATGAATCCTAGAAAAATGAAGGCAGGAAGAGCCAGGGCAGCCACATTTTATTCCAGGCCTGGAACTATAGATCCAAACTTCTCAGCTGGAATTTTGGGATGGGAAGCCACCTCCTAAACTACTGACACGATGCACATACTGTTTGCTTGGCAGGAAGGTTCGTGCCCATCTGTTCGGGAGTGCCATGCCAATGGGGCGTGGGCCTCATAGGAGGGCCTGTGGCACTCAGAGACAGCCATGAGGCAGCGCTGAGATCCTGCCCCTCATAAGCTACCTGTCCTTCAGTCAAAGCAGAGGTGCAAAGAGATCACGTTACTTAGTACTGTATAAAGAGCAATCAGCAAACAGCCTGTACAAAGGCCACATTTTCCAATTCATCTCTCTTCTGGGAAGCAGGAAAGCATGGATACATCTATTGGACTTCCCTATAGGCAGATATCCTTTTGAAAAATGAACAACTGGCTCCTTTTTCTTCCCAGTTTGTCATGTAGGGAAACCATTTTTACTAGTCCCACACCAAATCTTCTTACTCTGTGACTGAATCTTGGAGTTACTATTAAGTTAGAGGAAGAGGGGGGGACTGGGTGTGATAAAACTAAAAGGAAACAAGTGGATAGCTGAATAATTCCTGCATTTTCATTTTTTACCTTTGCGTCTCCTCCCCCACCCTCTACCTTCTCTTTCCTTCTGTTTTTGGTAGGGTTATTTTATGGAAATCTGAGCATTAAGTCCCCAGTCAAAAGCATGCATCCTCCTAAAGGAGCTGGCTGCACAGACCTGCAAGTTGAGTAGTTAGACACACGCTTGGCAAACATGACAGCTACATACAACGTATCAATCCATGTGGCCATCGCGAATTATGTGCAGGTAAGGCCATAGCTATTCAGAGCAGTCTGTAAATTATAGTGCTGCAATGCTCCTTATTGCTTTAGAATCATGGACCCCTTTAATATCTGTCTGACTCCACATGAATGTCATTAATTGAAAAAGCCTAACAACCCAGCATTTATTATGTAGACTGCATGGCCAAACTGATAGCAAATGTAGGATTTCTTAGGCTTTATGAAATGTAGGAAATAACTGTAGGGCTTCCTTGCGCCCTTTGGGAATTCCTAGGAGCTATGACGACCCTTGTTTCGGTTTAAATCTGCTGGAATGCAGTGTATCAGAAATAGGTTGGCTTTTACAATGAGGTTTTATTAGTTTATAAATTTACAGTTCTAAGACTATGAAAATGTCCAAATTAAGGCATCAAAGGCAAGATACCTTCTCTTAGGAAACGCTGCTGGCTTCAGGAGTTCCACTGTTACGCAGAAAGGCACATGGCAACGTTTGCTGGTCCTTCTCCCCTGGGTACTGGTTTCAATGGCTCTTTCCAAAATGTCTCTGGGCATTTCTCTCTCAGTTTCCATAAGTTCTCTGAGTTTCATCTGTCTTTTATTCTCTCATAAATTAGATTAAGACCCACCTTGAATTGGATGGGCCACCTCTCCATGGAAACAACCCAATCAAAGTTCCCACCGAACAGTACATCTGCCCTCATGGAGGATGATTAAGAGAACATGGCCTTTTATGGGGTACGTAGCAGCTTCTAACTAGCACAACCCTGATTTGGGGGTTGCAGTCATAAATGATGGTTTACTGAATAAGAAAATCGGAGATGTGGAGGCTGGTTGAGACACAGCCTGGGACAGCTTCCCAAAGCCTCCTTTTCCTCTCTACAGTCACATAGCAACGTAGAGGAGCAGTTACAGTCCAGGGTACCTTTGGGTCTGTCTTCTGTGCTGATCCCTCACTATGCTTCCCCCTTGATCTTAGCCTTGGAAGACAGGCTTGCAACCAGCTCCCTGTCCTCCCAGCATTTCCTCTGATGTAAAAGGGGCATGTCTTTCCTTCTCCTGTGCATTCCAGGATTAGAGCCCTGGAAAGTCCTAAGGAGGATCCCAGTGGTAGAATCTGCTATAGAACAGAATCCAAGACTAGAAATAAGATCTCCTGCTTGGGAAAATAAACTCATTTTATCTGGAACTGAGTAGGCTCAATAGGCTCTGGCAACACGGTGAACCAGTGGGAAGTTTTAATGAACTGCAACTCACATTTCCGCTTTTTGAGCTCTTCATGATTAAATGAGCTTTTAACATGGCTACATCAAAGACAAACACATCGTGGAGTAGGGTATGTTGTGGGTCCATGATACCTGTTACCACAATTTAAGCATCTCTTTAATCATGGTATTGAGTCCAAGAGTCTATTTAAATATTATTAAACCCACACATGCTACATTCTGAAGGTATTTTGGAAACAATGCCTTTTAATATTCACTGCTGGCTTCCATCATTTCAGCAAACTTGTATTTAAGGAGCATGCGGTATCTGCAAGCTCAAACTACAAAACTGGTATTTAGAGATAAGGCTGATAATTCTATCACTTGTTTACAAGATTGCACTTAGGGGAAAGATTTAACCTGGGCATAGCTCAGTAGAAGCCAGAGAAATGCACTAACTTGACAAACTTTGTGACATGTATGCAATATACCTAACATATTGTGCAATTTATTTTTGGTCTGGGTTTACTGAGTGGATATGGATATGGAGAAGAGTTTGATTGCAGATGGCAAATTTGTGCGTACTTTAAAAATAATACTGGTTATATGGGTCATAATAAAAATAACCCAATTTAAACATAGCAGAAAAAAAACATCTTCCAAACAGAACAATAAATTCCCAACCAGTAGATCACTTCTACTGGAATGACATATAAGAGAGCAATGGAACAAATCTAAAAGCTCCTTTTCAAAACTCTCAACTGTGATTCTATGTGGACAGAATTAAGGTAACATTAAATTAGATTTGGATAAGTGGTGTGGACCCTATTAGAAGGGATCTGTTTTGGTCTTAAGATGTAGTGTTTCTTAGGAAATTCATGTCTTGAAAAATAAATTCTAATTCTATTGAAAATAAAATGAGCACAGTTTTTTTTTTTTTTTTTTTTTTTACATGGGCAGGCACCGGGAATCGAACCCAGGTCCTCCGGCATCACAGGCAAGCATTCCTGCCTGCTGAGCCACCGTGGCCCGCCCATGAGTACAGTTTTATTGCAATTACAGATATATCTAGTATTCAAAAGAAAGGTGTACACAAAGAGCAATACGTCTGCGATCCTGGATGGAGGGGCAGTAGTTTGGTGAGCGTTAGCCTTCGAGAGTGTGAGGTCAAGGGGAATTGGACCCACAGGCCTTGCTCCAGGCTTCCTTCTCCAGCTCTGACCTTGACCCCTGGTGGCATATTCAGAGATCAGAGGCTTACAAGGTTTGAAGCCAGAAGCACTCAACTTGAGTTCCAATCCTGATCATCTCAGCGTAGTTTTAACTTATGACTCCAGCCCTCTAAACCTCAGTTCCTTTATTTGTAAAGGAAGTGATTAAAATAGGCTTTCTGGAGAATCAAAGGGGTTGATACATATAAAGCACCTGACTCACTGTGTTTGATAAATATTTGCTATTATTACCTATTTATTTTGCTTACTTATCCTGAGGATAAATGAAAACGTATTTGAGCATCCTATGGAAAAAATTTCCTGATGAAGTCAAAGTGTTACTGGTGATAGAATTATTTTTTTTCCTCAAATTAAAATTTTTTTAAAAAGCCTATACACAATCTAGAAAGATGTGAAGCCTGTCCTAAGTTTTTATTTTTGGCATGGCTTGGGCCTGCTTATTTTTCTGTTTTTATGCAGTATGATTATCAGTCAATTGGAGAAAGGATTATCCAGACTAAAAATAAAATAGGCTTTGTAAGTCTGCTTTGCTTGAGAATTACTTTCTGAGGCAACTGGCCTTTCCAAAATAAATTTGCGAAATGTATCCTTATAAAAAACTGGAACTTGGCGAGGCAAAAGAATTTGGGCCCTATCAGCTATACAGTTCTAAATTTGAAAATATTTAGTCTTACTTCAAGATAAATAGGAACAATTGAATTTAAGCAACCAAGAAAAATAAACATCCAACTTCTTGAAAATGAACAAATAACTTGATGGCTTTTAAAAAGGTTATCAGAAATGTCATTACTATTAACAGGATCTAAATTAAGCAGTGTCCAGAGATCAGATTTGTTTCTCGTGTCACGACCACCCTGCCAGGGGACTGTCCAGTCTGGGGGTAGATGAAGCTGAGTTTCTGCAGGATTTGGATGCAGGAATCCCAGATGGCAGCTTACCAGAACTTGGGAGGTCTTTGGCTAGGTGGCCAGGAGCATGTGCTTTGGGACAATCAGGAAGGCTTTTTTTTTTTTTTTTTTTTTTTTTTTTTGCATGGGCAGGTATGAGGTATTGAAACCGGGTCTCTGGCATGGCAGGTGAGAACTCTGTCTGCTGAGCCATCGTGGCCCACCCAGGAAGGCTTTTGAGCTGAGCCTGAAAAGATAGTTGGGTTGGCGTATACTGTCTCTCCAGCTGCAATGACTTTTCTTCCTTCCTCCTCTCCACCTTTCCCCAGTTTCCACATGTTTAGAGGCACTATAGTCCATGTAGTATATACAATGATTTCAGGAAAATTCACTTTGACTGATGAATGGCATTGATAAGGGTGATTCATGGAAAATCAGTATTGTGGAGGAGACTGAGACCAGTATGACTTCTTAAGTTGACCTTGTCCTCCTTATATTACCTGTTGCTTTCCTTCATGATTAAGCATTCAGCTCTTGAGTGATACCTGAATTCAAATCTCTCCATAGTCACATGCAACTTATGGCCTTGGGGCCCTATGCATGCTACTCATTGATGGACAGCTTCAACATGTGTAAAATAAGCCAAAAAACCTTGGGTTGTTGCAAAGCTAGATGATAAAGTTGTAATAAAACAGTTAATTTCCAATTTGCATACTGCCAAATGCATTGCTTATACAGGTAGTTTTCTTTATTTGATAATATTTACTTTGCATTTACTTTTCCAATGAGCTCAGCTAAAGTGACAGGTGCCACAGATGTATATCTTATTATAACCTATTAAATCTAGGGAAGTTTTTCCAAGGGATGGAATATTTGCAAAGTCTCAGTAACCACTATTACAAGATTTTAATTGGATAATCATGTCAAGAAATATCTGGAGTTGTTTTGTTTACAGGAAATGGGCTTAAAGGAATGCTTTTAAGGATATATTTCTTTTAAACTTGATATGATTTTCCAGTATCTGGCTCTTTTCATATTAAGATTTATTCCCTATGAAAGCATTAATAAACGCAGAAGTAAACCATAGTGTAATCGTTTAAATGGTTGCTATGAAAGGGTGTTTGTGATAACAGATGTTTTCAAAAAGCTTGATTCTAGCAATTTCCTGTAATCTTAAAAATCATAATATTTTTGTGTTGCAATAGTAAAAATGGAATTGTTGTGCCCCACCACAAATGATGACTTCCAAAGTGGAAATCAGAAAATACAAAACAAAAATTCTTGACGACTTGGGCTTGGGCTTAGTAAATGTGACAAAAATTATTCAGAAATAAAAAACCTCACTTACTTGGCTGTTCACATTTCTATTTTCCCCATGAATTATATAAATATGATAGAGTTAGCTGGGTGTTTCTGACATCACACAGACATAATTCGGTGCCTTTAGAGAAGACCTATTTTGCCTTAGGTCTACAGATACTCTGATCTACAAATCAGAATGTAATTCAAAGTAAGGCGTGTAAGATAATACTTGATTGCATTTTATTTTTTAACATCTAAGGCCATCGCCATTATTACTACTAGTGTTATTTTCATATAGACAACATGCCTTCCCAATTTTCAGACAACTGATCCAGTTCTCTGACCTTGAAGCTGAGCCCATAACCCAGGTTGGGCCAATCATATTAATTCATCCCCCAAGCTGCATGGTTGGTACAGACGTGGGCGTGTGACCCAAGCTGGGCCTATCAGGATCTTTCCCTGGGGTTTGTTCTACTCCAACTAGCAAGGAACACAATTCTTCCTTCCTAGCCCAATGAGGATGTTGGCTCTAGCACACAGATTATCTGTGATCTTCTCTTCTTGAGAAAGGCCCACAGAGAGAAGAGTTGAGAGACAGGATGCATAAATGGAAAAATGGAAAGAGAGAAAATGGAGGGCAGGGAAAATAGCAACATATATCGAACTCTATTCCTTGAGACCTCTGAATGTGCATTATTTCCTTAGCTATTCCTGTGAATTACATGACATATTTTTTAAAAGCCAGTCTGTCTCTCTCTTGATAGTTTAAGATGCATTTCTAAAAGTTTTTTTAAACTATTATGGTTTAATAGTTATGGCTAGTTTAACAACTTTCATTTTTTTACCCATAGACGAGTGAGTGCAATCTATAGTAAAACACCTAGCAAAAAGCATTAGTACAGATTTTGGGATAATAATAAATTTATTGAAAAATGTATTCATTTAAGATCTACTGATCTGGAAATGTGAATAACATCCCAACAGGCCATTTGAACCTCCAAGCCATTGCTAAAATGTTGTTCAGAATAAGAGTGAGTTTTAGACATTCAATTTAGCCACTGCATCCAGTTCTTTTTTTTTTTTGTGCAGTTGTATGGCTCATGCCTTTCCACTGAAATATGCTGTGTTGCAGACTGTTTCATGGGAAATCTCTCTTCTTCGACATTATTACTTTGAGAAAGAAAAATCTGATAGAAGAAACAACTTTTGATTAGTAAATGTAATATGCTGGCTTTGGATGGGCTTTGTGTTTGGGGTATGTATGTAAGGAAAGATTGTGAGCCAAAATGGCCTTCTCAGCTCTCTCCAGCCTGCACTGGATATTCTACCTTCCCTGAACTGGACCCTTTCATTGTCTCTTTCCTTTGCTTTGCCATGGTTTATGAATTTGTCTGTCCAGTTTACTCCACAACAAGTGCCTTGAGAACAAAAATTATGTTTTTTGTTTCTCCTGTATATAGTGCAAGAACTAACCCTTAGTAGGTATTCAATCATAAGTGTAGATATTGAAATAAATTTTATATTTAATACATGGAAAAGAAATACAGGGGCTTCTATTAATGTGAGGATGTTTTAGGTGGCGCTAATGACATTTTTTCTCCTCTTTTACTGGTAATTCCTCTCAGGCTGTGGAAACAACTGATACCAATTTTGAAGGCTGAGTTTAGGTTTGCTTGTAAACACTCTGGGCATTATCATTTCCTGCTTTTTTCGTTTACAAAGTAAAGCAATCACATGTTCTTGCTGAAAGTCGTCTTTGCTGGATGGAGTGAAGGAAATGGGGTAGAAACTGAGCTGAGAAAGTAATACCCTGGACTGGGTAGATAAATGAGATATCCGGTTAGTATGACAAATATTAATAACTCACAAACTTATTTATGCCATAGTGAAACTGCAGAACCACCAAAGACAAAGGGAAAAAATCCCAAAGCAACCAGAGATAAGCATTAGATATCTTAAAAATGAAAAACAATTCATCAATGCCAGATTTCTCATCAACATCCACAGAGGCTAGAAGAAAGTTAGATCATGAAAAAGTTGGGAGAAATGATCAGTCAGCATAGAATTTGATGCCCATATTGACAGTCATTTAATAATGAGGACAAAAGAAAAATATTTCCATGCAAAGACTGAGAAAGGTTTTAACTCACAGACCCATGCTTCCATTACTATTAAATGATAGAATTCCATAGAACCAAGGAGTGCAAAGTAAATACCAGTCGTGAGCATAGAAATTTTTAAGCACATAGATAAATCTAAATAGTTTTAGACTGAAAAATTTTGATTCATTTGGGGATGACAAAACAGTTTTGCTTGATATTTTGCACACTCTTAAAAAATCAGTGTTGCTTGATATTTTGCACACACTTAAAAAATTATTTGTTGTTCACCAGAAATTCAAATTAAACTGGATATCATGTATTTGTATCTGCTAAAGCTGGCAACCTTATGCTAAAAACAATGTGGAATGAAAAACACTAGACAATAATAATATGTAGAGTGAGAGAGGCTATATGGATTTTGAACATTCCAAAATTTTTATTTTAAAAAGAGGGTAGTGATATTGATCAAATTTTACTATATTAAGTCACTTATGCTCTTAATAAGTTAAGAGCAAAAACTAAAAGTAGAGCAATGCAATGTATAACTCACACTTCGTAGAGGGATAAAGAAGACTAGAGGAAACTCTGTAAATTCAATCAAGAATAGCTAAACATGAAAAACCAAAGGATAATGGAAAGAGAAAATGCAACATAAAATAGGGTAAATAAGCATAAGTATATTAATTATAAAAAATCAATTAAAAGTTCATCAGATTGGTTTGATTGAATGCTTATTATCTAACTATCTAAAGACATAAAAATATGAGAGTAAACAGGATAGAAAAGATATACCAGGCACAGTCTAATCCAAAGAAAGCTATTATATTGATAAACACTTTATGGAGAAAAGTTTCTAAAAAATTTTTTAATGATTAAGAAGATCATTAGATAATACTTTAGGAATATACTATTCCTTCTCCACCCCCAACTCACACCTCTACAAGGGAGATGAAAAAAAGAAAACAAACAAAAAAAACAGACTCAGGTAATTTTATGAACTTATTCTAGAAAATTTACCAACCTTATGTAAATTGCTCTTGAGAACAGA
Organism: Tamandua tetradactyla; assembly: GCF_023851605.1. Lineage (NCBI taxonomy): Eukaryota > Metazoa > Chordata > Mammalia > Pilosa > Myrmecophagidae > Tamandua > Tamandua tetradactyla. Next base: position 88,349,841 of record NC_135338.1, read on the forward strand.
AAAATAAAGTTTACACTAATTTAACAAAACAAATACTTTGATACCAAAACTAATCAAGAAAAATTATGTCACTCTCTTGACCTAAAATATAAAATATGCTAAATAAAGTATTGGTAACCTGACTCCAACAAAAGCAGGATCTAGCCCAGGAATATAAGGATGGCTTAACAACAGAAAAATCTAATCTAATTTATTAGATTAACAGGTTAAAGGAGAAAAACATATCCAAAGAAACAAAGACATTTCCTAATAAAATTCAAAAGCTTCCCGATTAAAAACAAACTTTGCCTTCTCTCTCTCAGCCAACATGGCAAGCAAACTCACCGCCCTCCCCCTCTCTATGTGGGACATGACTTCCCAGGGTATAGACTTTCCTGGCAATGTGGGACAGAAATCCTAGAATGAACTGAGACTCAGCATCAAGGGATTGAGAAAACCTTCATGACCAAAAGTGGGAAGAGAGAAGTGAGACAAAATAAAGCGTCAGTGGCTGGGAGATTCCAAACAGAGTCGAGAGGTTATCCTGGAGGTTTTCTTATGCATTATATAGATATCACCTTTTTTAAGGTGTAATGGAGAGGCTGGAGGGAACTGCCTGAAAATGTAGAGCTGTGTTCTGGTAGCCATGTTTCTCTTTTTTAATTAATATTTTAATTTTTTTCAATACCAAAAAAAAACACCAAACAAATGCAAACATTCATAATTTTTGATCATTCCATTCTACATATACAATCAGTAATTCACAATATCATCACATAGTTGCATATTCATCATCATGATCATTTCTTGGAACATTTGCATCTATTCAGAAAAAGAAATAAAAAGAAAACAGAAAAAAATTCATACATATCATACCCCCCACTCCTCCCCCCCACAATCACCAGCATTTCACTCTAAATTTATTTTAACATTTGTTCCCCCTGTTGTTCATCTTTATTTCATATGTTTTACTCATCTGGTGATAAGGCAGATAAAAGGAGCATCAGGCACAAGGTTTTCATAATCACACAGTCACATTGTGAAAGCTATATCATTATACAATCATCTTCAAGAAACATGGCTACTGGAACACTGCTCCACATTTTCAGGCAGTTCCCTCCAGCCTCTCCACTACATCTTGAATAACAAGGTGATATCTACTTAATGCGTCAGAATAAATTCCAGGATAATGTCTTGACTCTGTTTGGAATCTCTCAGCCATTGACACTTTATTTTGCCTCATTTCACTCTTCCCCCCTTTCGGTCGAGAAGGTTTTCTCAATCCCCTGATGCTGAGTCTCAGCTCCTTCTGGGAGTTTTCTCAATCCCTTGATGCTGAGTCTCAGTTCATTCCAGGATTTCTGTCCCATGTTGCCAGGAAAGTCTATACCCCTGGAAGTCATGTCCCACATAGAGAGGGGGAGGGCGGTGAGTTTGCTTGTAGTTTTGGCTAGAGAGAGAGAGGCCACATCTGAGCAACAAAAGAGGTTCTCGTGGGAGTTACTCTTAGGCCTAATTTTAAGTAGGCTTGACCTATCCTTTGTGGGGTTAAAGTTTCATATGAACAAATCCCAAGATTGGGGGCTCAGCCTATAGCTTTGATTGTCCACACTGCTTGTGAGAATGAATATCAAGAATTCAACTTGGGAAAGTTGAATTTTCCCCCTTTCTCACCATTCCCTGAAGAGGACCTTGCAAATACTTTTTTATTCGCTGTTCAGATCACTCCGCGATTTATCGGGGCTTCACTCTGGACAAACCAACAAAATCTCATGTTCTCCTCAAGATTCCATGTACTTATGGGGTTCAATTAAGCTGTCTACATAAGTTATATTACAGTAGCCATGTTTCTTGAAGATGATTGTATAATGATATAGCTTTCGCAATGTGACTGGGTGATTATGAAAACCTTGTGTCTCATGCTCCTTTTATCTACCTTATCGACAGGCGAGTAAAACATATGGATTAAAATAAATAAATAATAGGGGGAACAAATGTTAAAATACATTTAGTAGATTGAAATGTCAGTTTTGTTTTTATTTCTTTTTCTGAATTGATGCAAATATTCTAAGAAATGATCATGATGATGAATATACAACTACGTGATGATATTGTGAGTTATTGATTTTATTTCAAGAATGGAATGATCATATGGTGAAAATGTTTGTGTTTGTATGTTGTTATGTTTAATAAATTTAAAAAAAGCTTTAACAAACTGGAAACAAAAAGGAAAGCTTTAATTTGATAAAGATGTCTATAAACATTTAAAGCAAAAATTGTATTTGATGAAATTTGATGTGTCACGGGCATTTCCTTCAAAGTAAGCAACAAGACAAGACCCCCTAATATCATAACTAGTGCAATAAACAAGAAGAAAATGTATGATTTATAATTGTTGGAATGAAAAATTGTCATGATTACAGAGAGTGATGGTTTAAGTGATTTTGTGAATTTAACAGGTACAATGTTAGTATATATAAAGAGCTCAAGACACACTATAAATTATGTCCTTGAACATCAGCGATGACCAGTCAGAAAATACAATCTTTAAAAGACTCCACGCCCAATAAACACATGTCTCAGAATAAATCTAAGAAAACTGCATGACCTGTGTGCAGAATATTACACAAGATGATTGAAAGGACACAAACAAGACAAATAAAGGGAAAGATGGGAAAATTTATTTTCCTAAAGAGACCAGTTATCCCAAAACTAATCTAAAATTTTAATTGAACCTTGATTTTTTTTCCACAGAGCTAGTCAATTCATATAGAACTAGTTAATTCATCTGGCAGAGTCAAGGGCCTAAAAGAGCCCAGGTGATTTTGGGAGAAAGAGTAAGGGGGAAGCACATGTCCTATTAGAGATAAATCATTTTAAAGCTACAGTTTTCAAAATAGTGTGCTGGTGGTACAGGTATAGATGATATGGCCAATGGGACATACTACAGATCCCAGAAACAGGGCTACTGCAGATGCAGGGATTGGATGAGAGGTGGTTTTACAAACTCTGGGACAAGAATGAGCTTTCCACTGGAAAGAAAAGTTGGTCTTCAATTTATAAAAACTATACAAAAATAAGCTCCAGATGTATTAAATACTGAAATATGGGAAGCAAACTTGTGAAATTCTTAAAAGAAACTAGAAAAGAATATATTCATGACATCATGATAGGAAATAATTTTTTAAACAAACAAAAGTGCAAACCATGAAAAAATTTACTTAATTTGATTAAATCAAATTAAAACCCTTAAAACTCTTCTCTGGGTACAGTTACCACAAAATATTTTTTGAAAATCCATATTCTGAGATGCCAAATTTCAATTCTTATAAAATAATTCATGTCAAGAATATGTAAAAACATTTTATAAGTTAATCAAAGACGGAGTCTGATAGAAAAATAAACAAAGGATATGAAAGGCCAATCTTGAAAGAGGAAATCTGAATCAACAATAATAAACACAAAAATATTCACAGCCTTATTTTGTATTCAGGAAAATGCAGAAAATGACAAGGACAGATTGTTTCCATCCCATGAGATAGGGGGAAAAAAAAGGGAAACACAAAATATTGGTGAAAATGTGAGGAAAAGTGACCTTAAAATACGCTGTTAGAGGGGCTTTAAATTAGAATAATCACCTGCAAGAAAATTTGACAGTATGTGCCAAAGTTGAAGATGCTCATTCCTTATAACTAGCAGCTCCACTTTCTTCTGAATACATTAAATAATTTTTTCCATGTGCCTCATAGCTTATAAGAGTGAATAACTGGAAGCAACCTAATGTATGTCCACAGAGGTAATAATGAATATGATACATTCCTACAAGGAATATCACTGTATAGTAGTTAAAATTAATAGAGTAGATTTCTCTGTAGTTCATTTGTCTACAACAGCCTTCATTTTCCCCCTTGACCCCTCCACCACACTGGCCTCCTTCAGGAGATTTGCATTCATGACTTCTCTCTCTAGAATATTCTTTTCCCAGATATCCTCATGACTCATTGCTGTGCTTTATTTGATTTTCTGCTCTCATGTCATCTTCTTGGAATGATCTTCTCTGACTACTATAGAAATGACTATAGAAATCTTGTACCTCCCCAACCCTTATCATTCCTTGGCCTCCTATATTTGCTTCTGGATCTTCTTTCTGCCCCTAGGAGATCTCTTTGCCTGAGGGCAGCACTTTGTTCAACTCTGCATCCCCAGCTCCAAGAAGACTGTCTGGCATACAGTGATGCTAGAAACATCTTTTTGAAGGAATATATCGATACCAGCTCACCCTTGGACGTTTATGAGCTCCCTTCACGTGATCCTGAAGGGAAGAGCTCCCAGGCCAGAACTCACACTCAGGCTTTTCTGTAGAAACAGACCTAGCAAATCCTCCTTCATACTGCAACCCCCCTTCCAGAAGAACGAGACAAGCAGATGAATAAGTGGCGCAGGGGAAGCCTGCAAAACCTCTCCAGACCTCCTCACTCCCTTGCAGCTTGCTATCCTGGGTCTTTCCAGAAGACTCCACTATGCAGAGATAAGTGGTCCAGGACTAAAGCTGTGGTCAGCAGGCAGAGTTTGCGATCCCCTTCTCTGAATGTTCTGCAGATTACATGACAACATAAGCAAGGGAAAAATCTTTATGCGGATACCAATGGACTCATCTGCTTCTTGAACTTTCTGCATCTGTGCTGGAGAGATAATTTAAAGTCACAGTCTAACATAATGTTTACATCATGAAGGTTGGAAAAGAGGGTCATTAAACTGCAAGGAAGCAATGTTGAACTACTCTCTAGCAGGGGAGGGTACCATTTAGTACACTGTATGATGCTGATCCGACCAGCCCGGAATGTCTGAGACTTTTCCTTTGACCTAGACTTACCCTGCCTTCTCTGGGGTAGACTGGAGATTTTAGCTTTTCATTTTCTTGCGTTAAATAACTAAATTTTCCTTGAGTTACTTGTTTTAGTGGGCTATGGAACCTGGTAGACCTGGGTTTGAATTGTGGCCACACTACTTCTTACCCATGTGACCTTGGGCAAAGAGTTGAATTTTTCTTGATCCTTCTTTTCTTCATCTAAGTCCTAGGGTTTACAAAATGTCTTCTACCTCTAGGTGTGGGGGCTGATACAATGACAAAAGAGATTGTTAGAATGCCATCCCAGTGCATCATGGACAGGGAGAAACACACATTTTGGCCCAGTGTAAAAGCTACCCCCCTTCTGGGGAGGTATTGATTCACTTTAGTATGGAGCACACAAGAGTACATTTAAATAAAGGTTAGTTTTTATCCACTTGAAGTTGCGAGTACTTTCTCTAATTGGCAGAGTGAGGTAGAGGGAGAAAGAAAAGCAATGAGTGATAATAGTAACTGGTGCCACTCATTTCTTTAGGGAGAGCTTGGCATACAGGATGCTTCCATCCATGCATGGGAGCTATGCTTATGAATAAGTGAGCTACAAATGAAAGAAGATGGGAGAATCTGCCTCTGAATTCTTTGGTTAAGAATCTTAACCAAAATTAAGAATGCAAGTCTTCTTTTACAATGTGACCATGTGATTGTGAAAATCTTGTGTCTGATGCTCCTTTCATCCAAACTACGGATAGATGAGTAAAAAAAAAAAGGATAAAAAATAAATAAATAATGGGGGGGATAAGAGGTAAAAAAAAAATTGGATTGATTGAAATATTAGTGGTCAATGAGAGGGAGGGGTAAGTGGTATGGATTTTTTCTTTTTTTCTTTTTATTTCTTTTTCTGGAGTGATGCAAATAAATCATCTTGGTGATGAATACACAGCTATGTGATCATATTGTGAGCCAATGATTATATACTTTGGGTAGACTGTATGTGTGTGAAGATTTTTCAATAAAAATTAATTTTTTTTAAAAGATTGCAAGTCTTCATTTTGAGGGATTTCACCTCAGTAGTCTGAATCATCTTGGTGGATTTCTATTAAACATTAGCCAGTTTAGAAATTTCTTAATCCAAAATGATTTGCCCAATAGACAAAAGAATGAAACTAGATCAAGATCACTTCCTTTTGATAAATAAGGACACATATGATAATTAAAGGTTGATTTGAAATAAAGACCAAGCTTCTCTTTTTTTTTTACCTTAATTTTCAGAGTCTCTGTATAAAGAATGAACCTTTTGACTATGTTCTTAGAGGAGCCGTATCATCTTTTCACCAAGCAGTTCCTCAGTTCACTGCCGTGCCAGCCAGGGCAAGGAGAGCAGACTCAGGCTAGGTTTAGCCAGACCTGGATTCAATTCCCATATGTAATAGCAGCATGGTCACATCACCTACATCCACTCGTTCAGGAAACTGAAGCCAAGGGAAATTAATATGGCCTTGCTAAAATTCTGAGGAGTTTCAGTCAAATAGTGTTTGCAAAAGTTTAGGATATGGAAGACAGCAAATAAATAACAGCTTTTATTTTATTGTCTTCATTCTTCTCTATTCTTCCTCATCTCTCAAGAAAATACAGAAGAGGATTTACACCGTCTGTCTCTCTCTTTATACTGTTTATATTCAAGAGGCTAATCAATTTAACTAGCTTAATTCTGATGCATTGTGCCCAGGGCTGTGGGTCCCCAGGATTACATTTCAGTGCCTTATTATCTTTTTTTTTTTTGCATGGGCAGGCACCAGGAAATGAACCCGGGTCTCTGGCATGGCAGGTGAGAACTCTGCCTGCTGAGTCACCATGGCCCACCCAACCTTATTATCTTTTTAAACATTCTTGAGGGGTACATAGACACAGACTGAGTTTGGTCAACAGGTTAGTTAATTTCTTCAATGCTTCAGCATCTATCCCTGGTTACTGCCTCCCCTCCTACTTTCAACTTTCGTTTCCATTTACATGCTTTTAAATACGCAAGATGTCTTCTTCCTTCCTCAACCAATGCAGATTCTTTCTCTTTGTGATAAAGAAATGTATGACCTGAAACGTTCTCTAAATACGTTTCCATGGTTTAATCATCATTTCTACACATATCCTCTCCTGGCCTTTATGTAATCTTTGGTTCAAACAGTTTCTACTTTCCACCCAGGGAATATTTGGCAATGTCTGGAGACATTTTTGGTTATCAAACAGTGTGAGTGGGGGTGGGGGGTGCTAATGGCATTTAGTGAGTAGAGGTCAAGGATGCAATTAAACATCCCCCCAATGCACAGCACAGCCCCGCCCCCAACAAAGGATTATCTGGTTGAAAATGTCAATAGTGCTGAGGTTGAGAAATGCTGAGCTAATTTGAACACAGAAGTTTTCAATCAAACCAGGACTTTCTGGGAGAAGGGAAGAACACGCTAATAACAATGAAGATGAGAAGGCAGGCATAAAGTGAGACCATTACAGGATCTATGGTCCCCTGTCTTGAGTCCATTTTCTTTTGTACTCCTGGGATGTGGCTTTTAAGTGTGGTTTTAGTTTGCCTTCTCCACTTGCTTATGGCTTTTCTCATCAATTAGACTCTGAGCTACCCAAAGACAACTGGTGGGTCTTCTCCACCCTTTCCTGCTCCCAGGACTGTTGACAGAATACCTACTCAAACAACCTTCTTGACTGACTGTACTTATTTATAATCTCTGTATAAAATTGGGTCTTTGGAAAACCTACTATAAACTTTTCAACCATCAATTATATCATCCATCAAAAGTGCAGGTAAAATGGAAAAGAATTCAACGAGTACCAATGCTCATAACATAAAGAAGAGCCTAAAGTCTATGATATGTAATTTAATGAACTACGCTAAGAAAGGTACAATCCTTCAATTGGTACTCACTTAAATTTCTCATGTTTACTGTACATGTTCTCTCTGTTTGAAATGTGCTTCTTTTGAATTAGATAAAATATTAGTGCTGAAAGAGAGGTTTATACATGTAAAATAAATAAAAATACATAAAATTCCTCAGATCCTGCCCAGGAAGTAACTGATATTTAATAAATGCTAGTTCTTTTTGTCATCCCACTACATGTAATACTTTAAAAATAATTTAAAGCCATTTTGAACTGATCTCATAAGTTTTTTGTTTTTTTGTTTTTACTTGGGCAGCCACCACAAATCAAACCTGGGTCTCTGGCATGGCAGGCGAGAACTCTGCACCATGGCCCATCTTGATCTCATAAGTTTTTGAAGTATTGATTCAAGGGGAAATTTAGAGTCACTGAGATGGTTAAAATTGGTTGAAAATTAGGGAAATGCTATAAAGAGATTATAAGCTAAATTTAAATTTTGTTAAAATAATATTTTTACCATACTTGATATAAAGAGGAAATTGTGAAGTCACTGCTATTTGGAAATAGGAACCAATTGTTCATTATTGTAGGAAATTAGAAAGTGCATTGATCATAACTTTAAAAATAGTGTAAAGAACTTCCCTGAGGAAACCACACACACACCAAAATGTTAATGCCTTTCTTCTGATCCACTTAAAATATTTTGCCTGCCTTTAATTTTTTCTCCCCCTCTCCAAATCTCTTGAGATGGATAAGGGACATGGTGCTGGTAACTAAACTGAGGTGAAAGGAAGTAAGATAATTGGTTTCATACCATCTTCACTTTCTAAGAGTAGAAATAAATTTGCTCTCTGCATTTTCTTTATTGGAGCTCCATTGGCTCAACTGGTTAGAGCATGAAAAAGATTATGGGATTCCAGGTTTGCTGACCTAAAAAGTGAATTTTATTAATGAAATAATCAGGGGCTGAGGTGGGTCCAGGAAAAGTCCAAGGATCTGCCAAGGCTGAGACCTGAGCCAAGTGAAGGCTTTGCCTTCCTCTTGGTGTAAAAGAGACTAAGCAGGTCTTGTCTGCCAGTACATCAGGATTATAGAAGGAAATTTAGATACATATCTACAAGGAAATTTATTTTTTTCACATACACATTTACATATAAAACATATTTTCAAAGATAAATATTTTATATATTTTAAATAGGAATACCTTTTATAATTAATATTCATCTATTGTAATGCTCAATAAATGACTAATGTATATGTCTTTATATCATATATACATATATTGTATGTATTTAAGATATATATGCATAGCTACACATATGTTTGTTTATTATATATATATATGTATAATATATCTAAGGTGAAGAGAATGGTGGACAGGAAGCTGGGTTCCGGCCACTATCCTGCCACTAAACTTGCTAAGTGACTGGAGCTTCAGGCAATTTCCTTAACCTCCTGGGCATCTGCTCTCTGCTCTAAGATCAAAGATCAAAGTACCAGCCTGGGTGCCCAGGGAGGGCCCCTACAACTTTAAAATCTTACGAGGGCTGGAGATTTTTCCAAATATTAAAGGTGATTTCCCTGTGGCTCACCATAATGATGAAAAACTGGTCCTCATGGAATTGTATTTGGGTAACCCTGTTCAGACATGTGGGTTACCTAAGCCTTGTTAGGGAGCAGGGACTTGTCAGGTTTTTTTTTCCTACAACAAAAGGAAGAGTTCTTCAAGACACACAGCGCTGACCTTCTCACCTTGCTACCAGCTGCCTTCTCTCCTGCCCAGCCCGCCCCCACCCCCTCCCACCTCCCACCCACCCTCGGCCCAGCCTAGAGGGCTGGAAAAGTCATCAGCTCTGCAGAGGATTGTCCTGGAACAGCCGGAGTTTTTATATTGTGAACTCACAAGCTTGCGAGTGAAAAACCTCCGCACCCAGGATTTGCCTTTTCTGAACAGTTTGACCAATTTTCAAAGGAGAGGGAAGTACAAAGTGCTGGGCCGAGGGCTGAGCAGTTTAAACCGAGTTCTCTTTATCGGCTTCACCCCCTACCCCAGGACAGACTCTGCAAGTTATCAGGGCGTCCTTAACCCGGACAGCTGCCGGTAAACAAGGAAGACGGCGACACCCGCGCCTCGGTCAACAGGAATTTAATTGTAATCGGTCCCTTACTTAAAGAAACACCTCCCCCTCTGCCTCTCCTCTCTGTCCAGTGCATCATTTATTTATCTCCATCACCTTTCAGATAGAAGCCCGGCATTGACTGGGGAAGCCCCGCTGGGACAGAAAATTAATAAGGTGCTAGGGACATTCTCCTTAGGTCAATTTTGGGGGTCGGTGGTGGGGACACAGAGGGAAAGGAAACTTGCTCAGGAGTTCCCTGCCTAGCTGGAAAGCGATCCTACATATTTATAAAGGTGAAACTGGAGGGCTGCCAAACGCCTGCATTTAAGTGATTAACAAATGTTTCTCTTTAAGTGGACACCTCTTGTTCTAAATATATTTGACAAGAATGCAAAGAGTCATCTGGAGGGCAGCGAGGGCGCCGCGCGGGCCGGCTCGGGGAGGCTGGCAGCAGCGCGGGTCCCGCTCGGCGCTCGGTGCCCGCGAGTTCACGGTGCCGGCGGGCAGGCTGCCAGCGCCAGCAGCTCCCCGCTGTTTAACGACAATGGATTTACTGCTTCTCTGCATATTGGTGTTATTTTGTATAAACAAGGTTAACACTCCTTTTAAATTAAATGCACCACCTGGTGACTGAATGGGTGACCTTGCCAGGTCTCTTCACCTGGCTCTGGAAAGTTCTGGCTTCTGCTCCCATCTCATCCTTTCCTTCTTATTTAAACGGGGGTCCTTTGGCGTGTGTGTGTGTGTGTGTGCGTGTGTGTGTGTGTGGTGGTTGGTGGTGGGATGAATTGGCTGATGGTCCACCCAGTCCCTCCTCACTCTGGAAGACAGAGGACCCCGTGGGGGTCCTCCAGGCAGCCTGCCCCCCACCTCGTTCAGCGGCCACCTAAGTGGGCTGTCCCCGCGCGGGCATCTGCTGTGAGCTGGAGAGCTTCGGGGGCGCCCTGGTCGGAGGAGGGTGGCAGAGGGCCTCATGGGTCTGCCAAGCCTGCCCCCCAAATAGAAATCTCCAAAGGGGGCCTCGCGGTAAAAAGGGCTCTTTGTATTTCACCCTAGTGTGGTATTGATCTAATATAGGGCTCGGCACTTTCCCCATCCTCTAGGAATTTTAACACCTGGAAAAATTCTCCTGGCTTTACATTCGAGGAAATTTAATGATGTAAACAAACTCAGCGGGAAGCCCTCTTTGATATGAGAAGGCAGTGATCTGCTGGGCTGAGCTGAAGGGGCTTGAAAACTACTTTGCCTGGGAACTTCCAGTCCACAAACAGTTCAAGAAGGATTTGGAGTTTATTTGGTAAGACTTTAGGTAGGGAGCACTGGTTTGGAAACATCTAGAAACTTCCAACAAAATCAACTCCAGTTAATCATTTAATGAAAGGCATTGTCCTACCCTTCCTTTTCTAGAATTATTCAGGAAGGATTCTTTGCTGTGCCAAGTTAGGTTGATAAATTCTACTTTTGTCAATTTTATTGCCTTGCAAATAAGGACATTAGCGTTGGAGAGGTAAAGTGACTCCCCAAGGGTCATGTTTAATCAGTAGACCTGACGTAGAACTCAGTCTGCAAACTTCTAAGTCCAGTGTTGTTTTCCTACAGAATCCTGCTCTATCTACCCAGAAAGTACCACGTGAGCTACAGTTGCAGGAAATTTGCATTAACTCATAGCAGCATAGAAGCAGTGGCAGTAAATAGCTTCTGCTTAAGGTTTTCTTAGCAGCTCACATGGGGATAATGGCAATGTTTCTATAAATAAGCAGGTTAAAGTAATTTCAGGAAATGATACAATTTTAATGGATAGTATCCTAACAATTTTATATAAATGTTATTAAAAAATAAGCTTGAAAGCATCCTTGTTAATACCTTTCGTGTTTGAGGTAAAATATATCATTTCTTCCAAAATCTCCCTATATTTTTGTTGAGAGGGAAGAGGTCTCACAGTTATAAAATCCATTGTTATATGAGGTTAGCAGTTGCATATGCGTGTTATGGCTGCTGTGACAAAATCTCCCAGAGTGGGCGGCTTAAAACAATATAAATTTGTTCTCTTATATTCTGGAGGCTGGAAGTCTGAATCAAAGTGTCAGGAAAGCCATGCCTCTCTGAGGGCCTGGGAGATGAATCCTTCTTTGTCTGTTCCTAGCTTCCGGTGGTGGCAAGTAATCCTTGGCAATCTGTGACTTGTAGCTGCACAACTTCTGTCTCTGTCTCTTGGTCACCTTCCCTTTGTGTGTCTTCTTCTGAGGACCCCAGTTGTGCTGGATCAAGGGCTCACCCCACTCCAGTATGACCTTGTCTTAACTAATCCCATGGCCATGATCTTATTTTCAAATGGGGTCACCTTCTGAGATAGGACTTCAATGTGTCTTTTCAGGGGATTCATTTCAACCCATAAACCATGGTGTAGTGTGTTTCTAAAGACATCAGACCTGTAGTGTGGACATTCAGAGTGGTGGTTTGGGAGAGACAAAGATGAATAAGACACAATCAGGAAGTTGAGGAGTTAAGAACTGAGGAAATGGCTATAGAAATAAACAGCACTACATCCTAGTTCATTTCATTTGGGTTGTTGTAAGCAAGTCAGAAGAGAAATACAATTAATTTAACGTATATGGTAATTACTATTTGTGAGGCCTTGTCCTAAACATTTGATGTGATCCTCATAACAAATTCATGAGACAGAAGCTATGATCAGCTGCACTTTATACTTGGGGAAACTGAGGAAGAAAAAAATCAAGTAACTCTGCCAAGTTTTCACAGACAAGGAATTCAAACCCAAGCAGCCCAGTTTAAGTCCATGCAGTGAAGGTGCCTCTCTGCAGTGCCATGGACAATGTGTTGGTGATGCCGTGTATTGCTTTCTTCCCTTCGTGCCTCCTCTTCTAGGTGCTAGATCTCCCAATGCAACATAAACTTGTAAAGTGTCACACACTGGTACAGTCTTTGGGTACAGTCATCATATTATCTGCTCACACTAAACCCTGTGAAATAGGGTTTCACCATTTTACAGCTAAAGAGAGACTGGGCCACTTGTCATTACCCTCTTCAGCAGCATCATCAGCTTTATCTTCATCATATTACGTAAAGTTACTGATCCTAACTCCAGAGAGGACTTAGAGGTATCTGATTTTCTAGGACAGTACAATTTTCAAATATTCTTTCCTATCGTATGACCATATTACCAGATTTTTCATTTGGACGTATAACGCACAGATGCTGCCATGGGTAACACAAGGTACAGCATGCAGACCCGGAAGGAAATGGACATCTCTACAGAATGAGGGGGGCTTTGCAAATAAATCGGGCAGGAATTGCAACAGGGAAATTCTCGAGAACTGAGGTTGTCAGGAATGCAAAACATAATTTGTAGCTAATCCTAAATTAGCCCTTTCCTTGGGCAAACAATCTTCTGTTACCTTCTGGAAACTGCTTTCAAAATTTGGGTTAAATTACTTCATAATAAAAAACTTTTTTCTTAGACTTTTTTTTTTTTACCATTGTACACCTCCAGCATGGTCCTTTCGATCCCCCAATGATTATCTCAGCTCAGAAGATTAAACTGTTTTTATAAACTGAAAACAGGTCAGGAAATGAAGAGGTGTTGTTTACCAGTGTCCAGTTTTCTTTCTTTGCTTGTTTTCAAGTCTTATCTCTTGATTTCACCAATTATATAATAATAGTGTTATACAATAAAATATTCATTTGGGAAAACCATAAAGAAAGTTAGCCATTGAAAATTCTATTACTGCAATTATTTCAGCATAATTCCTTCTAGTCTCCTTAACAAACACATATGAATTTTGTTAAGAAAAAAATGTATGTGTAAATACACACACAATTAGGATCACTGCCGTGCAGTTTTGCATGCTACTTTATCATTTTGAACTATTTTCCCACTATCAAATAGTCTAAAAATTTCATTTTAGTGCTTATGCAATAGTCATTGTAAGTATTTATTGTAGTTTAACATAACATGGGCTACTAATTCCCCCAATCCTGGGCATGTAGGTTATTCTAATTGTTGCTATCATACTATATGTAATGTATATAGCATATACTTAATATGATATTAAATATATATACATAAATATATATAATCTTTCATGTATATTTTGGCTGTTCTTGATCATTTTTCTCTTCGGATGGCTATCCTTGCAGTACAGTTTCTGGCTTAAAGAACATGCATTTTGATTTTTATCAGGAGTTTGAACAGCCAGAGCAAAGATGAGTTTGGAAGGGGAGGGGAAAGATTAGAAAGTTGAGACATTAGGAAATTGTGTTGCTATATCGGTCAACTTCTGTAAATATATATATATTCAAACACATATATATACATATATATATGCATATATGGTTTTTTGTTTGCAAAAACAGTAAATCAGGCTGGCTTGTCTTCTATATTGCAGTCTGAAACTTTCACTGTCTTTTATGTTGCTGCCTTAAGGTCTGGATTTCTGCCTGTTGGTTGCTAACAGCCATAAATAAATAAATACATAGTGGGGATGCTGGAGCTTAAAATACCCATCCTTGTCTGAAATCACTTCAAGGGAATTTAGAAATTCCAGTTTGTCAAGTACCAAGTCATTTGTATTTCCCCAAACGACAGGCCGGAAGAGCAGAAGATGTCTACACAAAACTTCCACAAGAATTTACTAACTCTGGAGCAATGAGCTATTAAGTGGCTCCCTCATTGCAAAAAAGAGATATTATGAATTTTTAAGGCACCTGACTTTTGCTTACTTTATGCCTGAGTGAATTAGCTTTGCTACTTTAAAGTGAAGTTATGTTTGACAGCATTCAATCTCATTTCCTTCAGTCTCCATGGGGAGTAGCCAGGAGACTGTGGTGCAACCAGATAGGTGGGGTATAAGACAGGTGAGTGTCCCAGGCCTTGAGTCCAGTGCAGGTAAGCAGATAGCAGGGGGTGATCCAGGAGCCCTAACAGCTGGCTTCTTTCCATTGAGTTGAATACCCCAAACTAACCGCCTGTACCCCTTTCCATCAGCTTTGGTTGTCTGGCTCACCTTTCTGCTTCAGCCTGGTCAAAGTCAACCTGCATTTTGCCTCTTCTGTTCCAGCCCTAATCCTGTGTTCCTGGGCAAAAGTAACATTTGAGTGGAAAGCTTTTCTACTTAAATACTAGATAGTTGAACAGAGTTTGCTTTAAGGAGATAAAATGGACCCTGAAGTTATCTGGAAATGTATGGAATCAGTAGAGAGATGTGAACACAATGCTAGGGGAGTGGAAAGCCACGAAACATAAATAAATTTCTGAGTGGATTCATGTTTTTTCAGCCCCAGGAATTTGGCCATTACACATGTTTTCCAACCTGCCTAAAACAGAACAGATCTGTGTATGGTGTGACAATGTTTCCACTGGGAAAGTTTAGGCGCCCTTTCCTTTTTGCCCAGGTAGAGAAGCTCTTCACAGCTCCACATTGTTGTTTTTCTATTCCCATGCTGTAATGGGAGATAGAGGATGTATCTCTCCCAAAATAGTATCAGCTCCTCGTCAGGGGAGACAGACAGAAAATTATGGCTTAACAGAGAAGGAGAAGCAGGTAAAGAGGAAGTATATGAATCCCCTCTATTTGTCTTCTCTGCAGTAGTAATGGCTGTTAAATTGCAAACAACAGAATCCACTCTGGCTAGTTTAAGCAGAAAAGGGATTTAATACTAAGAAATTAGGTAGCTCCAAAAACCACCTGGGGGTGGGGGGGCTCGGGGAGAGGAGCTGTCGAAACAGATACGAGACAAAGCCCCTAGAAACATACTCATGCCACAAAACAGTTGCCATTGCTCCTTCACCAAGCGGAGGGCTTCAAGAACTTTTTGGTAACCACCGCTGCTGCCTGCACTGCAGCCAAGCTTGTACTGGGAAGGCAGCCTTGCAACCCAAAGGTGGACGCATATGAGGTTGCCCATGTCAACCAGACGGGGACTCCACCACGAGTGTGAACCAGCTTCTTTCCTGGGCGTGTCTTGTGCAGATGGCACCTTGCGAGGTGGTGCAAGGGGAGCCAGGAATTTGAGTCCTGATTTCTATATGGTCTTTATGGGTCTTTATAGGTCATGATGCTGATCCCCCAACTTTGCTTTCCTACGTGAGCATTTATTTATTCAGCGGGAAGATGTCTTCCCAATTCTAGATATGAACTTGCAGCCTAGCATGGTGGTTAAGAACACGGGCTTTGGAATCAGTCAGATACGGATGCATAATCCTGCCCTGCCACTTGCTTTCTTATGTAGGCGAGTCACTTTCCCTTTCTGTAAAACACAGATAATAATATGTATCTCAGAATTTTGTGACAAGAATATAAAGCAGTATAGATACAAAAATCTTAGCACAATGCTTTTATAATGCATTTTATACACGGTGGTTCTCTTTTCTATTACTAGTAACAAGGCCAGAAGTCTATGCTCTTAAAAAAAGAAAAAAAAAGTGAAAGTCAGAATGATAATAATAATAATAATAATAATAATAATAATAATAATAATAACAGTACTACTAATAAAAACCCAATCTCTACCCAAGCCACCCAAGGTCATCTTAACTTTCCTTATAAAGTGTTTCAGCTCAGACATGGGATTATACAGAATAGCTGAACAATGGGAAAGTTTGAGGTCAGATGCTTCCTTAACTGTTTCCAAAATAAACAGTTACAGGAAGCTCACAACCCTATGCATAAAAGCTCTGGGAGTGGGGGGAAGGGGAGGGAGGGGGCTCTATTACTCTAAGTTCACTGCAGGAGAAGTGGGAGCAGATCAATACGTGGTTAAGTGCTTTAGCTGCACTTTTATTGTGTTTGACAGTGATGACAAAGAAGTATGCACTGAGTAAAATGACGAATGCACGGATGCATGCGTGATTCTCTCTCTTACACACTGCTTCTATTTTTCTCATGGAACTCCTGAGGGAAAGTGAGTCCTACTAAAAAAAGCACACAAACTGGAAGTTCAGATCGGCCGGGATAAAAACTACGCATAGGTTCCAGATATACAGATGTACAGAATCACAGAGGAAAACTTTCCAAAGCAGAAAGAACAAAAAAGACTACATGTTTGACAATTAATATTCAAACTAAGTGGGAAAAGTCTGCTTGGTTCCACAACTACATTTCTATATCATCAAGTGGTATCTCTTTCCTGTGACGTAGGCCATGCTAGTGGAGAAACGGAGAAAAATAAACAAGCACACCTTAAGAATAGTGTAGATTTATGTAATAGAAGGCTAAAAATTTTTTTCCTGAAAAATGCTTTCACTCAAACACTTGACAAAAATCATTTTTAGATGCCACCCATTTCTATCTCTTCACTGACGCCCAGATGTTTCCACTTGGGTTTGAGACCAGGCAGGCAGTAGCCAGATGTTTTGAGAGGGCAGAGGAAGTTCTTTCATTTGTGGCAAACTCGAGAAGTGAAGATTCATTGACTTATGTACTGCTAATCTTCCTACACAGGGAACTTGGATCCGAGCTGTTTGCCCCCCTTTTCCAGTCTGACTTAGAGCCATTTAACTTGGGTAGGATGGAGGGAAACCCCTTTAGCTGAGATATTGCAGATCCCAACTGCAGGTTTTCAGGTTCAGATTAGCCCTATGCAAGTTTTTTTTCTTTTAATTCTTTAAAAGACCATGCAGTGGAGAAGGAGGAAGTTGGACCTTTCTGGGGGTCTTTCATTGTGATTTTGGTCCAAGCTACCACCTCCCTCTCATACCTGGACTCCTGCAAGTCTCTCCCTAAATGCTTTCTCTGGGATTACTTTGCTCTGCTAGTAGAAAATCTCCAAAGTCTTCTCATCTTGCATGGAATTGCAAATCATTCTAATGGTTTCATGGTCTTTTTCCTACCTAGCTGTGGCCTAGTTTGGCTCTAGCCTCCTGCCCTTCCTGTTACTCAAGGATGCTTTGTACCTCTCTTCCCAGAAAAGTGGGTGAGTGGGGATCTTCTTTTCTCTTTTCTGCTTTGTTTGAAATGATCTTCTGCTAGATATTTGCATGGACCACACTCATTTCATTCAGATCTTGACTCAAAGCTCACTTCTTTGGAAAAGCCTTCCCCTTCCACTCTAGATAAAATACCAATTACTCATCTCCTACAAACACACCAGTTCCTGGTTTATTTTTCTCCTAGTCACCATTTCGTATTACAACCTGACATTTCAAATAATTATTTGCTTAATTAGTATTGTCAGTCTTTCCCTGCTGGGATCTAAGCTCTGTGGGGACAGGGGCTGAATCTGCTCTGTCTCTTGCTGTGTCTCCAGGACCTAGAAACCATTCTTGGTGCAAGGTGGGCACTTGCAAGTAATGCTTGCTGGTCCACGAACACAATTATTGTTACACTTACATTTTCAGCCTTTTTTTTCTTTGAAAGATTTGCTTGTACTCTGTGAACATCCATAGGACTCTTTTACTTTTTCGTTTTCACAAGACCTGTTTTCCTGAAGAATTAGATGAAAGTGGAGAGAACAAGCTATTTCCCAAGTTTTTCAGAGTAAATACTCAATGATCATAACAGGATCAAAGACCTAGCTTTTTGCTGCTTTCTTGGAAGGAATAATAAAAAATCCTCAGGTAATCACCTCATCAAAAACAAAAAAATGAGCAACGCAGTTACTACATCTCTGTTCCCTGAAATGATACTTTAAGCTGCTTTAATTTGTCCAAGAACTGAGTTTACAAATAAGCAGGAGAACATTTCTGTCATCTGATCATGACTTCACTTACTTAGCTTTCTGGATCTGGGGTGACATTATATATATATATAGTATATATGTATAATGTCATATATATAACTCCTGTTGGTTCTGTTCTCTAGAGATCTCTGACAAATATAGGGACTCCATCCTATCTTGTGCTGCAGACATACACTTGTTAATTGCTTTTCAAGAACAGTGAAAAATCCCAGCAAATCACTATTTTTTGTTTGAAGGAGAGAAAAGTTAATAATTTGATCTCCTTTCCATTTCTACACTTTTAATTCCCCGAGTTAAACAGAGAAAATAGAGATGTGTAATTGCGAATCCAAGGCCATCCAGAGCTTTTCTGCTATTCATTGTCACTACATGTATATATTCAGAGTTCTTGAGTTCTAGCATTTTAAAAGTCTGTCATTCACATCTTTTGATTTTTGACCCTGTGGAATAAAGAAGATATCTGTATAGTCTCTTTTATAGGACAGATAATTCACCACTTATTATTAGAAATTTTTAAATATTTTTTTTTTGCTGGTAATAATTCTGCTAGATTTTTTTTTTAAATGCTGCCTCTTCCATCATATAGCCTTACTTAATGTGCCTTTTTGTAAATCAGTTGCATAAAATCTTTTGTTGTACTTGCAAAGATCTCTTTTGTAGGAACGCTGGGGTCTTGTAATTGGTTGAGTGCAAGGATCCAGTCTGAGAGGATGACCTTTCACCCACGACCAAAAAAGCACTCTGGAGAGGGAGGTGTTATAATCTGGATTTAAGACTTCTTACCAACATGTTGAGAGCCCATTCCCTGCAGCACATACAAACAGTGGCAAAAAAGCCCATATTAACTTGGCACTTCCGCATGTTGCTCTTGAGAAAATCCACTCCTTAGACAAGAAGAGAGGCCCTTACCTCCCACTCCCCTCCCCAGGATGAGACGCGAGCTCATGGATCCTCACAAGCAGTTGCAGGCAACTGTTATGAGATGGAAAGGAAAGACGAAATTAGGACTGAAAGAGGCTAGCATATTAAGACCTGGTTCTAGAGTGGTGGGATGGCCACCAGTTAATTTGTTTGCAAGACTTGGAGGAATGTTGAGTCCTGGCTTAGGACATCAAGTAGACAGCTTCTCCATAAACAAATGAGCAAAAAGATGTCACTGCCATTTGAAGGGACTTTTAGAGGAGTGAATGGAGTGCACCTTACAGGGCCACTTTTAGGTTAGTAGATACATCACCAAGCTTAAATGAGAACGTAGAGCTTAGCTTTGCAAAAATGATGGAAACGGTGATGATGCAAGTAATTCCATCCCCTGCATTTACAATTTTTTTTCAGGAGGTTCCGAAACAGAAAGTTCTGGCGCTTTGACTAGGCTTTCTTTCTGTGAATATACTTACAAACAAAACAAAACTCTAAGATTTCTTAAAGCTTTTTTTTTTTATAAGGGGCATATTTTTTAGTTGTTCACGTGAATGAAAATTGCTAGTGTGGATTCTACAAGTTCTAGCTGTTGAAAACTCTTCCTTAAATTTGACTCAAGATGTTATTGGCACTTTCAGTGAATAAAAGAGAAATTTCAGTTCTGCTTTTCCTAGAGCTGCATGGTGTGGGTTATATGAGAAAAGTTGTTTTTCTCTGTTTTAATGAGATGTTTTTAGGGAGACAGGGAATAGGTTCTAGGGTCCCCCATTTATGCTCAATTTCATCAGGGCTAACTTACTTTTACTTGTTTTACATATTGGACTTGAATAAGGGTTTTCTTTTCGAGAAAAGATTTGCAGCTCCAGAGAGAGCGAGAAAGGTTGAAAATTCCAGTGAAATAAGTTGATTTTTCTCACCAATCCTGGTCACTTTCAGAGGTTGTCCTTGGCCTTGAAACAAATAGAACCACTTCCCACCAAATATCTGGAGACCTTGGAATCAGCTCCTGAGACCAGGGGCACCTTGCTGTGTCTCTGTCACTGGAATTTACGTGTATCTCTTCTTTCCACAGTCCAATCCTATAACCTTTTACCTCCACCATCACACACTCGATCTGGAGCTTTGCTCCTTATATTCATCCTGGCTCAGAAGTTGACAGAATGTGCACAGTTCAACTGCGAGGGTTAGAATCTTAATGACTCCAATTAGGAGCTGCAGGGCCTTGGGAAATTTTCCTTCCTGTGCTTCAGTTTTCTCAAGGGTAGATTGGGAATGTAGATAGTTCCTATCTTCTACATTTGTTGTGTTAAGTAAGGTGATGTATATAAATTACTAAACCTAATGTTAAGTACTCAATAATTATACTTTAAACAAGACCTTGATTCTCTCTCTGCATGCCACTTTCCACTTTGGGGAAGCCCTGGACTGTACAGTGCTCAAGAGTCCTTTAAAATACACTTGTTAGAACCACCTAATGACATCAGGATTCAAAACACAAGTATTTAAAATCATTCAAATTAACAAATTAATTTTATAATTTTTTATAATTATAATTTTATAATTGTTACATTACAATTCTGAGCATGTAATAGCATATTTATTTCTGAACACGCAATTCAGTAATACTGCTTTTCATTGAGTGCCGATCCCTTAGTCCACTAAGTGCTTCTTCACATTTTTTCTTAACCTTAATAATGACCTTGAAAGCTGATATTTTATATCTATTTTAGAGTTCAGGAAATACTGAGGTTCAGAGAGGTAACTGAAGAAATTGGCCCTAGGTCTCAAAGCAGGTTCCTGATTAGCACAGATGGCATTCAAGCACAGGTGCGCTTGACTCTAATTGTTTTGCTCATTCATTGTCACACACTCCCGATTTTAGAGTGGTTAGTTTTTGGTTCGGCCCGGAATGCTTGATATTTAAACAGAAAATTCTGAAGGTGCTGGACCACAATGGATATTCCCAATATAGTATTCTCTACACTTGTGGCAAATTTCATCCTTCTCCTACCCTATCCCTTCCTCTTCCCTTTAATTCTTGCTTCCTCTTCTTCCCACCAGATAGCACAGAGCTAATGATCAAAATACTAAAATGTGAAACCAGTTCTGCCTGTGATTGGGAGGTGTAAACGGAGGGTGTGCTTTCTGTTGGAAGAGTTCAGAGAGGCTTCTCCAAGGCGGAAGAATCTTTAAATGACTGAACAGATCTTGTGGAATTATGATATTCTGCACGTTTAGATCAGGTTCCTGAAACACTACAAGAAAAAGCAAATTATTGATGTTTTGAAATGTTTTTCATAAGAAGAAGAATGTTATATATAATGAGAAATTTACATTTGCAATGCTTAATGTAAAGCTAATTATAAAGTGAAATTTAAGTAGATTCAGCCTTAAGTCATTCAGTTAATTAGATAAATAGAATTTATATTTAATCAGATTTAATTAGAGTGTTTTTATGTATAAATTTCTAAAGAAGAAAAAAATTTACTACCCGCTTTCTTTCCATATGGATCTGGGGTTGGCAAAATAAATTTTCACCATGGGTGTTTGCTACCACTTCACAAATTATTTCTTGGTGCCTTGTGTGAAATTACAAAAGTGTCACCCTCAGACCTTTGCAAGGTGGCAATTGAGAGAAATCTCTCGTCTCTTGAACCTGAATTTTCATCCAAACTGTGCCCTCCACTTGGTGCGTGAATGCATTTGCTTTATTAACTTCCATCTTTATTCTTTCACTTACTGCTCTAGCCTATTTACTCTAATTTTTATGTTATCGTGGTGTGTTATAGTTGTTTTTATCATTCACATTAACTCCTTATTCACATTAACTTCACAAACAGTGTAAACTGAAAATATAATGTAATTGATGGTATGGTATGTTTCTGACAGGTCCCCTAAATTTTGGATATCTCTGGTGTGGCCGGGTCTCTAATGCCAGGTAAAGAGCTGGAGGAAGTTTTAATCCCTTCCAGAAGGGATGATTGAGTCACTCATTTCTTGAATTTCTTATGCAGTGTTACAGTCATGGAACGAGCAAGTATTGGAGGATATACATATGTTCCAAAGGCATCTATTCTTAGCTACTCCTATTCAAAATGGTCAGTTGGATCCAAGTTCAGAGAAACAATCGGCATTATTCCAAATGTATAGAGAAAGATAATAATAGTAGTAATAATAATTCAAGGTTCAAAATTTATTTCTTTGAACTAAGCAAAATACGCAATGTGACCATGTCTGCTAAGCTATGGAAAAGCAAGTTCCCTTTGCAACCATCTGATGAATCCTTGGCTTGTTTTTCTCAAGCAGTATCTGAAGCTTAGTTGATACCAGCATTATTAGAACCTTTATTTCAAAACCTATTGTGAGTTCACTTGATCTTGAACGTCTCTGGATGTTCACAAGAGCAGTCTGTCTGTCTGCAAATTGGGTGTATGGGGTGCTATGGGGAAGGCCACCATGGACACAGAGGGTGATTGGGTGACCTTTGGCTGAGACACCCAGCGAGAGGCACCAAAGGGCAGCAGGATTGTTAAAATCTTGCTAGAAACGTCCCAGTAAAGAAAAATCATCTATGGCTTAAAAAGATGCTGTGACTTGGTTGGATTATTCCTCTCTAAGAGTTACAGGCCCTTGTCAGGGGACTAAAAAACAACTATGTACACCTACTTGTGAAATAAAGCAAATTTATACTTATACAAGAGTGTGATTATGCAGAACTAAGCAAGCTACGATTTACACAGCTACAGAATTTTAGTAGAAAACAGTTAAGCAGGATGTTGATCAAGAAATTAAAAAATACCCTTCCCTGTTTCTTTTAAACATGGCTTTCAGCTCTAACGTGTATGCATCTGTGTGTCTATCTCACGCACGTTGGTTCTCCTCTTTGGAAAGGGAGAGGGATGGGGGTGGATCTGGAAGCTGCTCGGGGATATTGTCCAGGACAGAATCAGAAGGGAACAATAGCTCACTATTTTTTGGCTCTAATTTTTTCTAATGGAAGAATTGTAAGGGATTGCGAGGAAGAGCCCCTGAATTGATTTGTTCAGTGTTGCTGGGGGATTTGAGAAAAAGCAACTGTTAACAATAGTTGCACACTCACAACTGAAGGGGTGCTTGGGTTTCCAGGGATGTCATTTAGTTGAGTTGCAAAGCTGTGTTTGATTTTACTTTCACCAAATCTTTTCTTTTCCTTCTGAAAACGTATGCAAAGTTGGAAGGGATTGCCTTGCAGAGGAGGTGAACGTATTTTTTGGCAAATGTGGCGCAAAGTTATATCTAGTGAGTGGCTGTGTAAATTACTTACTGGGAGTGGTTTTCTGATCTCAAATGTATGTGAGTTGGCATAATGATGGATTTAGAAGGTTGGGATTTAGAAACCAGGCACTGCCAGCAGCTATCAGGGCAGATATGCGACTGGTGAGTAATACGAACCCATGCAATTAAACTTGTTAACAAATCTCAGTTCCTGAGTCTCTAAGAATTAAACTTTTCTGTAATATTTGCCTAACAGCCAAACATATAGAATGGTAGAAAGACAAATAACAAAGCAATTTTAAATAGAATACACATTCTTTTTACCCTTTAAGGACACGGAGTTGGGTGCTAAATGCCATCTCTATACTGAAATGGGTACTTTTTTTTCTCAGATCAAATTAACTTAAACTTTTTTTAAAAAGTACATTTGGCACCATAAGACCCAGTGTTTTCTTTACATGCATTTTTGTCAAAAAGATTTATATTTTCCCTGCCACCCTTGGAATCCAAATGGGTGTTCTCATGGTTTTAGGGCTTTTGTTTGCATCATTAGCCAGAAATCCCTTTTAAAATGGGTGAATTAATTTAGAGGAATTAGGTTAACAAGTTCTATCTGAAGTGCGCTGGTTTACATTGTGGTTTGTGGTGAGTTTATGGAGGTTTTGTGAGGAAACTCAAAGTGGTGAAAGCAGACCTTTCTCAGGCCGTGGGGCCTGGATGCACTAAGCACAGAATTTCCTTTTGTGGTCTGGGGTGACGTGGCTTTGGATAATAAATATCTGCAAAAAGATTTCCTGAGGTTGACTGGAAGGCATCATTGACACTTTAAGTGGTGGATTTCACAGCTTTCCACAGTGGAATTTGAAGGCTCTTTTTTTTTTTTTTTTCCAAATATATATATTAAAATAACACTGCTTTGTAATCTCCTAGTAGACAAGAATTATCTAATCCCCTATTAGCTCTAATATTCCCACCCACTTTTCGATGTGCTGGCCAAGATGATAGCCTTAATTGTTTAGTACTTCTTTCTTTACTCTTTCATTATCTTGTGTTTCCAACTTTTGGAAAAGGAAAATACTACCTTTGTGACTCCCCAGTTATCAAAAAAGTTCTGCTAGTAGTCTGAGAAACAACCCCCCGCGCCCCCCGTCCCCACCCACCCCAACACACACATACACACACACACACACCCGGGACTCCGCAGCATGCTCATATTAACTGTGGAAACTGTTTTCCATTAATGTGTAATCAAGAAGCAGGCAGACCATTTACTTTGAAAAAAATAAACCAGTTGCCCTCCCCTCTGCACACTTCCCGACCATCCCCCCTCCCCTACCCCCCAATCTGTTTGTCAAACTTAGCCTCTCAAAGAATAAATCTCCTTTAAAAAAAAAAAATCACAGAGCCAGTTACAAACCAGGAGGGGTTGATTTTTTTTTTTTTTGTAATGAGTTAAACTATTCCGAGAGCTTAAGGCTTCCATTGCAGTTGACCTTTAAGGCATGTTGCAGCAAAAAAAGTTAATACACTTTGCACATGTTGCAGGCAACAGGTGGTAGACAACCACGGGGGCTGCTTGCATTCCTCCGTGTTCCAACTCCGGCCCCCGGTATTCTGGGATTTACACCACCTCCCCCCGGGCCTGACTGACAAGCTAATCGCTGTGCTGGGGAGCGCAGAGCTATTGATTCCGCGGTAACAGAACACCACCCCGTCAATGAAACTGCAATGAAATGCTTCAGCAGCAAAGAAAGGGAGGCATTCGACTGTTGAGCAACTGGAAGAAATTTGCTTGTAGGTAGTGCGGCAGAAATGAAAAGGCTCTCAGGGGCAGGGCCTTGAAAAGCCAGGTTATTAAAAAAGCCACAAAGCTGGAGTCTGGCTGAGTGGAGAAAAATAGTTATGGCTCAGTTAGGCGTATCGAAAAGGCGAAGGGAAGTTGGGGGGGGGGGGCAGCTTTCAAAATTGCGTTAATCCCTCGAGTACTTAATTTCTTTTCTTTTATGGCGGCTTGTAGTATAGCAACAAGTATTCAAGCAGTTAATAATTTTAAACAGTTTAGCTCACCTTAGGCGATATATCTTTAGCCTTAATTAAAATTGTATTTTCGTGGGGAAAATATTAAAATGACATTGAGATCCATCCTCTATGATGGGAAATATATGATAATATGAATATTTCATTATACAAACTATTATTAAACAGGCTGATGTGTTATTCTCTTTTGAGTTTCGCTTCGGTTGTTTGAAACCCAGTTGCTATTTCTTAATTATATCCTGATAGTTTCCTTCTGAAATATCTGAAGGTGCCATAATAATGAAAAGCAGAGGCCAAATGCACATCATTTTTTTAATACATTGAGGGGAGACCCAAAGACCAGATCTAGGTTTTGGTAATTCATTGAGAAGGTGAGGGTTAGTTTTTTTATTTTCTGTTTTGTTTTGTTTTGACTGAAACTTTGTGTGATCTCAAGTACTTGTCACAAACCACCAAGGAAAATTGATCCTGGTCATCTTGGTTAAATATTTTACACTAAGAACAAATCACACTTTGCACAGTCACCAGAACTGAAGAGAAATGAGAAGTTAGAACTGATTTTCTTGCAGCCCTCGAGTCTTTTTCCACCTGCTATGAAGTTGTGTGTACAAGATGTCCTGGAACCGTTGAAAGAGTTAAACAGTTGAGTTTCATCAGTGAATGGAATTTTAATGATAAAACAAATCTTAGAAAATTGCACCCAACCTAAAACTAGATGGAAAATAACCATCAATTTTCATCTTGTTTCAGTCTTTCATTTCTGCAGCTAGGGCCTATTGCTGTTGCATTGAAGTGCTCCTTCAAGCTAATTAGATTAATTTCAATTTTCATTATGTGTTGAAGGACACACTTATCATCATCTCCCTCCCTGCTGAAGTCAATAATTGATTGGATCGCGGCGTGTCAGTAAGATCCTCCTCCTGCCAAGATGAAGGGAAGTTTGGATCAAGGCGGTTATTGACGATTCATTTTCAAAGCTGGAGTTGTTTATTGTACTTGTGACGTTGAGGATGGAAACCTTCAGTCTTTGCCATCGTCACTCTGGGAATCGTTGGCTGAACTGTGCCTTCTAAATATAGCTAGTGGATGCATGCATCAGCGAGTGGTGACACACATGAAGAGTGTGTGTGTGTATGTGTGTGTGTGTGTAAATGAGTGAGGCAAAAAAGGGGCAAGAACACTGGGACCTGGAGTGAGGAGAGGTGGGCTTAAATTCCAGTTCTTCCATTAACCAGCTGTTTACCTTGGGAGATTCACTTACTCTCAAAGAGACTCCAGTGTTTGATTTGTAAAATGGGGAAGCTGACTTCCTGTGGTTCCCTGATTCATTGAATAAGTATTTATGGAATATCTTCTACATAGCAGGAACTGTGGTTGGTGCTGGAGATTCAAAAGTGAGCAAAAAGAGAGATGACCTGTGTCCTTCACAGAGTTTAAAGTCAATTGGGAAAGGCAGATATCAATCAAATAATGTCTTGGCCACAAGTCAAATTCCCACTGCCAGAAGTACATGGCTATATGAGGGCATGAAATAGGGGTATTTGAACCCTTCAGTTAGGAAGTAAATCTTGAGCTGAGATATGATAACAATATATAGACAGAACAGATAGAATTTGCAGGGAGGCAGTGCATAAAAGATGGTCAGCTGGGAGAGCAAGGGCAGGCCTGGTGAGAGATGGAGTTAGAAGGTAAGTGTGTGTTAGGGGGACTGGGCAGGTCCAGATTTGATATGGAAAAATGATTGTGGAGAACTTGGTGGAGAAGACCGAATGTGGAAATGGGTGGAGCTGGGAGGCAGCTATTGTTTTAGAATAGTCAAGAGACGAGGACTGCTTGAACTAGAGCAGTTGTGGAGAAGACAGGAATAAGTGGACAGAATTAAGAGATACTTAAGAATCACTATTGACAATGCTTGGTGATGGAATGAGTTTAAGATTGAGGGATAGAAAGTCCAACCCCAATGTGCCCCTGGTTTCTGACTGAAAAGACCAAATGGATGGTCAGTGTGGAAAAGAATAAAAATTTGCTATAGGACCCATTTGCTTGAGGAGAATGTGATTCTTCATCACAGAGGATGCTAAGATGATTGCTGGATGCTCTGTCATCTCCAAAATTTCATGGTTCCCTGAGATGGATTTGTTTTAGGGGAGTGCATCCCAGGTCACATATGGAAGGTGCCGTGAGGTAGTGGTTATACCTACAGCTTTTGTTATAGATGGAGCCATGATCCCATTTGGCTGTTTGATAACTGATATTTGACTAGTGAATTTATCTGAACCTCAGTCTCCTCTTATCAATTAGGTAATCCCACCCCCTTTCATAGTTGAACTGAGCATTGGAGATAAAGTACGCATCATTTCTAATATGGCACCAGGCATGAGGAAGGACTAGACTTTTTATCTCGCCCACTCATCCTTCTTGTTCCTCTCCTCATCCTCCTCCTTGTCTTCTTTCTCTTTCTCCTTCTCCTTCTCCTCCTCCTCCTTCTCCTCCTCCTCCTTCTTCTTCTCCTTCTCCTTCCTCCTCCTTCTTCTCTTCCTTGCCTTCTCCCTCCCCTCCTTCTGCTTCTCCTCCTTCTGTTTCTTCTCTTCCTTCTGCTTCTCCTTCCTCTTTTCTTCTTGCATGTGTGTGTGTGTGTGTGTGTGTGTGTGTGTGTGTGTGTGTGTGACTTGGGCAGATTCTTCATTCAGTCTTCTCAACTGTCATTACTTAACATTATCTGGGACCCCTTTTTACAACAGATAAAAATTCACCAGTTTAGTTACCCTTATCAAACTTCTTGTGGCATGTCTGGCAAGGCCTCTAATGGTTCCTCCTTCTAATGGAGGAACCATGGAGCTAACCTCAAGGCTTCATTTTAAAACTTTCTTTTGAGAAAAAAGTACGGAGGATTTTTGAAGGGTTTGAGAATTCCAGGAAACCTTTTCTCCCCACCACTACAGGAAGCTGGGATGATCATCACAACACTTTAAAGGCTTTTCAATTTGATGGTTTCTAATACACAGAGAAAAGAGCCTTGTGCTCTCCAAACTATTCCTCCAAACATTTGAACCACCTGCATTTCAAGTCTGATTTGTTATTACATCCAAATGCCAGATGTGTTTTGTTCATTCATAAAGAAACTGTTTTCTTCCAGTCACTAAAGAACGTATTGCCTATTCCATGCCCTTCTTAGTTTACTTACTTTTTGGCAAATTGGATTACTTTCAACAATTAAAGAGCTGCGGTCATTGGCATAAATATTTGCTTCAAGTTGCAAACATCGCAAGAGTTCCTGCAAAACATTTTAGCAATAGGGAGGAATTAATTTGGATGATACATTTGTATGTTTGCTAAGTTTGTCATACAGCATTTGGAATCTAACCAGGAAGTTATCCACCTTTGGAAAGGTTAACATTTGAAAATCTTAGACAATTTTATAGGAAGGCACAGGGTGGTGTCAGTTTGCAGAAGTGAAGAATGCTAGTATTTTCCTTCCAATTTAGCTACTGTTTATTGAGCACTTAAACCAATCATATACTGGATCTATTAAGTTGACCCGTTCCTGCCATCAGAGAGTTTGGGATTTTTTTTCTGTGAGGTAAGAATGGGTTTGCATGAATAAATCATAGGTTGAAAGTATGCTAGCTTTATTCAATGTGGAAAAATGAAATTTGGCAATGAAGGGAAGTTATTTAATACATGCAAATATGGCTTTCTATATATTTTAAATGATGCTGTCAAGCCTATTACAGCCAATTGTGATTTTCTGTGTTATTAGAAACAGAGAAAGGATGAATAAAATACATTTGTTAGCCAATCGTTTCAACACCCTGTCCTGCCCCAATTTTTGAAGGGTCTGACATTGATTTCCAATTTCTACCTTTATCTGCCTGAAGAGGTGCTAGTAAAGCAGTGGCCTGCAACTTGAAAGGCAATGTCAGTGGAGGGAAATAGGACCTACTGGATAATTATTCCTTGAATAATAATAAAAATGCAAAAACTGGATGAGAAAGAGATGGAATCTGGCTCCTAAGCCAACAAAACCTCTCGAGGAGTAGGATAGAGAAATGAGGATTTCTGTCAACATTTGGAATTCTGCACTACTTGGGGAAAACATCCTTTCTTCAAGTCCTATTCATACATTTTTATCATGATCAAAAAGAAAAAAAGTGGAAAAACATATATATGTGTATATATATACACACACACACACACACACACACACACACAAATTTACTATAATTACAAATTTTCCCTTGTGGAGTCTGGTCAGCCTCTTTGCTATAATTACCACATTTTTGGTTCCTAAAACACAACTTCTGTGGGTTCTTCTGCTTCTTGATTTATCTTGTTTTCTCTGGAGTTTTTGTTAACTACATGTGTGTATTCTCACATGTGCTCTTCTCTTCACTTTTTCTGGAATTGTTTATCTCTTCCCTTACTGATCATAAGTTGGTGACGTCTCAAACCATGACAAATCTACAGTCTTGTCTCAGGCAAGGTTTTCTTCTTGCTATGTATAGAAACTACTTGTAGCTAACTCAAAAGAAAAAGCAGCAGGAGATAGAAAAGGAGCAAGAATGGAAGGTTAGTTATTGGAACAAAGGACCGAAAAACCAAGCTAGGAAAGAGGATGGGACCCAGGCTTGCTGCTTTCTCAGTCTCTCTCTCTCTCTCACTGCCTCAGATAGTTGTTCACCACTATTTCTGAGGATCTACTTCATTTCCAAATCTCTGGCTCTTATCTCCCCTAGAGATAAGCATTCTCTGTTTCTAAGTGTATTTTATAGCTTTTGAGTTTGCTTGTCCTCAGTTCAAGCAAGCCATGGATAAAGACTACCTTGATTCCCTGGATCCCAAATCTGAATCTTTAAATCAATTGACCATGGCCAGTGGAATAGTATCTACATTAAAGACACATCTGCCAGGGGTACTTCCTTGTGGGTCAAGGGTTTTATGACTTAAGCTTATATATATGCTATAAAGTTAGCCCTGGCACCTATGCTCTAGGTCTAGATGGATATTGTATCCATCAATTTGGTATTTACCAACCTTGTATCTTCACCCAGGCAATCTGGTCCACCTTTCCTACTTCTACAAAAACAAAAACCAAACAAACCACACAACACCACAATTTCTTTGGTTCCCAGGTTCAATATCTCACAATTATTTGTGACCCATCTGATCCATGTTTTGCGGTTGAAAGTCAATCACCACATTTCCTAATTCTTCATTGAAAACATCACACAGATTTACCTTTACATCACCATAATCCAGACTTTTTTCATTTATCCTCTGCATTGCTTGATTTTCTTCCCACTTACATTTCCCTGTTTCCATCTTCTCCTCTATTGTGGGTATCCCCTCAAATAACAAGAGAAGCCTTCTCTCACTGCTGTGATTGTGCACACTTAGAGGTATACCATTGACCTGCATTGCACTAAGGCTACCTTCCCTAAGCCGGCGTCCCCATTCATCCTTCATTGCTTCGCCTTCTGATCTTACTCCTGAGAGCAAGATTCCTGCCCCTGGTGGCCCAGTCTCCACATCCCTCGCCCCCTTAGAGCTGTCTGCCTTTTACTAAATTGCATCCTTTGCATGGAATTTTTTTGCCTACTGAAAAGATTTCCTGTTGTTATGGGTCTTAGATTTACGGTCTTAATAAAGCAAGGTGTCCGCTTTTGGTAAAATAGTATCTGGTACTTTATTTTACTGTGTTCTCTATTAAAACAAAAATCATCAGCTAAGCACCTTTATTTTCTAATACCTTTTTGAAAAATGATTACACTCCAGCCCTTTTCTCTGGAAGCCCATCATGAGGTTGTATCTCTGAAATCAACCCCATCATCAGTTATCTCCCTTTGGAGGCAACAAGTCTTTCATGATTATGTGTGAGAAGCTAAAGGAGGGTGGAACTTAGACCAGAGCCCTTGAATATCCCAGAAAGATGCCAGAGGGTCTGTGCTGAAGCAAGATGCCTGCAAACAGTGGAGAAAAGTGGAGACATTTTTGGATGAAAAGTCATTTTAATTTATGTAAGCCCCCATTCAAACACAATTATTCACCACGAATGGTGAAATGCTAACGCAACCATTTCTTCTTTACTGCAAACTTTTGGGAGGTTTCATTCCACTGGGGCTTATGGTCCTTGGCTCTCTGTGAGCTTTCGATTAGCTGTGATATCTCAGCTGGCTTGGCCGATGGCAGCTGCTAATGCAACACATGCCTATCATTTGCTGTTGACAGGCATTAATAAAAAACTAATTCGAGGAAATTATGAAAAACCTACTCATTATGCAATCTGGTTTATGTTTTGGCATGTGGCAATCATTGGCTTGATAGCCGAGAGACCTTCATTTCCAGAACTTTATGGCCAATGTTTCAATTGCAGACCCAGCTACAGCCCCTCACCCCTCTCATGCGTTTGATCTTCTAATTGCCTCAAGACGTATATACAGGTCTGCTTCACGATGCTGCAGGCCGGAGCCCTTGTGTGATGGAAAAAGGAACCTAGGGTTGCCGTCAGAAATGGGTACTTGGCTATTACAAGAAACCTAATTCTGACTTGTCCATCAAGAGCTTTCCCCCAGATTCCTTGCCTGTAACTTATTCTTTATGGCCTTTTTGGACTTCTATATAGGGGTCTATGGGACAATGCCTCCAAGTATAGGAGAACAATTCCCATTGGTTTCTGGTCTGCACCAGAGCGCGTGCTGAGTGACCTGTGTCTTTTGTGCATGACTGGTGGGTAACTTTGACCTTGACTCTTGCTAATAAATAATAGTAAAGCCATATAAAAACTTTCCTTTTAAAATAGACTACTTCTAATGGAAAATCGAATTTTGCCAAGATTTAAGGATGCAGGTTGTAAAGTTTCAAGAAATCCAGAGTCTGTGTGTGCTGATTTGAAATTGTTATGTACCCCTAAAAATCCATTCTTGTGGGTGGGATCTTTTGATGAGGCTGTTTCCATGGAGTTGTGACCCACTCCATTCAAGGTGAGTCAATCCTTTCCTGGACCCCTTTATAAGAGACAGCAGAGAAATGAAACCAAGTGAAGGGCACAGAGGGAGAGAGGCACCCCGGAGATGCTGAGAGGAGACCTGCAGGACACAGAGCTCAGAGAGGTGTCCCTGGAGAAACAAGCAAGGACACACAGATACTCAGAGAGAAAGTCACCAGACGGAGAGGTGGAAAGCAATGGAGTCCAGGAGCAAGGGACTGGCAGACGTCACCAGGTGCCTTCCCATGTGTCAGAGGAACTGGATGCCAGCAGCCTTTCTTCAGAGTCAAGCTGTCTTTCTCTGAATGCCTTAGTTTGGGCATTTTCATGGCTTTAACACTGTAAACTTGTAACTTAACAAATGCCCATTGTTAAAAGCCAACCCATTTTTGGTATATTGCATTCTGGCAGCTTTAGAAAACCAAAACACTGTTCTTCCTGTTCTCTAATGCTGTTTTCTAAAAGTCTTACATTTTAAAGAAAATAGTTGGCAATTTTTCATCTCCAAAGAAAAATTAGTTCCTCTCTGTGACCTCTGACTGATGGTACCATAAATGTGCTTAAACAATAATGACAACGCGTAGCCTTAAGCTGATCAAACAGAATTGTTCTAGACAACGGTTCCCCTTCTGTTTTATCTGCTTGATCCTTTTCTAACATCTCTAGTTGCCCCTTCCTTCCACCCTTTCCCTCCTTTCCCTCCTCCCTTCCTCCCTCCTTTTTCCCCTTGTCTGTACTTTCCTCCCTTCCTCCCCTTCCAAACCCTCCTCCCCCCTCCTTTCTTTCTCATGGTATTTGATTGTGATTTTTCTCCTTCTGTCATATTGTATTCATTTTTATTTTAGAAGTTTTAAAGCCTCAATTTAAGTCTTTAAGCAGCTGAGTTGGACACAGAAAGAAGGTGCTTTTTCTAAGCTAATCCTACAACACGAGAATAATTTACTTGTCCCTTCAATTCAAAAGTACGAAGTTCAATCTTATTAGAAATCTTAGGATGGACTAAGAGCAGGTACTAGGGTCTCCCTGGGTTGGTAAAGTGACCTCTTTACTAGGTGATAGAATTTTCTAAAAAAAACATTTTTATTAGCGAATCTTCACACACATACAGTCCATATATGTTGTACAATCAGTGGCTCACAATATCATCACATATTTGTGTATTCATCACCATGATCATTTTTAGAGCATTGCATCACTCCATAAAAATAAATAAAATGGAAAAAGAAAAAACTCATACCCTCCATCTCACTGACCACTAGTATTTCAACCTACCCAATTTATTTTGCCCCTTATCCTTCCTAAATTATTTGTTTATTTTTATCCATACTTTTTTTTACTTGTCTGTCCATACTGTGGGTAAAAGGAGCTTCAGACACAAGGTTTTCACAATTACACCATCACATTGTAAAAGCTATATCATTATACAATTGTCTTTAAGAATCTAGGCTACTGGAACCCAGCTCAACAGTTCGAGGAACTTCCTTCCAGCCACTCCAATATACCATAAACTAAAAAGGGATATCTATATAATGTATAAGAATAACCTTCAGCATAACCTCTCTACTCTGAGATCTCTCAGCCACTTACACTTTATTGTGTCTCATTTCTCTTTTCTCCCTTTTGGTCAAGAAGGCTTTCTCAATCCCATGATGCCAGGTCCCGGTTCATCCTGGGAGTTCTGCCCCACGTTGCCAGGGAGATTTACACCCCTGGGAGTCATGTCCCACATAGTGGAGGAGGGCAGTGGTTTAGGTGATGAGATTTTTTGGGGGGGAGCTGCATGGTCTGGGAATCGAACCCAGGTCTCCCGCGTGAAAGGTGAGCATTCAACCACTGAACTACCCGTGCACCTAGGTGATGGGATTTTAACAGCTCAGGAAGCAAAACATTTCTCTTTTCTGTTTCCACAAATTCTAACATCAGAGCCCTCTTCATTTGATTCCAGACTCCATTCGTTCTAAAATTGGAGGTGGGAAGGAAACTTCCAGGAGAGGTAACATGTTTTAAAACTTTATTTATTATCACTTATTGAACACATACTTTAGACTGCTAGGGTGGAGACTGCTGGCATGATTTTGGTGGATCCTGTCATTTTTTAAAAATCAACTTTATGTAGGTATAACTATAATCAACTTTTTGTACGTATATCTATATCTTGTAAATGTGCATTCGTTTTAAGTGTACAATTTGGCACATGTGGTCAATATAAATGATCAAGATATATAACATTATCTCCAAAAGTTCCCTCATGCTTCTTCCTAGAATTTGCTATGCATAGTGTTATGTAGTATGTATTCTTTGG
Source organism: Tamandua tetradactyla (assembly GCF_023851605.1). Taxonomy (NCBI): domain Eukaryota; kingdom Metazoa; phylum Chordata; class Mammalia; order Pilosa; family Myrmecophagidae; genus Tamandua; species Tamandua tetradactyla. Next base: position 88,384,865 of record NC_135338.1, read on the forward strand.
TACCTGACCTCTTTGACATACTATAATGGTTTTGAGATTCATCTGTGCTGTGTTTGTCAGTAGTTCATTCTTTTTTATTGTTGAGTAGTATTTTAAAGTATGTTTATAATACAAGCTGTTTATCCCCTCAGCTGTCGATAGACATTTGGGTTGTTTCCAGCTATTACAAATATAGCTGCCATGAACATCCTGTACAAGTCACTCTATGGGCATATGGTTTCATTTATCTTGGTTAAAGACCTAGGAGTTGGATTGCAGGGCCATATGTTAAGTTTATATTTGAGTTTATAAGAAATTGCCAAACTGTTTTCCAAAATGCTTGAACCATATCACACACCAAATTGTTCCCCAAATTTTCAGTTGTTCCATGTTCCTTGCAAACACTTGCTATTGTCAGCCTTTTTAAACTTTTAACTATTCTTGAGTGTGAGTAATAGAATCTCATTGTGGTTTTGGCTCAGCTTCCCTAAAGACTAATTATACTGAACATCTTTTCATGTGCTACTGGCCAGGTACTTCTTTTGTAAGTTGTCCGTTAAATCTTTTGCCCATTTTTAAATTGGGCTGTTTGTCTTTCAATGATTACATCATAATATTACATCATCATTTTTATTTAAAAAAAATTTCCCATTTTCCCAACTGTTCATTTTTTCAGATGTATTTGTAATTTTAGGCTTGGAAAAATTATCTTGGAGTTTTATGAAATGATTAAATGTGTTGACAAACTTGACAGAAGTGAGACAAATTTATGATATTGTCTTCCCTTCCAGTCCTGTGATAAGACTTTCCTGTTATTAAATTCTTATGTTTTAAGTAATGCTTTATGTGTTTTAATGCAGTTGTGAACGTTTTTGTTAACACTTAAATATTTTCTTATTTATGATGATGTAATGAAAATTCACCATTGTATCGTTTGAGTGAATATGACTATAATACAGGAAAGTTGTTCATTTTCAAATATTTTTTGCATTATTTGGAATAGATTAAGCAAATTTTCAGTAACAAACAACCCCTAAATCTTTGTAGTTTAACACAATACACATCTATTACTTAAACATGCAAAACCGACTGTAGGTCTGAACAGTTCTCCAGGACAGTTATTCTCTGGTTAGTTCAGGGATCCAGGTTAAATCTCTCTTGTGGCATCTCTATAGCAACAAATACTTTCAAAATTGCCTTCATGAGGAAAGGGGCATTGAAGAATTGGGCATTGGCAAGTTAAATGCTTTGGCCTAAAATTTGCATGGGTCACTTTTGCTCACTTTTCATCATCCAGCACTAGAAACATGGCTATGGCTAACTTCAAGGATGTAGGAAGCCGTGTGTCTAGAAATAAAGGAGAATGAGCTATTTGTGAACTTTGTTCTCTTTATTTACTTTGTTGACTTAACTTTCATATTGGGCATAAGAGCTTTTCATTTGATTTTTCAGGGGGTTCTAGGTAGTTCACATTATCCACAAATAAAGCTATTGCCTGCTTTAAGAACAATGTAGAATTGGTGAAAAGTTTCAAAATAATTTAAATTTCTAGTAGTGATATGAGATATCCTAATCTCTTAATTGAACTTAAAGGGCATACCTCAAATGTCATAAGTGTGAGTTTTGCTATCATTTCACATAAAAAATCAGAAATCGAAGGAAGTTTCTAAAACGTACTAAAAAGTCTTTCTTTTTAAAAACATAATAGATTTTGAATTTTACCAAGTGATTTTTCAAAATCTATTATAGTTGTCATATTTTGTCTTCTTTGGCTTATTGGTTTTATAAATAATATCAGCATATTGTTGTATAGTTTATCATCCTCATGTTCTAAGGTTAAATCAATCTTGGTTATTTTTTGTAATTCTTTTAGTATGGTCAGGTGCTTGGTTTAATGGGATTTTTATAGAAATATTCTTATTAATATTAATAATTTAAATACATCTGGGATTTTCTCTTATAGGTTTTTTCTTTGTTAGGTTTCAGGGTATCAGTGTGAAAAAACGGAAAGTAATGGTTTTTTTTTTTCATTTCAAAATAAATTGACGACCTTGAAAACATACTCCTAAGTGAAATAAGCAAGATACAAAAGGATAAATATTGCCTGATTCCATTTTCATGAAATATCAGGAATAAGCAAATTCACAGAGACTGAAAGTAGATTAGAGGTTACCAGAGACCAGGGGAAGGGAACTGGGGAGTTACTGCTTAAAAGTAAAATTTTAGTAATGGAAGCTGGTGGATATAGCACAACATTGTAAAAGTAATTATTGTGACTGAATTATATATTAAAAATGATTAAAATGGCAAATTTTGTGTTCTATATATATATATGTTACCATAATTGAAAAACAAATTTTACTCCAGTAAGTTAACTGAGAGGCTTCCCATTTTTTTATATACTCTGAAATAGCTTATATAGTATGGGGGATTTAAAAAATCAGTATACCTTTAAAATAACCTTGTAGTTCAATCATTGTAGTTGTATCATTCTTCCACTATCTTTTGTTGTGCACACACACACAGACACACACACACACGTCTCATACCCTTTTGAATTGATTTTCACGAATTATGCATGCTCAGAAATCTTTTAATCCTTTGATATTTTCAAAGTGTTAGTTTTGTATGTTAATCTTTTCTTTTCAAAAAAGTCTTTTTGTCACAATTTGTTGATATTTGGCTTCCTTATTTGTGATTAGATTTGCTAGCAATTAGTGTGTTTCCCCCAAAACAAGTTCTTGTATTTGATTTTCCAATCCTACTTTTTTTCCTAATTTTTTGACCCTTTAGCTCAGTTTTATTATTATTTTTTCATCCTGCTTTCCTTGGTCTTCACTTTGTTGGTCCCTTTTCAATTTGACTCCTTTGCTCATTATTTTTCTGTTTAATAATGTATTTCTGTCTACAAATTTTCTCTTGAATACAGCTTTGACTACATTCATTACCTGATGTTATGTAATGTTCCAATATATATTGTTTTGTAAAAAGCCTATAATTTTAATTTTCACTTCCTCTTTGAGGTGATTTACTGGATAGAAAACATAAATTTTTTAGTATGTGTTTCTTATGATGTAGTGCTTTGGTATCATGTTTAATTACATGGATGTACAATTTCTACTTATTGAAGTTTTCTGTGACATCTAACACTTGGACAATTATTGTTGTCAGTGATTCTCACATTTTACAGTGCCTAAGGTCTGGAGGTAATTTTTGAAATGCGTATTCCTAAGCTTTCTCTGGAGATCATTTTAGAGGGGTGGGGATTCTCACTTTTCACCATTACTCCTTTGATCCTTATATAGTTAGACTTGGAGAAACTCAGCTAGAAATGATGGAGAGACGCTTGAATAAAATTCATATTCTCCATTGTTAGAGACAAATTTCAGTGTTTCAGAATTGTTTTCTCTATAGGATTTAAATCCTCAGAAATAACTGTAGGCATTTTAAGAGAGTGGAATTTAATTCAGGAAATTAAGTGTTTATGAAAGCATTGGATATGCTGAAGGAGTAGGAGCTAGGCTGGCTGCCAGGTATAGTTCTTCTAATTCTAAAGAACAGACCTGGAAGGGAGCTGCTATTTTGAGTCCACTGGTATGGTCGCAACTGTTTCTCAACACTCAGGAAGCTGGAGAGGAGGGGCAATAGAACACTATTGCCACAAAACCTCATGTTTGTACCATCTTGTCAAAAAGGAGTCGGAGGCATGATGAATATAATGTTTGCCTTCTTCTTTCCATATCCTACGTAGATACATTTAAAGGCCAGAACTAACGCGCATTCCAGAAATGCACAGGAGGATGGGAGATAGAGCTTTTAGGTTTCCAATCTCTCCCACTAGAAGGATCATGGAATCGAATTTGAGGATATCAATGCACAGCTCCAATTAATTTGTATAAAATGTGTGGCAGGGGTTGTGAAATAATAAAAAAGAACATATGAAACATTTAGAAGGAGCAATCCACATTATATGAATAGAGGTCTATGAAGGAAAGGGATAAGTTAAAGGTGACTTTAAGATTTTGGTCATGTGTGACAACAAGGTCGGGCTATTAATAAATGTAATTTAGAAATCAAGGTACAGTGTGTGTGCATACAGTGTGTATGCAAAACATTTAGACTATAGAGAAGTCATATTATTTGTTGAGAATGTTTGAATAAATTTAAGAAAACAAATGTATGAAATCTATTTTAGAAAGATTTTTGTCAGGAAAAATTACTCCCTGTATTAAGAGGCAGAATACATGGATTGAAATTCTGATTTGTGGCTCCATGGTATGTTAAGTGAACAATATGATTTTTTAAAAATTTTATTTTGTTCTCCACAAAACGAAAGGGATAGCATGAGTTAGCTATTGCTAAATCATAATATCATCCCAAGACCTAGTGGCTTAAAACACTAAGAATTTAGCATTCTTTGTGAATCTGCAGGTCAACTTTGTGGTTCTTTGGGGTGAGAATGGACTCACTCATGTGTCTGCAAGTCAGACACATGACTTGTGGTTTGACAAGGCAGCTCTGCTGATTTGGGGGGGGTTCTCTCACATGTTTGTGTGTTGGCCAGCTTTAGGCTGGTCTAGGATGGTTTTGTTTAGCATAGCAGGCATCTTGTCTGTAGAATCTCTCAGCCTTGAGATTATTTATATGGCAAAGCCAAGTTCTAGAAGAAAGAGTAGTTCTAATTAAGATTCTTGGAGAATTAGTTTTGGAACATGATTTTATACCTTCCAGAATATTCAGATTTCAAGGCCAGCCAATATTCAAGGAATGAGGCAATATTCCTGGAATAAAACATAGCAAACTACTAATGGTAGGTGTGTTTGGGTAAAGGGGCTATAGGGAATTTTCATTTCCTTTTTGCTGTGTTAATTTTCTCTATTTTTACATTGAACTTTACTATCATAACTAGAAAAATATATACTTTAAAAATATATTTTGGGGGCCCTAATGACTTATCCCATGGACATTAGAATACTAACAAGTAACTATTATGAACAATTCTGTTATTATATTATGAACAGTATTACTAACAAGTAAATCTTATGAGCAAATTTGATAACTTTAGATGAAGTGGACCAATTCCTTGAAAGGCACAACCAAAACTCACATATGGAGAAAGAGATAATCTAATAGCCCTATAACTGTTAAAGCTATTTGGTCACAATTAATAACCTTTCCAAACAGAAAGCACTAGGCCCAGGGGGCTTCGCTGGTGAATTCTACAAAATATTAAAAAAGAAAATATATAAAATTTCTACAACCTTTATCAGAAAATAGAAGTAGTAGGAACACTTCCTCTATGAAGCCAACATTACCCTAATACTGAAACCAGAGACATATTTTAGGAAAGAAAATTATAGACCAATGAACATAGATGCAAAAATCCTCAATAAAATAGCAAATCAAATCCAACAATGCATAAAAGTAGTCATCCACCATAATTTATTCCAGATATGCAATGTTGCTTCAACATATGAAAATCAACTAATGTAACATCACACGAACAGGATAAAGAAGAAAAATCATGATTATATTAATAGATGTAAACTATTACAAAATCCAATATCTGTTCATGATAAAAAGTCTCAGCAAATTAAAAATAGAGCAGAATTTCCTCAACTTGATAAAGAACATCTATCAAAAAGCTTATGGTTAACAACATACTTAATGGTAGGAAATTAGATGCTACCCCTTTAAAATTGGGAGTAAGACAAGGATGCTTGCATCACCAATCCCATTCAACGCCGTACTGGAAATCCTAGCTAATGTAATAAGAGAAGAATATGAAATTAAAGGTATACAGATTGTGAAGAAAGACACTGCCTTTGTTTGCAGATGATGTGATTTTCTCACAAAGAATGAATAAAAATGGAGCAAATAAGTGATTTTAGCAAGATTACATGATATAAAGTTAATATACAAAAGTCAACTGCTTTCCTATATACTAGGAATGAATAATTGCGTTTGGAAATTAAAAAACAAAACAAAACAAAACAACACAGCCGTGTTTACATTGGCACCCAAAATACTTAGGTATAATTCCAACAAAATACATACATGATCTACATTTGAAAAACTATAAAATTCTGCTGAAAGAAATTAAGGAAGATCTAAATAAATGGAATTATATTCAGTGCTCATGGATGTGAATTTGCCAATTCTTCTTAAGATGACCTATATGCTCAACCAGAATCTTGGCAAATTATTTTGTGGATATTGATGAAATGGTTCTAAAATTTTTGTGGAGAGGCACAATAGCCAACACAATACTAAAAAAGAATGTAGTTGGAGGTCTGATGGTACCTGACTTCAAGATTTACCATGAAACTACAATGATTAATACTAAGTGATATTGACAAAAGAATAAACAAATTGATCAATAAAACAGAATAGATTGCCCAAAAATGGGTCCATATAGTTATGGTCAACAGATCTTTGACAAAAGAGCAAAGACAATTCAATTGAGAAAAGATAGTCTTCTAAGCAAATGGTGCTGGAATAACAGGACATTAACATGCAAAAAAATGAATTTAGACAATGACCTTGTATCTTTTACAAAATTTAACTTAAAATGGTTCAGAGACCTAAACATGAAAAGCAAAACTATAAAACTTCTAGAAGGTAACATAGAAGAAAATATAGATGACCTTGATTTGACAATAACTTTTTAGATACAAGAAACCATGATCTACGAAAGAAAAAAATGGAAAGTTGAATTTCATTGAAATTAAAAACTTCTACTCTGTGAAAGAGACTACTGGGTGAAAGAAAAAGCTCATAGAGTGTGAAAAGTATTTGCAAAAAGACTTGCATCTATAATATACAAAAAACCCTTAAACCTCAACAATAAGAAAATAGACAGCACAATTACAAAATGAGGCAAAGATCTGAATGGACACCTTACCAAAGAATACAAACAGATAACAAATATGCACACAAAAAGATACTAAACAGAATTTATTATTAGGGAATTACAAATAAAAGCAGCAATGAGTTACCACTATACACTTTGTAGAGTGGCTAAAATTTAAAACACTGATAATACCAAATGCTGATGAGGACATGAAGCAACAGGAACTCTCATTCATGGCTGATGGGAAAGCAATTTGGTACAGCCACTGTGCAAGACACTTCGGTAGTTTCTTTCAAACTGAACCAGGCTAACCATATGATCTAGCAATTGTGCTCCTAGGTATCACCCAGAAAATTTGAAAACTTATATCTATACCAAAAGCTGACCAGAAAAGTTTATAGCAGCATAATTCACAATTGCCTAAATTAGAAGCAACAAGCATATCAATAGGTGGATAGATAAACTGTAGTACATGTATACAATGAGTAGTATTCAGTGATAAAAAGGAATAAGCTATTAAGCTATGAAAAGACATGAGGACACTTAGATGCATATTTCTAAGTGAAAGAAGTCAGTCAGAAAATGCTATGTACTGTATGGTTCCAACCACATGACATTCTGGAAAAAGCCAAACTATAAAGACAGAAGAAAGATTAGCATTGTCAGGGGTTCAGGGGGGAACAGGGAGAAGGATAAATAGGTGGAACCCAGGGCATTTTAGGGCATTGCAACTGTTCTGTATGATGCTGTAACATGGGTACAGGGCATTATGCATTTGTCAAAATCCTTAGACTTATATAAGGCAGAGTAGATTCAAAGGTAAACTATGAACTTTAATTAATAACAATGTACCCCATTGGATCATCAATTACAGCAAATGTACCATACTAATGCAAGATGTTAATAATAGGGGAAAGTATGTGTGTGTGTGTGTAAATGGGGGCATATGGGAATGCTCTGTGCTTTCTGCATGCATTTTTTAAACCTAAACCTGCTCGATAAAATAAAGTCTACTTTTAAAAGTACTACACAGAAAAATACATTCTTTAATTATTAGGGAAACATATTTATTAGTATAAAATGAAACTTTAACTCATTTGTAGCCTGAATATCGGCTGATGAGGCACTCTTGTTTGAGAGTTCTGCAAAACCAATTTGATCACCCTTTCCTAAAATATTGCAGTCGTTCAAGACCTTGAGATTTCTATGAGTTCTCTTGAGTCTCCTCTCCTGCCTTCAGACCACCAGATCTTCTGAAGTCTTCACCTCATTTATGCCATGCTTTGGACCTTGATCTCTTTTCCTTGCTTTCTCTCAAACAGCCCCAACTGTAAGCTTTATTGAGGGTTTGGGATGTTCAGGGGTGATGTGAGAAATAACTTGACAACATCACACAGAAAACAACTTAAAATCTTAGACATGCTTGCCATGAAAAGTCCTTCTCCTGCTCTGTTCATTTCTCCCCACAAGCTCCCAGCCTGCAGCCGTGTTCCTTGGCCTTTCCATCCTCTGGAGAAGATGCACGTTTCATACCTCGACCCTCCTCATGCTGCTCCAATCTCAAAAATTCTTGCTTTATTTTTTCTTTCTCATGAAAACCGATTTAACCAATTTTCATTTTTCTATCTCCTTTCTCATGTTCTTTGGGGAAATTCACTTTTTAGCCCCAATCATTTCAGCAAAATACTTTGCTCTCAATAAAAAGATATGGAAAGAGTCACTCTAGAAAGAAGGACACAATGTCCTTGGGGACATTTTCTATCCCCCCTTGGGGATAGAAAATGGTTGCAGTCATTGTGGTTTAAAAAATCACATTAAAAAATCTTCCACTCATTTATTTATACATCAATTTTTACGGAAGTATCTACCATGTACCAGGCACTGTGCCAGGCCCAAGGAATTCAAAAGTGAGCTTGTTTCTATCCTTAGGGAACTCATCAGCTAACACCAGCTCATTTTCCAAAGGTGCTGAGAGAGTAAAGTATTATTGCTCTAAATGTGTGTCTTACAGAGAATATTTCCTCAGGTTTTTATGTTTTATGTTTTAAAAAGTAAAGCTCATGCACCCGTCTCCGTGGGACAAAATAATAGTGGAACCTGAAATCAAAGTGAGAAAATAGCAGTGACTGATGTTTACCAAGCTGCCAGGAAAGACAGATGATTAATTAATTAATTGACCAGCAATTACTAGCTGCACCCTTGCTACTGAGCAGCAACCTCCTAGATGCCAGGATGATACAGAAGAAGTCTAACACATATTTCCCTGACCTCAAATATCTCCCTGCCAACTAGGGAAGACAGAATGTATATGGAGGAAGCAATTAGAGAACATTTAAATGCTAACTGCCTGGTGACAACTATAATTTCAGTGGCCATTCTATTAAGGAGAGGTTCTTGATGGTCAAAATGCCCCCAAAAAGGTTTACAGAAGAAAGAGGTCTTAATTCACCTGCACAGTGTTAAAAAGCATCCCTGTCTGCTCCAAACTGGACTTAAAATTTGGTCAACTTGTGGATGAGTAAGATATCCATATCTCAAAACCAGACTGGCCAGCTACCTATCATATGGAAAATGTTTATTTTGTTCCTTCTTTCTGACATGTAACCTGCCTGGTGTCTTTATCCCTATACAATGCTGTTATCACTATATGCATATAAAACAATATCTAATTGCAATGTATCACAGAGATTTTAACACTTTAACAAAAACCTACAAAGTCATATATGGGAAACAACTAACCTTAAAAGGAGAGAGGCTGGGGGTGATGGTGGAGTTCAATTGCCCATTCAGCGTTGAAATGTGAACACTAAGGGCACTCTTTGGACAAATTCAAGCCAGATTTGGCCTGCAGTTCTTGCTTGACCGTTCCCAGATGAGAGTGGGACTTTAGCCTGTGGTGAAGAAGCGTGGAATAATGCCCCTTTGAATTAGTTTCAAACTAGTGCTGCAATGCAGACTGACAACTTCTGATGCCAAATTGCACGAACAACACATAATAGCAGTCTGTTAATGTACCCACAGTACCACTAAAGGATACGGTTATTAATATAAATTAAAAACCATGAAAAGAAATCAGGATAAACTGGTATCAGGTGACTAGCCTAACAGTGAGACACCAGATTATTTTTTCTAACTAAGTATATATGAAATTGAAGGAGTAAAAGTAAATAAATAGTTGCTATATAACTTGCAATTATGCAAAGTTTTCCTATACAAAATTTAAATATGTACAACATGTTTGCAGCTAAATAAAAGATATTGCTAAATATTTACCCAGTTCTACTATGTGTAGTGTGAAGAAGTCGACTTTGGCAGAATTGGGTATAACACTTAGGTTTCAAATCTTTCTGAGGAAATCAGAAGGATGGTGGCACAAAGCAATTAGAGTTTTTACTGAGACACAACTTTCAATGTACTACTGTACAGATATGTATGGGACCAAGCAGTCATTTACATAGTTGAGTTGTCTCATTGGTGGACCAGATCTTCCTCTCAACCTTGTTTCTTTGTGAAAAAATGGCCATCAAGGGACAGTGGAAATGTAGGAATAATTGAACAGTTTTCTAGTCCATAGTTTAAGATCATAGAGCTAAGTGCTCCTTCTGCCTGCTGGGCTTAACCCCTAAATTTACCTATGCCTCACTCCTGCACTGTGTTTAAGTATCTGTGCAAATGTCCCTTGTATTTTTCAAGGTTCTCCAGAGAAACAGAACCAACAGGATATATGTATAGATATATTATGAGAATTTATTTTAAGGAGTTGGGTCATGTGATTGCAGATGTTGGCAAGTCTGAGATCCATAGGGCAGGCTGGCAGGCTGGACATTTCCTGCCTGAGAATGTGGTAGCCAGTGCTGCCTTTAAAATCTGAAGGGGAAGACAGCAAGCTGGAGTTCCAAGGGGTTTTGATCTTGTAGTCTTGAAGCAGAATTTCTTCTCTCTGGAGCTCTCAGTTCTTTGCTCTTAGGGCCTCCAACGGACAGGACGAGACCTTTCCCAGCTTCCCCTGCCCTCACAGCATCAAGTTAATTGCCTTAATTTAGAGCCAACTGATGATGGTAATCGCGCATACAAAATATCCCCTCCATCGGAATGCAGTCGCATCTGGGTTATACTGTGTGACCAAGCTGGATGTCATGCTCTAACCATGTGGATCATAAAATTAACATCTCTCCTGAAAGTTTCTCCTTCGTGACCTCTGCTTTCTTCTTCTCACCACCTGAACACCAGTCTTCTTTGGCTGAATTCTCTGATGTCTCTTTCCTCTGGTGGAATGTAAGCTGCCTGAGAACAGAGCAGTCTTGGCTGCCAGAGTCTCTTAGCTTGACAGCATGGACAACATTGCCTGAAACTCAAATATTGGTTGAATGAAAGCCTTTGGATGGATCTGGGATTCAGTGGAGAGCCAAAAGTTTAAACAAGGAACATTAGCAAACATAGGGATTTGCAAAGGTCTTGGAGCACGTTCTCTATAAATGCCAAATGTGTGTTTTAAAGCAAAGAACCTGCGCTATCCCAAAGCAAAATTTTATAGTCTGTGGTGAAAGTGTTGGTGTAAGTGTGCAACCATGTTTCCTTGGGAAGGATTTTCTATTTTTGCTATTAAAATATTTTTTAAAAATCTTAAAAATAAAATGATGATACCATTCGATTTATTTATTTATTTATTTTAAATTAAGTGTCCTTACTTGGCAAAAAAAGAAAAAAAGGAAAAGGAAAAGAACTACGCCTATATTTCTGGTCTTGGAAACCCATCATTTGGATCCAGCAGTCATGGCCTACTTCTGTCATTTATTAAATGACTTTCTGTATATCCTTCCCAGGCTTCTCTTGTAATAGGTTTTGGCATGTGGGAATTAGTTTCATTTCTCCTTTTGCACTCAAACATGAAAAATTTAAAAAAAAGAAAAAAGAGGAAGAAGCAAACAGACATAAATTTTGAAAACCTGGGGTTCTCCGGTATTTTATTTAAATGTTTCAAAATGAAAAGGCTGCATCTGTATTGCTTTTATAGAGAACTTAACAGTAGAGAATAATACAAAAACAAGAGACACTGCGGAATCTTCCAGATAAGCTAGACATATTCATGCCAGCTTTCCCCCTGGGAGATGGGAATTATTTTTCTTAGCAAATGTTCTCAAGGTTGAAAGAATATCAGATTTGTACAGGCTGCTGGTCTTCACTCCTAGAGTTTATAACTCAGTAAGTATGGGGGTGGTGCAAGGACGTGTCTTACCAACAGCTGCGCAGATGGTGCAGATTGTCTTCTGGGGACCTCATCTTAAGAATTTATACCCTAAAAATTGGGACAGAATTGGGTTGTCGGTGGCTGGCTTTTTTTTTTTCTTCTTCAGATTTTACCTTCTAGCTACTCCAGAACATTGGCGGCTAGAAGGAATATATATATATTTTTTATCATCACAATCGACTTTTTTCTTCTTCTTTTTTTTTTTGTGAAAAACGACATACATACAAAAAAAGCAATATACTCAAAGCACATTGCAAAAATTAGTTATAAAACAGATTTCAGGGTTTGGTATGGGTTACAGTTCCACAATTTTAGTTTTTTACTTTTAGCTGCTCTAAGATACTAAAAGAAGATCTAAAAGATCTAGAAGAAATATCAATATAGTGATTCAGCAATCATATTTGTTTGTTAAAGCTGACCTTCTCTGTATAACTCCACCATCACCTTTCATCTTTCTCCCACTCTTTAGGGGTATTTGGACTATGCCTATTCTAACTTTTTCATGTTGAAAGGAGCTGTCAATACTATGGGATAGGGGGAAGGAACTAGTTGATGTTCTGTAGAGGCTGTTTCCTGCAGGTTTCAGGACTTATCAGGTCAAGGGACCCATCTGGAGGTTGTAGGAAACTTCTGGAGGTTGTAACTTCTGGAAAGTTACCCTAGTGCATGGAACCTTTGTAGAATCTTATCTATTGTTCTAGGTGCTCCTTAGGATTGGCTGGAATGGCTTCAGTTGGGGGTTGGCAAGTTATAGCAGGTAGCAATGTCTAACTGAAGCATGCATAAGAGTGACCTCCAGTGTAGCCTCTCGACTCTATTTGAACTCTCTCAGCCACTGATACCTTATTTGTTACACTTCTTTTCTCTGTTTTGGTCAGGATGGCATTCTTGATCCCATGGTGCCAGGGTGATGGCTGATTTTATGAATTAAGTTCTCCAGATGTCTAGAAGTGTCTGATAGGCAGGGGTGTTGAAGCAGAAGGTAGATAGCAGTTACTTTATTCCTCACCTTCCACCAGGCCAAACTTTTTGAGAGATCCCACTGTAAAAGGAAATTCTATTAAACCACGTGACTCTTATATCTGATTAAACTGGAGAAACAGAGGTCGTCTGGATAGATATTGACTCTACTAATAACGAATGCATCAGAACTTATTTTCTTTATGGACAGATACTTTCCCTGTAACTATTTTTCTAAGTGAAAACAAGTACGTGTTTATTGAAAATATGGACTACTACAGAAATACATGGAATAGTAGAGTGAAATTCTTTTCCATCACCACTTGATGGGATTCCATGCATGAGCATCCTTCATGTTACTTTTGTTCTTATTTGTCTTGGAAAGTTTTAATATTAAATATTTAATATTTGGTACCCCCTAAACTGTAGAAGCTAAATCCTCACTTAGGAGAATCAATTGGTTTTCACTAGAAGACAAGGAATTGGCAAGAGGGTGCAGATACAGTGGTGCTCGTGGCCTCACTGCCTGGAGATGGGATCACAGGCACATTCCCCAGGGAAAGAATGACTCAGCCCTTACCTCTGCAGCCTCTCTAAAGACTTAAGAGAGGCCCAAACAATGTGTTCATATGGTCACTGGCTTTTGGAAAAATCCAATATGAGATTTTTCTTTTCTTTCATAAATGCCCAGTGGTGGCTTGAACTGTGTTAGCCCGGTTTGGGCACGTTTTTGGTCTTGGTCTACATTCTGGTGCAAATAAGGTCTCTTGAAGATGTTATTTCAGAGGAGGTGTGGCTCCACCAAATCAGGTTGGGCTTTAATCCAGATTGCTAGAGTCCTTTATAAACAGAGTAAAAGTCAGAAAGAAGACAGGGAGCTGCTAGAAGCTGGAAGTCAATGGAACCTAGAAGAGAAAGAAGACGTGGACTTCCACGTGGACTGCCATGCACTGCATGGGAGAGCCAATGACCAGGGATCACCGGCAGCCAGTTCCAGAACACCCCAGTCTTCGAGGAGAAAGTACTGCCCTGCTGATGCCTCGATTTTGGGCTTCTAGCCTTAAAGCCATGAGCCAAAACACTGCCGTTGTTCAAGCCAACCTATTGTGTGATATTTAACAGCCAGGGAAACTAAAATACCCCATCCCTTTCCCCTAAATCATATAAGCTGCATGAAATTCTGCTTCCTTCCATAGATAAAATAAATTTGGAAAGGGAAAAAATGCAACACTTTGTCCTTCTAAATTGCATGCTTTTCTTTGTCATGAAAAAGTTCTTTTAATATTATAAAGGGGAAAAAAAAACAATCCAAAAGAAAACCAATAAAAGGAAACACTTTTGCTGGAAGGTATTTTACTTTGTCATAATTTACTTCTAATAGACCTACTTAGTATCTCTATTGAGAGATCAGTGTAATGAAGAGATTTGTGCCTCTTAGCTTTTAATTTAATAATTCAAGGCTACTACTAAATTCACAGATCAAAGGTTTAAGTCTTAATTGGTCACTTGTCTTTGCATTTTAAAAGCTGCTTAATCATTTGAGGTATTGTTAAGCTGATGTTAATATATATTTTCATGGCTTCTTGTCTTTGATTTTTATTAGATAAATATTTTGAGGTAGCTCCCATTTATTCTGGGTCTGCCTGGATTTCCAGTCAAATGATATTGGACTTGATGCTAACAACTTTGAACCCCAGAGTCTCATTTGTAAATGGGGGGGGGGGAGAATGAACTCTTCTTTCCCCTACCGATCCCCAGTACTACCAGAAATGAAGTAAATTAAGCCCAATATCTGAAGATCTTCAAAAAATTGATGTGCAGAAAGAAGGAGAAGGAAGGATGCTCTTCAGAAATTTTTAGTTTTATTTTGATTCTTCAGGCCAAATGTGCACCCCTCTCCACCACAATTATTTGCTTTAACAGGAAAAATGCATGCATGTTTTGTTTTGCTTCAAAATCTGAGCAACTGCACCTAGATATAAATTACTAAGTAGTTAATGATGCAAATCTTGAAACCATGCCTGTATCTGTCAATTTAAAACAATTCAGACCATAGTGTGTCACTAATGCTAAAAAATAGAATACTAGCCTCCTGTAAGGAGTCTATATACTTGATAATTTGGCTTTTGCATAGATAAATTGCTCATTCTGTTTGTCTTATCCATGGCTACAGATTGTCCTCCAACTCTTTTGGGTGTAAAGATTGATATCAGTCCTAAATGTGAGTAAAAATAATCAGATAAACTCTGGGAAAGACTGCTAGTTTTTCCTTGATATCTATTTTCCTGTTCTTATTTTAAAACAGAGCTTTCAAGTTTTAGCTGGGTTTGTGGTTGTCTAGAAAAAATAAAAGGCTACAGTTCTCGGCTTTCCAGGAAGCTTAGTGTGGCCATGTGACAAGTTTCAAGCCAATGAGATGAATGTAGAAGTGACATGTACAACTCCAGGGAAGGGTTTTTAAAGAGATATTGGGGAAGATGGGTCATTGTGCCCTTCTGTGTCCCTTTCTCCATCTTTCTGCTTAAAAGGAAGGCATCAAAGATGAAAATGTAAGAGCAGTCTTAGACGATGAGGTGCTTTCATGTATCATGAAGCAAAAATACAGGAAAAGAACCATCACAGTCACTTTGATTTGCTGAAAACAGGAGAGAGAAATTTCTGTCTTACTTTCACCACTGTTATTTGAGATTTTATTTTTATACACAGTGAAACCCATTCTTAAAATATTGGTCATTTTGCATATGGATTTGGAAATACAGTATGGACATGGGATTACAGAGACTTCTTTGCCACCATTAGAAAATAGAAATTTCTTGAGAAGACGGATTTTCTTCTAACTTTAATAGCTTATTGTTTAAAATACAAATAGCTTACAAAGACAATAAAACTCTGCAAGTCACTTTGTATCTTAGTGATGGCATTTTTACTGAAGGAGGTTTATGGAAATACTAGAGTACATATAAGAAATATATAAAACGTCCTTAGAAGTAAAGTGGAAAAAGTTATAAAGTTGAAAAAGTAGAATACTATCCCAACTTTCTCTATTTATAATTCTATGCATTTCGTCAACCACCCCAAGTCCTTTGTGAAAGACGCAGGGAAGAAATAACAAATCAATATAAAAATTATAACAAAATCCATTTAGAAGACAATATTGACACAGCTACTAATTGTTGTTGGCCAGATTATCTATGGGAATGTTTTCCATTAACTGATAAGGAGCGAGCACTTTTATGTATGTGAGGAGGAGCTAAACTCCATCCTGCCTGGTTAACCCTTGTTTTTCCTTTGACTTAGAGGTACCAACTTAAACTTCAGATTTGTGCAGTGGACACCAAGCAGTAGTTGGAATGCAAGCTGAGACCACCAGTTCATCCTGTGCCAGCAATTCAACAGCTGTCCGTGTGATAATCTTTGGCCTTTACAGCTCAGGAATAGATTTTTACCAAAAAAAGTTCAAAGTCCAAGAAACAGTTATTCCTTGTGCAAGCATGCGCACACACACACACACACAGACCCACACATGTGTTTTAAGTGAGTGAAGACAGGAGAACTGTTTCTTCTGAAATCTTTAAATCCCTTATTAAAGGCATCCATGTATCAGTGTTAAGAAAGGAGCCATTTTATCGCAAGGTTAAAAATACACATGTAGGGCCATGGAGACGTGGGTTCGTTTCCCAGTGCCTGCCCGTGCAAAAAAAAATTAAAAAATAAAAAAAGCAATTCAACCATTTATAATGTTATGGATACAACTCATATATATCTGTTATTTGACTGGGCCTAAAAAAAGCAATGTGAAATGAAATAAAGAAAAATCAAACCCCTAATCAGTTTATGATCCTGGAGATTGTTCAGCCACATTTATTGAAAGATAATATAAGCAAGATGGAAAAAAAAAGGAAGAAAGCGAAGAAAAAAAAAGAGAAAAAAGAAAAGAAAGTTAAGTGGAATTTAAGTTGTCAGGCTACAGTGTAGAACTCCATTACCATATCTTTCTTTTTTTTTTAAGTAGTATTCTCTGAAAAGCACTAGATGTAATAAAGTCAATTTAAAATTTGTTCTACCAATCTTTTGCATCTGTAATTTTCCCATTAAACGTAAATGCCCATGAGGCAAGCTATTTGCATTACATTGCATTTGCAGTCTTTAAAACAAACTATAAATCCCCTCCTTGTTTCATGTGATTGATGCTGTGTGTATAAATACCACCATAAACCTCAAAGGGGGCTAACAGTGACAGTAAATTAAAGTTTTCAAGTCTGGCAGCATCTCAGCACTTCAGCCCTTGATCTTAAGCAGCGTTGTTAACCCCCGCCTCATTGCCCTCCTGAACTCACCTTTTTTTCCCCTCCTTTCCCGCTCTGCCCCCCATTCTGATTTCCTTGGGAAACACCTTCCCGGCCAGGCAAGTCACACCAGGGCAGGGAGAGGCAGTTAATTAAATTGAGGCTGCGGCTGCTTGCTGGAGAGCTGACAGGCAGCCCTCCAGTATTTGAGATCAAGAATCTTGGGGCTCCTTCCCTCTATAAACAATGGTCAGCCATGGAGATACTGATTAACTGGGAAAGACCCCACGATTAGCTGCTCTGCTGGTGCTTGTCTTCTGCTCGGCGCCCTTCCAATCAGGAGTAGGAGGGAGATGTGAGTTAGTTGATAGAAGAGAAATGCAAGGGGAAAAGAGGAAAGAAAGGTTTCTGGCCATAGTTTTCAATTTCCAGTTATTAAATAACCTCTCTATTCGCTCTACTTAATTCTCCATTTTAATACTGCATAATTGAGGTAATTGCTTTTTATTAAAACTTAGAGCAGGACAAAGAGGATTCTTTACCTATATAGGAGGCTTACTTGAAACATAAACAAAGCTAATGCTTCTCTGGAACGTCACAGGACCCTGAAGCCTTAGTAATTAATTGATGGGTACAGCTGGTAAATGTTTTCTTCTCTCTATCTTACCTCAGTAGGACTGAATTCAGGGAAAACTCAAAATGGTGATCATGGAGAAATCGTAAACATTGACCCATTGACATCATTTTCTTCCCATCTCAGTATGTAGTGGCTCTTCTCCGAGGATACCATGGTAAATTTCTCAACCAACCTTATGTGATTGCTTCTGAAAATTGCACCAAAGCTAATTGATTCAGGGTTTCATGGGGTTTTCTTATCGTTACTGCAAATTTTCCCCATAATTTTTTGGTGTGTTTTTCCCAAGAATAAAGGGAAATAATTTTAAAATCCCATGCCACTTTTTTTCTAGCTGCATGTTTCATATATGACTTCAAAATAGGAATGTAAATTAACCGAACCTCACAGCTCATATATACCAAATTCATGAGGGACAGGCAAATCTTCAAGGATGGGTAAATTATTCCTCCAGAAGGGAAAGGAAAGACACAGAGGATAAGCAGTTGGGAATGGGGAAGGGAAGAAAGAGGAAGAGAGGTGAAGGCAAACAGAGAATGAAGCTAATTAATTAATTTAGGCTATTAATCTAGACCAAATGTCCTTTGACAATCTCAGAATCAGTGGTGTATCCCAAGTGAATATTAGCAGGGACATTGAAATATATTTAGAAAAGAATGCTTATATAGCTTTTCATTTCTTCTAGGATCTTTTCCTTCAAAATAGTCTAGGGGAAAGAATGCAAGAAATAGTGAAACCATGTTGAAAACCTGCCCAAGAAACATTGCTAGAATATTCTTTTGTCATTTAATTCTGAATGACAAAGCTGCCTAACCATGGAACCTACTTATTCTGTTGTCCAGATGACTTTTTCAATTGCACCTAAGTCCCCAAGGGAGTTTGCAACAATCTATGCATGCTCCTCATTGTGTTCCTGCTTTTATGAGAGTCTTTCATATGCAGGTCATAGTAAAAGGTGAAAACTCATGATGGCTTGATTAAAAATACCAAATTTATTAACATTTCTGCAAAAGACCCCTTGACCACATTGAAAGCTAAGGAAAGAAATCTTGGGGAAGTGGAGAGAAACAGCCATTTATTGCTTTTCCACTGTGCGCCTGTCACCCTGTTTGTTGATTTCACATTTCATCAACCCTCACAAAAATCCCAAGAGGCAGCTTCATTTTGCTTTGTCAATAAAATGGGGGAAAGCTATAGCTAAGAAACTTGTTCAAGGTTCCCAAAACGGTAAGTGGCAGTGTTTTCTGGGGTCAAGAACTATAAAATGTGAAGTCCTTAAGGCTGATCCTTAGGGATACAGACACAGACCCCAGGATCTCCTGGGGAGCAAGCCAACCTACCTCTTTTTTAAAAAATATTTTTATTGACACATCTTCATGTACCATACAGTTCATCCAAAGTATACAATCAATGGCTCACAATGTCATCACATAGTTGTGTATTCAATACCATGATCATTTTAAGAACATTTACATTACTCCAAAAAAAAGAAATTAAAAAAGAGGTAGAACCCCACACATCCCATATTCCTATCCTTCACTCTTATTTACCACTCGTGTTTCAATTTACCCTTTTTTTACCCTTTATTCCCTGCCCCTCCATTTTCTTTCTTTTTTTTTTTCACTCTATGTTTTCACTCATCAGTCCACACCCTGGATAAAGGGAGCGCCAGCCACAAGTTTTACACAATTACATGGTCATACTGTAAAAGCAATATAGTTACACAATCATTTTCAAGAATCAAGGCTACTGGAATACAGTTCAACAATTCCAGGTATTTCCTTCTAGCTATTCACAATGCACTAAAAACTAAAAAGGAATAACTACATAATGCATATGAGTAACCTCCAGAATAACCTCTTGACTCTTTTTGAAATCTCTCAGCCACTGAAACTTTATTTTGTCTCATTTGTCTCTTTCCACCTTTGGTCAAGAAGGCTTTCTCAATCCCATGATGCTGGGTCCAGGATCATCCCTGGGATTTCTGTCCTACGTTGTTAGGGAGATTTATACCCTCTCCTCCTACATGGGAGTCATGTTCCATGTAGGAAGGGAAGGGAGTGAGTATCCCTGCTGAGTTGGCTTTGAGAGAGACCAACCTACTTCTTTTGAAGCTATGCATCTAAGAATTTGTAGATTGATATAACCTTCTGACCATCGATGTGTCATTGCTTCACATTTCTGCTGTTAGAAATAAACAGAATAAGAAACCTAAACCTTGCATATGTGTGGGTGTGTATGGGGGCTAGAGAGACCAAGGAATAGAAAGGTATGCTTGAGTAGGAGGCTAGGAGAAAGGAGCAAGTCCTGGAGTAGGTGAAGATGATGAGGAGCAGAGAAAATTGAAGGAAGTACCTCAAAAGAGAGAAAAATTATTTTCAAGGGCATTAAAACATAGAGGCATTATCTGTTTCATACTTACCTTGCCCTAAGTTAAAAGTCCCCAACACAGATGGTCCAGTGGTCAAATGCTCACCTGCCATCTGGGCGACCCAGGTTCGATTCCAGCATAGGCACCCTCCCCCCCAGAAAAGTCCCTGACATGGATATCCCACCCAATACTCTCCATTCCAGGTCTCTTCTCTTTATCCCTGTTCCTAATCCACAAATCAAAATTTACCTATCAAGTGTCCCCTTTCCTTGAAGGACTAGTCTATACTAGCTATTATGATAAACTGATTCGCATTATAGTGTTATTAGGAAATAACCCTTTCAGATGTGTGTTTTTGATTGAGAGAATGTAAAGCCTTTAGTCAAAGGAAAGTCTAATGGTGGGAGACCCCTAGCCTACCTCTATACCTGCCTTCACTTTACTATTTAATGTTAATAGCATTAAAGGGGTGTGGTGGATTTAACCCCTAAGGAAATAGGAATATTGTCCTGTGGATCAGGGACAGGCATGCCTGCTCGCTATCTCTGAAGGTTCCTGCTTCCTGTGGCTCCCTCTCCTGCAGAAGGACCTGCAGAAATTCCAAGTTGTGAGGGCGAATCTTGAATGAGTTGCTAGTGACCATGAATGTTAATCTTGGGAACAGGGGATTTATATTCAATGTCCACTGTATAAGGGACTATCCCTTGATGATTACCCATCGCTCATTAATTAAACCACATAGAATGGTGACCATCTGTAACAAGCTAAGGAGAATACAAAATTGGATAAGGTATAATCCCTGCCCTTAAAGAGATTATAGTCTATTACTAGGGAAGGTAAACTATTTGCACAAATTTAATATGATGTAAAGCACTATACATGCGTGAAAAGTAGTACAAAATGTGTTGTGAACTCTGTGGTAAGAGAGATGATTTCTAGCGTAAGTGTCATAGGACCATGTCCCTTGTGTTTAAGGCACACCAAGAACTGAAAGATTTGGTCCTTGACCTTAGTAAATTTCTATCTTATTTAGGAAGACCAGGTACAGAAGTAAAATGGAAATGTAGAAACACTTGCAGAGCACAGCTGGTCTCCTGTAGTGCAATTGTAATTGATAAGAATAATTGTGTCATTCAAGAAACAATTACTTCAGCCAATCAATACTCTTCTTCTTCTTTTAAATACCACAAACTTGTGGGAAGAATCATGTATCAAATGTGGAGGAGCTGGGGAATTGACTAGGGGCCAGGGTAAAGCTGACGGTCAGTGAAAGTGCCTACTTGGAGGGGGTTTTGTTAGGAGTCTTGGGCAAAGGAGAGCTATGGACTGGAGTGAGGTGTGGTTTCCTGAGTAGGAGATGACCTGAGAAAATGTAAGGGGAGCAAAGAGCAAACGAAGCATGGAAGATGGTGAGTGGGATGACGTGGACTAAAATGATGGATGTGAACAGAGTATAGAAAGGTGAGAGGAGTTAAGGTGGGGAGTCTACCCCCATTTTCAGCCAGAGATTGGCTGTGAGCCCAAGGCCCACAATGGGCATGCTGGTAACTCAAATGGGTTGGTGGGCTTGGGGGGGAGGGTTGCTGCAAATGGGAGAAGAGGGCAAAGGGACAGTTGCTCAAGCCAAGCCTTTTGTGATCAGGTGGAAATGACGAACCAGTGTGGCCAGATCTGACTCTTCTAAAGAAAACTTAAAATACCCAATTTTACTTGAACTTTCTTGGTAAAGTAAAGCTTGGCCTCTAATTCAAACATTAGATCTTTTGCTATATAGGAATAAAAAATAAAATAGGAGAGATGAGCATGTCCCAAATACTCTTTGGTGACATACAGCTTTGGTTTGATTAATTTGGCTTTATCTGAATTTTTTTATTTAACCTGGTGATATAAAGTGATTTTGAAAAATCTCTGTCACTATTGTGCAAAACACGAACAAAATTTCCCAGTTTCACACTTTGAAAAATTTGCCACGTTATTTGATGTATTTCATTACTGATGAAGGAATAAGGAAGACATATTACATACTGGAAATGTAAATTGCTAGATACTGTACACAAAATAGGTTTGTATTTTTGATTCTACTATGGTTCTGTATTGCTATATTATTTGCAGTCCTGAATCCATGCGTTCTTGATGCTTACTTATTTATATTTGTTGTTTTATTATCCCTATAATTCATCTGTGGCAAAACCACTTCTATTTTTTTTCCTTTTATGCAAAACAAGAAAAATAGTACTAACAAAATTATGAGCCTGGAATCTTCATATGAGTTGCATAATCAAACCCCCCTGTTGACACAGATTCTATAAACATAGAATGCCACACTTGAAGCTCATGCAGAAAAACAGAGTTCTATAGATTCTCTTGAGTGGTAGGATCTCACAGGACAGAACTGTTTCCTTTTAGCTGAGCCATTGGGATTCTGCAAGCACAGTCTTTCTACTGGCCAATGTCAGGAACAACCTCATTTGATATAAAAGCCCATGTCTTTGGCCATTAGTGTTTTTCAGAAATTAATCGATTGTTAGGGATTAACTGGTGCAGTCAGAGAAAGAGCAGGTGCTTCTACCTGGCTATCAGGAAGACGGTAAAAAATTATCATGAGGGCTTGCTGCATTATCATGAGGACTTGCTGCATTAAGATGTGTGGCACCAAGTACCCATTTCAGCCCAAACGGATCACAGATAGATCCCTCCTCTTCAATCGTCCTCTTAATTTGGAAATGCTTAGATCTAAAATTCAGCTCAAGAATCTAAAGATCCTACCGATTAAAATAAGCCACGTTGCCCCGCTAAATCTGCCACGGGTGCTCTTTGGTTTAACAGATAACGATAATTTAACTTTGGAAAAAACTTATCACCGTAAAAAGAATTAAAATTATAACTCTTCTACAATCTTTGTGCGCAGCTTTCAACGGATTGTAGTGTCCCTGTCACCCCATATCCCTGGGTCCTGGATAAAAATGAAATGTGCATTTCATAAGGAGAGCCCAGTGAGCAGTAATTAAAAAAAAAAAAAGCATTCAATCATAGTCGATAGGTTAAAGCTTTGGGGGTGGGGCACAAGCCACCTTTGTCTCCTTCTCTTCCTCCTCCTCCTCCTCCTCTTCTTCTTCCTCTTTTTCTTTATAATCAGGATATGAATAAAAACAAATTAAAGTATTTCTCTACTTGCCATCAGATCCAGCTGGCTAGGGAAATAGAGATGTGTCGGTAGTTATTCGAAGATAATTTTCAACTCATTATTTTTGAATTAATGGAAGCATCATCAGTTGCCTCAGCTATAAAAAGCAGAAATTCTAGTCATTGTAATATATGTTCTTTTTTAGCATTATTTGAGGTCAGATCAAAATATATACTTGATTCTGTTTCTCCCTGAGACCCTATAAAATTGGGATAGGTGAAGTGTAAATTTTACCTTAAGTTTATGAAAAACCTGGCAATGCTAGGTCTTTTCAGTATCAGGATTTTTATTTTCACAGTTGTCAATAAAGCTGAAAACAGAAATCGTGCGAACTGTTTTGATTTTTTAAAAAATTGAGAACAATGTATAATTGAACATTCCTAATTCTGTTAGAAATTCAAATTCAAGCCTTCAAATTCACTCTTTTGGGGGAAACCATTTTGTTATCATAGAATCAGACTGTGTTAGGTGTAAATAAGTCAGAATCTTCACAAACAACAGCTTCCAAGAATGGTCATTTTCATATCAGTATACTTTTGTCTGCACGAATGTGGCAACAATCTTTCAGAATTTGAGATCTAGGAAACAAAAACTGTACTGCCCAAGCAGACACGATTTTGTGAAAACCGAGAGTGAAGCTTTCTTCTCCTTTTACCACCAAGAAATCTTTTCTTTAGCCAACATTACAGTAAGCATCTTATGCCACTGTGAAGCAGTTGGGAACTTTCATTCATTCTGATTCACTACAAAAGGAATTTCACTCTGCCCAAGCTCATTATAAGCAGGTGTCACTGAATATAATGAAATAAATTCAATGGCACCAGAAAAGCCCAACATCAAAATAATATGCTTTAAACAATAGTTGTTTAGAGAGACCTCAGTGGATCCCAGTGCTCAAGAATCTTCTCCTGGGTTGTGAACAATCAAAGATTTATTTGAGCTCTCTGCACAGTGGGAAATGAAGACCCAGAAGCTCATTACCATGTCTATTAAAAAGCAGAAACTGGGGTACATCTAAGAAAAGATGTATTACTTTTTAAACCGCACTGCAAACTGCAGACCAATAGGGACTTGAACTATATAAAAATACTCTCAGTTGTGGGGGGATAGGAAAGGGATGGGGGCAGGGGCGGGGGAGGGGGGAGATTCACTCTGCTAAACAGCAGGAAAATACCATGCTATAAAGTTCTTTTGTTGTTATGGCGTTGGAAATGTGACTCTATCCCCTTCCCTTGAAACAGTATTTTTGAAGTCGGACTTTTGGTTTGAGCTGGGGACTTGATGTTGACTACTCCGATAATTTAGGGGACCATGCACTATGGGAGGTGGGGGGGCGTCTGATGAGCAATGCCCAGTTAAATTCTAGTTAACCCCAATTATAAACCTTCACCCTCGCTAATTGGATTAATTTGTCAGCAGGCAATATACTTATAAAGTGTACTAGAGCCAACTTTGTGCTATTTTATTATGGGATAAAAATCATTATTGTGGCATGGCTCATTTCTTAACAGTGGATCTAATAGCCAGTTTCTGCAAAGGTAGAACAGTTGAATTTGACTATAAAGTTGGGAGAGCCATTTATTAGAGATATTCTCCTTGCAGCCAGGAAAATATGCACACTAAGCAAATTCCCTCTCAATTAAAAGCCTTCCGAACTCAAGGTTTAATGAAACCTTAATCAAATTAAAGTCAATGGAAAAGTCATGTTCAGGAGAAAAAAAAGTAAAGATACGCAAGTGTGTCCTTTTGTTTCCCTCTCTCGACTAATCCAGGCATATTGACTGTTTCTCACTCTTTCCAATTTTTGTGTGCTCAGATACAAACCAGAAAAACCTGTTAGACTTCAACAGCAATTCCCACCACCCAAAGACAGGCAGTGTGTACTTTCTCACTAAAATAATAAAAATGTGACCACACGGTTTCCAAAATGTTAAAACATGCACACACACTGCACACACACACAAACTGAGAGCAAAATTTGCCTGTAGGATTTGTTGGACTTAAATACATATATGATTATATGTCTAAACATATATATATATGTATATACATATATATAATTTTATGTTCGTAATTCTGCTAGGGAATCTGTGAATGAGTATGGTCTGAGTAGAATGGAGCTAGGATATCACTCACACTTATTTTCCTCTGTATACAAGATGGTCCCATATTTCAAAGTGGTCCAAGTTGGAGTGAACAGAGGATCTATGATACTTGAAAGTACATTAATATATATGCAAATATTGTGTTTTTGAACTGGCTGAAGGATAAATTGCTATCATCAGCATTGTCTGTGTCTTGGGTAAACCAGCACCCACGTGCTGATACAGACACAAGGCTACTGGGGTTGTAAGCATGCTTCAAATTAGCAAAAGGAATATGGCAGCATTTTTCTGCTTTTATCTGTTTCGCAAGGGGAGGCCAGGGAAATAGCTACTCCAAGGGAACCTAGATTGTATTTACACAGTCAACTTTTTTTGATAGTCTGTTTTGTAGAGCATGCTAAGAATAGTACTTCCAGTTTCTTCCCCCTTACTAACAAAGCAATTCACAAGAAGGAGACAGTAAAAGTGATAGGATTATGGAAATTAATTACGATGTGTTGTGCTTCCTTTGTGTATGTTTGTGTGTGTACGTGTGTGTGCATGTACGCTCTACCTTGGATCATGGAATTGAATATTCCTTCTCTATAGCCTGAACCAGATCTCATCACCTGTTGACAATAGATAAGAGGCAAACCCAAACGTTGGGATCAGGGCATAATAATGCATGTTGACAATAAATTATCAAAACAATAATCATGTTTAGCCAATCCCTTTGTGTAAAACTGTTATTATGATTCCGGTGCCAGCTGTCTGAAACTTTAATTTAAGTGCTTGCTTGAGGCGAGACATTTGGAATGCTAGTTTAGAATGTTTTATAGCTCAAGCAATATGTTTTACTAACCTCAAACACTGTGATGATGGTTTAAATGGTGGCTATAATTTGTACGTGGGGGGTTCCAGGGTGAGTTTTGTTTTCCCTGTGAAGTGTCTTTTGCATCAAAATTCATACATTTCTGGTCTATCTGAAGTAGACCAGATATCCTAATGGGCCCTGAGAGCTGCATCTACCTGCCAGCAGGTAAGCACTGCAGGTGGTTAGGTTTTCAGAAGTGAATTCAAGTCACTGCAAAATGGAAAGAATCCTCAGGAAAAGAAATGTTTGAATGTTAGATGAGCCAGTAAGTTTTCCTCTTCACCATCAATCATTCTCCTAACTGCAACTAGTCCTCCAACACAAATGATAGTGGGTAAGACCAAACCAGATCCCATCTGGTTCTTATCAACACAAATTTACTAATAATGGATTAGCATTACTTTGGCATATTAAGGATAATGATATGATTGTACTTGAAACATAGTAGCCTCCAAAATATAATCCATCTAAGAATTTTGTAATCATCCTTATCATGTATAAGTGATGTGGGCTACGGCTTTTGCAAAGATGATGGTGATTTAAGATTATTTATGATTTATTGCTTTCTTTTGGAATATTATTTAGATAGTACAGTTGTAGGGAACCATCTATAAAATTAATATTAATAGCATCATTCATGTCAGTTTAGAATTTACAATGCACCTTATATATGTTATCTCATCATAATAGCATCATTGTTGTGACGAAATCTAATTTTATGGTCAATGAATCTGAACCTAGCGATGTCCTATGAGTCAATCAGTAACACAACGCCATCTCCGCATTTTGTATTTCCTTTTTTGTTCACTATATCATAAACATATTTTCAAGAAGTCTTTGACAGAATTTGTCTTCTATTTACAGAAACTAGAACAACCAGCGAATATAGGACTAGGCTTCCAGGAAAAAAATTTCCAGCTGGACACTGCAGAATATCTAATTTGTGTACCAAGGGTATAGTAGGTACTTCATAAATCTTGGGAAAAACTTGACACCTAAAATGCAAACCACATTGTAGTTCTTTTTCTTTATAGAAACAGTCTAATTTAAGTTCTAGAAATGTCTCTTGAAATCCTACAAGATAAAATCTGCTGGCAGAGATAGGTGGGAAAACGTACAAAACTAATTGGTAAGTAGCTACTAAATAAATACTTCTCCAATAGCAGTCTTTGCCAAGCTGACAGGCAACAGCAATTGCTCATAGATTATCGTAATAAAAGAACAGAACTCCTTTGCATTGGTCAGATGGATGGTCAGGTGCATTTCTGCAAAAAAAAAATATATATATATATATATGTGCAAATCATCACCCAACACAGTGCCTGGCACAGAGGAGGAAATTAATGAGTATTAGATTTATGAACCATTGTTCAGACATTTCATTTTATTGAAACTGGGGAAGCTTGCATCTTCAAGGAATTCCAGAGAAAGTGTTATAGAAAGCAATAACTCCTGTTCTCCCCTCACAGTATTGGCTTTGTAATTCCAGATGCTTCCATGTGCATTTAGAGTAAGCTTATTTGAAATAACTATGTTGAGAAATAAATGCTTTACTTAGTTGGCACTTGCAAGGCAATTTTTCAATTAATTTCCTTTTTACAGAATCAGGAACACAATGTATACAATACCTGTGATCTTTACATATTTAAAGATTCTGTAAACGTTGTATTTTTAGAAACTAGGCAGAAGGGACATATAGAAAGCACCTTAAGCATTATCTATCTGTGTGAAATGAATGAGTTGAGTCAGAGTGGAGCTGATCAATAGACAGTCAAGCTGGAGAAGGTTTTTGTTGGAATGTTTCTTTGTTCTGAAGGTTAGGTTTGTGTGTGCCCAACTTTTGCATCCTTTGAAGTTCAGCATTCATCGATGCCTGTGATGATGGAACTGGACTAAACTCAAGCAACTCAATTATTCACTACATAGCTGGCCAGTTTCCACACAATCAAGCAGACCAGCTGTTTGACAATTCCAAGTGGTATTAATTTGTGTAGTATTCCAGGAAGGGAGTTTTGAGGAAAAATCGACACAACTTTACTTTCTTACTTTGTCTAAGCAAATTACTTTGTTTTTCTTGTGATCACCCGTGTTGATAATGTAAAAGGGGTTAATTCTGTTTAACATCAGATGGTAAGATCATGAGTGATTTCACTTTTATTTCTTTATGCATTTATGCGTTTTCCTTCAGTACAATTAGCATTGCAGTAGTATCCTCCATGTCTCCTCCTGTAGTCACCAAGTTTTCCCTTTAAAAGTATTCAAGTATAGAATACTTGCCTTCCATGC
This sequence comes from Tamandua tetradactyla, assembly GCF_023851605.1. Classification (NCBI taxonomy): domain Eukaryota; kingdom Metazoa; phylum Chordata; class Mammalia; order Pilosa; family Myrmecophagidae; genus Tamandua; species Tamandua tetradactyla. The sequence goes on from NC_135338.1 coordinate 88,413,624, forward strand.
GGGAAACCTGGGCTTGATTCCCGGACCATGCAACCTTCCCCCACAAAAAATTAAAAAGGATTCAAGTATTCAGCCCTTGTCTTCCATTCCCCTGGCATTTGTGCTGGCTCAGATCTTCAGCATTCTGACTACTACGAAAGCTTAGCCCAAAGTCTATATCCTATTGCTTTCCCAATCACCCTTAAATACTATTATACCCTTTTCATCACCACTTTCTTATATGCCAATTCTTATATTGCATTTTTTTAAACTAACTTTCTAAGTAGAGGTAATTTATTCATGTACTTGCTCACTCATTCATCCAATAAATATTCTGTGATCATCAATCCCGATGTTAAGATAGGAGGCATTCTGTGAATTACACATTGCAAGATATGATTTCTACCCTCAAGAAGTTTATAATATAGTTAAGAAGATAAGACACATGAAAATAGCTGCAATCTAGTGGCCTGGATTCAGATTGCTTTGAGATGGAACTCTGGCTCCACCACATATCTTTGGGCAAGTTTTTTAACTTGGCTGTGCCTCAGTTTCCACATCTGTGAAATGGGGCAAATGCTGCTGCTCATTTCCAAAGACTATTGTAAGGAGTAAGTGAGATGACACATGTAAATCCTTAGAAAAAGCTAGTGCAATGAAAGCACTCAGTAAAACTTATATGGAGTGATGGTGGGAAGAAGAAATAGGTACAAGAACATTTAAAATAAATCAAAAGAAGGAAGAGATGGGTGAAGAGGAGGAGTCATATCTTTCACAGCACATAAGAGAGAGGAATAGCTTCCACCAGCGGGTACCTAGAGAAGACCAGTTGGCCAAAATGGCAGTGGAGCCATTGCTGAAGGTCCTGGTCAGAAAATGATAGGTGAGGAATGAGAGCATGAGGCCTAGACTGGGACAGCACACTTTGCCTGAGCAACACTTAACACTCCAGGCCACCCTTATGTGAGTGTCCTCACGCTGCTTCCCCTTGCCTGGGAGTCTGGGTGTTTCTTCACCTGGCTCTGGGCTGAGCTTTCTAGGGATGCCTTTGTTGAGGAAAGAACATTCAGATCAGGCCAGGAGGCACTGCATCCCTTTACTGACTCCTCCTTTGCTGAAATTCTTAATTATCTTACTACATGGCATTGAAAGACAATGCCTTCTGGGCTCTTTCCCTCATAGACTATTCAATTTCTATAGGCAATAGAAGTCAGATTCTCTGCATTTACAGACCTAGCACCTACCACATGGCCTGGCACAAAGTAGCCACTCAAGAAACTCCTGTGAATCTAAAGGGCCTCACAAGTAATCTGATTAGCATAAGGAAATTGAAGAATATATAACCCCCTTGTTTGGTTTATTGTGGGAGATATCCAATAGTGCTATCCATCTTCCAAGTCAAGTTCATACATTTTGGAAGTGTTGTGGGGGGGGGGGCTCAATGGATCTTCTTGTCCATTGTTCTTAGAGAATGCTGACAGAGTTCCCTTGGAACTTTTTAGAGGGACCCTGTAGTCGTCAGAGGACAGGATTTCCTATGGTATTTACACTTTGGGTTGTCACCAAAATTTACCATCAAGAACTTTTTTCTGTTGGAGGAATATTCCAGTTTTACCAAACAGAACTGGCCTTGAATAGAACTCAGAGTTCTAGAAATGGAGGTGGGAAACTTTCTCCCTAGGCAAGGAAAACAAAAAAGATATGATATGAAAGGGCCCAAGTGTCACAGGTTATCTCTTCTTCCCCTTGCCTCTTTGCATGTACAGGCAGACTAGAGAAACAAAGTAACTATTTTTTAAAACACAATCTTTAGCTGTATATACATATACACGAATATATATATCTGTATATATATGTATATGTATATATAAAGATTCTTTTGAAATATAGAAAATTTCTCCCTCCATTATACTTTAGAACTAAATGGAGTTCAAGTACAGTTTTCATACTTACTTTACTTTCATATAATGCATTAAATAAGTCACTAATGCCTCTCAGACAGTCAGAAATTGCATTCTGGTAACTGAGGTCAAAAACTTATTGAAGAGTTATGATTCTTGGATTGATTTATATCATTTCTTTATTCACTTATTTTCCATTTATTTCTCTTCTTCCTTGACCCGGAGAAGAGGCCACCAACTAACAAAAAACTCAATGCCATTGAATCTCTGAGCAGATAATAGTGACCCACATTTGCAAGTCGAGAACCCTATCTCTTTCTACGCTTCAGCGTAAAAACTTATAGAATAAAAAATAAAGAGGTTATCAGTCATACAGTTTTTCTTCTCCTGCAATGCAGATTAAATGGTTATAACTTTGCCGGACTCCAATCTACTTGACATCTGTCAAAAGGCTTGGGTCATCTTCATTCCATTAGCAAGAGTTTCCATTACAACAATTTCCTCCGTACCCATATTCATGTCAAAAATAATTGTCGACTTCTTGTCAATCTCCCATGTTAATGGGATCAACAGGTGCTGAAAGTAGGCATCTTTCTTTTCCTTATGTTGTAAAGAAAAAAATCTTTTCAGGGACAAAGGAGAAAAAGGTAAAAGGCAAAGGCATTGCCTGGACTCCTTGTCATCTAATGTTCTCTTTCATTTAGTTTCCAACTTGGAAGCTTCCTATTGTACGAATCTCCAAGATGCAGAATCACTTCACAACTGAAATGCTGCAAATGATTTGACTCCAAAGGCTCCATTTGTGGCATGATCTGTCTCGCCCCAAATGGCTGTGGTAGACAGTGAAAACTTTTGAATGTGCAAAATGAAGCTAGGCAGTGCATAAACATAATTTGCCTTTGGGAAATGGTAGATGGATTTTTTTGCATCTAGCTTCAGTGCAAAGAAATGTCCAATTAAGATACATTTTACCCATTACCCCAGCCTCAGCTACTATGCAGATCTGCAGACTTAAAACATATTTGTGGTAAATCTACAAAGGACGCATCTGTTGTAGTCTGCAAAACGTGGTGGAGAAGGAACTGAAATGCTATTTCTTAATTCATTCTTCTGGGAGCTTCAAATTTCTGTTGACCCCTGATTGATCCCAGATTCTTTCACAGGAGGCAGAAGTTGGCCCTTCCTTTATGTCAACCAATTGTCCTATTCCTTGATATGTGGCAACAACATCAAGAATTTGTTTTAGATCATCTATTCTTCCCCAAATGCATTTTTGAATCTGAGATCCTGATTGAATAGTTACAAAATCAATAGCATATGATAAAGGGTGCTGTTAGAATAGGAAAACCACATGCCCTAGATGCATTTTGAGACAAAAGGCCAACCTTTAACCACTAAAGCCCTGTGGATACTCCTTACCCATAAAATCTCTTATTAAATCATGTTCTCACATTTGATGAATGTTTCTGTGCTTTTTTTCTTTTTAACATAAAAGTCAAGTTAATGTGGCTGAAGAATCCTTATCCAAGCAGTTTCAGTGAGTAACTGTATAATTTCAGCATCATATAGGTTTTTATTCATTTGATTTCTTGGCTCCTTCCAATATGTTTATAGTTGCATTTGTATCTTCAATTCATAGAGCCAGTGGTAAGAAATGAATAAAACAGCTTGGTGGAAACACAAGTAACAATATAACATGACTACAGAATGTTTTCTCCGACTGACTTAGGAGAGGTAAACTTTATATTGATATAGTTGAATATACATATATATATACATATTTTAATTAAGCATAATCTGGATTTGTAATGGCTTTCTGACATCGGAAACATTTCTCTTGGAGACAGATTGCACAGCGCTGTGAGTGGTGCATTTCCATAAACCAGGATTCCCCCACCACAATCCCTCTTAGTCCAAGCCCATATACTCTATTCTAAAATTATTCTGTCACTTTTGTTCAATTGAATTTGTTAACTGCCAGATCACTGAGTCATGCCCCCTCTTTGCTGCTCTGAAGTCTGTGCCAAGTTCTGTCTCCAAGGCAAGGCAGAAATAAACACCTTTCCCTAGCACTTAACTCTGATAGTAAAATATGAGGGCATCATCCTCCCTCACTCTCTGCAGAGCAGACTCTGAAAACATCCCTTTCTGGATTTTCTGCTTTTCTCATTCTATTTTCTCCCAGAATCTGTTTGCAAAACATTTTATGGAATTGGCAAGTTATTTGCATTGCTTTTGCATTGCAGTCTGCCTAATTCAATTGCAATTATTTGTAAACTGCCGCCATAACTCTTCCTTGGCTAATGTCTGCAAACTGTTTACTAAACAATAAACTTAATCATGCATTCATTGTTGCAAATGTCTCCAAATGGCTTCAGAGTAGAGCTGACTTGACATTTTTGCCTATTTGCAAAGCCATGAAGGATGTTTTCTGAATAGACACCAACTTCTATAACATTTATTCATTCTATTTGCTGTACGTCTTCTGATCTATTGCATGTTGTGATGGCCTCTTTTGTGGGTCAGCCAATGTGATGTGCCAATAATGGTAGATCCAAGGCAAACTGGAGTGGGGGTGAGGCACTGGTAGCAGAAAATGAAGAGAAAGTATGACAACACAGCACAGGCAGTGGCTTGGTTATATAAACATTGCATGGGTATTTATTTAGCATATTAACTCAGACCTGGTATGGTTGCCACTCTTTGAGAAGCAGATGCGTGCTAGGGAGCCTGGTTCTGCCCATCAGGGGTCTGACTGGATGTGAGGATGAAAGGAGGAGGTAACTTCTCATTTTCAAACCTCTGGAGTCAGGATGAGGAACTGATGTGGGGACAAAGGGGAAAAATATGGTTGAAAACATTTTGGTTGCAGCCAACAATAACATGATTAGCAGAACGGTTTATCAGGAATGTTTATGCGGCATTTTGAAATGGAGAGTGAGAACTCAAGAGGTTTGGCCTGAGACACTGGCTTGGGAATACTGATGATGGGGTACAGCTGACACTCTGGGGATGGACAGGATTGCTCTTGGAAGGAGAATGGAGACAGCAGGCAGACTTTTGGAAGGATGATACTTTTAATGGATCATTCTGCATTGCCAAATCCATAAGTGAATTCTTCAGTGTCATTCTACTCATTTGATTAATCCCTCATCTCAAAACTCTTCATTCTTTTGGCTTCCAGAACTAGCACTTTCTCTTGCTTCTCATCCCATCTCACTGAATACCACCGTGGTCTTTTTGGTGTTGCCTCTTCATTCTCTCAAGTTCTAAACATCAGAACATCCCAGGGCCTAGTCTTTGGACCACTTATCATCATTTATATTGATTCCCTAAAGTCATTGGCTTTCCTATCATCTAAATATGGATGACTTCAAAATTGTAATTCCAGTTTGGACCTGGATCCTAAACTGCAAATATCATGTATCTACTTGCCACACTCACTTGGGTGTCTAGATGTTATCTCAAAACCAATATTTTTAAATTCAAACTCCCGTTTCTTCCCCAATCACCTCTTCCAAACCTGCTCCTTCTCCAGTCTTTTTTTTTTTTAGCTTAGTGAATGACAAGTTCATATTTCCAGTTACCCATGTGGACAATTTTGACATCTTTCTTTCCCTTACACCTCCAAACCAATCCAGCAGCAAATGCTGTCAATTCTCCATTTGAAATATACAGTCTCTCTTCATTCATTGACTCTGTATTTGTGAATTCACCTACTCACTAAAATTTACTTACAACACCCCAAACCTCCATAATAACACTCAAGGCATTTTTTTGGTCATTCATGGACATGAAGTGTGCACCAAAAAATCTTAAGTCACCTGACATACACATTCCCAGCTGACATCAAACAAAACTCTCCTTTGCCTTCTTGTTTCAGGCCTCATACTGTAAACAAATGTCCTTTTCATGGTATACTTTAGTGTTTTGTTTTTCCCATTTTTGTCTGTATATTTCATTGTTTAAAATAACACTGAAATGTAGTGCTGAAATGCTATCTAGTGTTCCTAAGTGTAAGAAGGCTCTGATATTTCTCATGGAAATACTACGTGTCTTAGATAAGTTTCATTCAGGAGCGAGTTGCAGGGCTACTGGCTGTTCAGTGTTAATGAATCAACATTATATATTAAATAAGGTCTCTTTAAACAGAAGTACACATGTATTAATTGGTTGACAAAAATGTGTGACCAGAGGCTAGTGGGAACCTAATCTTCTATTTCCCTACATGGGATTCCTTAGGATCAGCTGAGGAGAAGGATTCCCAAATCAGAGATTGTCAAGAAGCTGCATCTAGAAATCAGTCAGTGGATAGACTTGATCACCAGAACCAAAGGGCCAGAATCATGTTAAGGGAGAACCATGGTGCCACTGGATTCCTGGGAAGGTAACACTTAAAGGCTAAGCACAGCAGACAAGTTGGTGGATTTCCTTCAAAGAAGTTGATCAGCAAGACTGGATTTATGTGATACGATAGAGAATCTATGTAGGCCTAAAACCAAGGCAATGACCTTGGCAGTTAGGCAGAAAAATATAGAGCATGAACATTCCACATGCTCCAACTTGAAATCCTATTCATTCAGTTCTAGACACGAACCTTTACCTGATATACCCCATTCTGAGCCATTCTGAGTGTCCAACTGCAAGAGATAATGCCGTCCATGAAAATGCTGCAAAACCAGAGCCCAGATTGGCCACTTTCAGAAAAGGCCCCATTTGGGAAATCTACTTTCGGGCTTCCCAAACCAGCCCATTAGAATCAGATATTTTCCTCTTGTAAAAATAGCCACAAAACACAACTTATTAACTGCCCCCAACCACTCCATCAGACCAGCCAGAGAGCACAGCTCCTCTCAGCTTTCTAAGTATGCTTACTATATAATGAAAAACATAAAACACCCAGCCTTCCACATGCATGCTACAGCACTTCCTCCTGCCAAAGCATCTCTTTCTCAGCCACAATGACCACTAAGTACATCCTCGAGCCTCTGCAACCATAACTGGAAATGAACCCATGGATTTCACTGGTTAGTCCCCCACGTAGGATGCAAACTTCTGTTCTAAAACTGTTAAAATGCATCATCCAAGGTCATTTAAAAATGTGACACTTACTTGAATCAATGTCTTCTTGAGGCTTTTGAAAGGTGCAGCAGGCATAAAATTTAATATTGATTGTTGGGACACATTCCATTCCCCCCTTCAGAGTCATTTCAGAATGAAATAATTTGTTTTGTTCCATGGCAGGGCAAGGCTACAGTACGCAGACAACTGCCGGGCCTTTTGATGGAAGCTGAGCTTTCTTTTTTTCTGTCCACTTCTCTCAGTTGTTTCTCCCCTCCTTAAATTTCTTAGTTCCTTCCGTCCCCTTCTGCTCTCTCCTCTTAGCTCCTGTTCTAATTTCAACTGTCATTTCCCCTGCTCTCCTGAGTGCTCCGAGCTCCTGTTCTAATTTTTCATGTCTTCTCCCAGTGCTGCTCTCCTTTCTGTCTTTCTGACCCTCTGCTGCTCGCCTTCCCTTTTTCTCTGACTCTTACTCTTGCATGTCCCATTGGAGGTTTTGCCTCAGGTTCTACTTCAACTTTTCTGCAAACTGTTTAATGCAGCTAAGAATACGATGTCCAATCCGCTCTGCATAACTCCCAGATTCACCAAAATACAAATCACATTTTTTTCACCATCTTCTAAGCAAAAATTTGAATCCCATTTCTTCTAAACAGTGCCTGACCCCTTCCTTTCTGATTCTCCTTGCAGTCGGAATTATCTAAGAAATGCTCCTCTTTTCTTATATTCCTAGGATGACAAGGGCAAAATATAGAGGGATGATCTGAGAACTCTCATTCTGATATAATTAGAATTCAATTTCTTTCCTAAAAAATTTCAGGCGGATCTCCAATGAGTTATCCAGGTAAAAATGGACAGTGCTCATCATTCGCTGTGAGACCCTTGTTAAGTCCAGAAATATTTAAATTGATGACTAAGTTAAGGTCAGGTCTGTGAAAGACCCTTCTCTGGAGTCTTTCTCTTCTCTCAGTTGCACATGGAAACAATTGCATTCTCATTTAATTACAAGTGCACTAGTCATAAATTGCTATACCAAGTGTATAGAATGGCAAGCCATCTCAATGGAATTTTGAAAACCCTGGTCTGGCCTGCGATAAAAAAAACAAACAAAACTCCCCACAACAGTGTTGTTTGGGACATCAAAAGGAGTTCATAGTTGCCTTCAAAATTCAGACTTCTCAAGCCAGGTATGGTAGGGGATTTTGTTTGCCTGTTTGTTCTTAAAGGTAAAGAGGCTACTGGGATCAAGCTATCCCAGCTTCAGGAATCTGAATAGTTCCATATTAAATCATAAATGGAAGTCCATATTAAAGAATACAGAGTTGATGTCAGTAGACAGTTTAGTTTCTAGGTTTTGATCTGAGGGTGAGGGAATCTCCTAGACTTCGACAGAGTTTTCCTATTACCAGTTGGCAAACTAAAATAACTTAGTCAACCACCTGGTTCTTCTGTTTCCAGAAGACTGTTTTCATTTTATGTAATTGGTCTAATATTTTCTAATGGGAAACATGGCATTTTCAGTTTGTTGGGTATCCGTATACATCAAGCGAAGAACGATTTTATTGAGAAGATCAGAGTTGAAAACCATGTATGTTGCATCTCATTCTTTCGAGAAGTCATTGGCAATATTTCTGGAACTAATTTCAAAGTTCTTTAAGAAATTATGAATGACATGATATTCTTGGCTGTGTATTATTGTTTTGCTCTTTACAGATGGCAAAAGCAAGTTCGGGGTTATGACGTTCAACCCACGCTGCCTCAGTAAACTTTCTGAGCATCCACTTTGTGCCAGTTGCTGTGATGATGGATGCAGGGGTCATAAAGATGAATAAGCCAGAGTTCCTTCTCTGGAGGCACTTCCAGTTAAAGGTCATGTCAGGGGTCAGCTGAAAAATCTTAGAATCCTCTGAAAATCTTAAACCCAAATACCCTTCTCCGCACAATAACTCTAGAGTTAAACCTCTCCATGGCATCTAACTCCTAAAAAACAATGTACAGAAAGCACTGGAATAAAGGGTTCTATATATGTTATATTTTTCACAAACTACCTATAAAATTGACAGAATATATGCAAGATTCTCATGTAAATCATGGGAAAAAAGGATAAAATGCAAATTTAGCTCCATGTTGGTTTCTAGCTATTCCTGCTTCTCATTAAGTTATTTTCCTTTTCTAACAAATTCCAGGTTTTTTTTTTTTCTTCCTGAGAAGGAGCAGAAAAACAAAAATAAGGGGGAGGGGGAAGACACAGAGTTTTGTTGAGAAACAGGAAATGATGTGAAACCTTGTTTGCCCTTTCTGCTGTGAAGAAGTTTGCTGTAGAGCTGTGACCCTGCGCTCCGCTGTGTAAACCCCCTACAGAAATGGCAGAGGTCATCGTGGGAAAAGAAGGGGCGCCTGGAGCACAGAGTGACAGCAAAAGTTAGTGCTTCCAGGCATCACACATGCAGAGTCCAACCACTGAACAGTGAAGGGTTGCTGCTTTCTCTTCCTGTTTTTCCTCTTTTGTTTCTCTCGCTCTCTCCCTTTCTCTCTCCCTCTCTCTTTCCCCCCCTCTTCATTTTTCTTTTCTCCTCCCTTTCTTTCTTCCTGCTTGCCTTCCTTCCTTCCTTCCTTCCTTCATTCCTCCCTCCCTCCCTCCCTACTTTCCTTCCTGCCTTCCTTCCTTCCTTCCTTCCTTCCTTCCTTCCTTCCTTCCTTCCTTCCTTCCTTCCTTCCTTCCTTCCTTCCTTCCTTCCTTCCTTCTTCCCTTCCTCTCTTCCTCCCTTTCTCTCTTTCATCCTTCTTTTCTTTTCTCTTTCTCCTTTCTCTCTCCACTGAACCCCCTCTCATTTTCTTTTCTTTATTGCTTGGATTTTCCTGCTTTTTTCAGGTCATTCTGTAAATTCAGCCCCAAGGTGGAAATGTTTTTAGCTTCAATGGTTCCAGCAGTAATGGGGCAGAAAATTCTGATTTTGGGCCCAAATGACTATGTAACCTTTCCAAAATTTCTCTTTCTTTTTGGTCAGTTTAGTGTTAGCCACACTGTGGCAAAAGAAGGTTCTTTATGGGAGGTATTTATGCTTTCAGACAATTGAGGCATTATTTAATTTATCAGGGCAACGTTAGATTTCCTATTCCAGGGGAGTGACTTAGAGCAGGGGTCCTCATATTGCACGTGCAGCAGTAGCCCCTGGAAGGTGCATTAGACAGGGTTTGCTGCTCCACCCCTGGAGGTTCTGATGCAGCGACTTGAGTGGAGCCTGAGAATCTGCGTATTCTCTTTAAACTTTTTATTTTGAACTAATTTCAAATTTACAGGACAGTTGCAAAATAATACGAATCCCACAAGGAAGTCAAACATAAGCCCCCTTCCTCAGACATCCAGATCCACCAATTTCAACATTCTATCACATTTGCCATATGCTAGCTATCCATCTATCAATCTGTTACTGTCTATATGTATTTATCTACCGATATTCTGAATACTCGAGAATAGGTTGTATACATTATGCTCCTTGAATACTTTATACTGCCATGTACATTTCCTAAGAATACAGATGTTGCCTTGTGTAACCATCTCAAGTGCAGTTATCGAGTTCAAGAAATTTAACATTGATATAAAGCTTACTGTCTATATTCCAAGTTTTTTATTTGTCCCCATAATGTCCATTTGAACCTTTTCGCCTCCATAATTAGATCCCAGCCAGGATCATAGATTGCATTTAATCGTCATTAGCCATTCAGTAGTTCTTTCTTTTTTTTTTTTTAAGTGGAGAAACATATGTGCAGCATAAATTTTCCTATCTCAATCCCTCCCCAACATACCATTCAATGGGTTTAATCACATTGACAATTTTGTGGTACTTTTTAGTAATGAATGATGAACAGTAGTATCAGCCATTACTAGAATTTTCCCATCACCCCGAACAGAAACTCTATACCCATTTTGAGTTAACTCCCCCAGAAAATGTGCATTTTTAACAGTTTCCAAGTGATGCTGATACTACTAGTCAGGGGACCTCATTTTGAGAACCATCAAATTAAGAATAATGTTTTTCCAACTTTTCCTAGGGAGCTTATTAAATAAACAAAATTTTCAGGCCTTTCCCAAGAAAATTTTGATTTAGTAAATGTGGGATGAAGTCTGGGAATCAGTATTTTATTATTAATTTTTTTAAATGAGTGCACCAAATGAAGCAATTTCTGAGAAATTTTTTACATCTGCAGTATCAATTTAATAACTATTTATGGGTTGATTGCTGAGTTAGGCAACAAGTAGTTGATTTTCTCCAGATTCTTAAATGTCTGCTCAAAGGTTGGAAAAGAAAGAACATTTGCTTGAATCAAGTCAGCTATTTGGGGTTTATACTGATCAGACTGGATGATATGATAATTTAGCTAAAAAATAAACCACCTAAAGAATATCAGTCCGAGTGATCAGTCTAGACCCCAAATAGCTGATTCTCAGACATCATACTATTAAAATCTCTACCCTTAATCTCATCCCTATGCCAGTCAGGACAATGATCTCACTTTCTACCTGTCATAACTGACCTTCTTTTCCATAATAAAACCCTAGGAGGGTGGTGCACCAGTGGCTCAGTGGCAGAATTCTCACCTGCTGTGCCTGAGACCCAGGTTCGATTCCCAGATCATGTCCATGTTAAAAAACAAACAAACAAAAAACCTAAGATTGGTTTTTTAGATCATGTGAACTAATTTTTTCGCTCAAGGTTTGTTGAGTTATTAGAGATTTTCCTTGTCATTCCCAACTTAAATCTACCCTTCTGATACTTTGATTGCCTTCTGGCCCAATGTCTGGCCTTACCCATTGTACTTCTGTATCTCCGGGTTATCTAACTTTGATGGTTAAGTTCATGTGTCAACTTGGCTGATCTTTGGTGTTCAGTTGTTTGGTCAGCAAACACTGGCCTGATTGTTACTGTGAGGACATTTCGTGGACTTACATCATAAAAAAACTGATTGAGTCTATGGCTGATTACATCTACAATCAACTGAGGAGATTACCTTCAACAATGAGAGGAGTCTCATCCAATCAGTTGAAGGTCTTAAAAGGAAAAGTGATGATTTCTGCTGTCAGAAGAGAGAATTTCCATTTTTATGTCAGCTACCAACTTCTCCTGAGGAATTCATTGAGAACCTTCATTGGAGTTCCCAGCTGGCATCCTGCCCTATGGAATTTGGTCTTGCCCATCCCCACAATCACATGAGATAATTATTATAGAAATCCCATAATATTTATAGGGAAGACCTGTTGGTTCCATTTCTCCAGAGAACCCTGACTAATCCAATTTTGGTACCGGGAGTGGTCTTGAGAAACAGAATCTTAAGGATGATATTTCTGAATTGGTTCTGAGTTTTTGTGAATTCGTTCTCTAATCTGGTTAGATTCAAAGGCACTAATGACTCTACTTCCAATAAACAAAATGACACAGTTTGTGGGATGTTTGGCAGTATAGGTACATGAAATATCACTACTGGATACAGGTACCCAAATGCTTATAAAAAGCAAGGCTCTGGGTGAGAGTGTTTTTAACACCTTGCTAGAGTTTTGTGAAGTTGAAAAGTATAATAACATTGGCTGATTGTTGCTATAAAGGCTGGATACATTTATAAGAAACAGGGATGAGCTCACTACTTCAAATTCAAAATAAAGCACTGCATGAAGGACATGCACATTTCTCTGTGTGTCCTGAAAGAAAATATTATTTTGTGTAACTGCAGACTTGAGATTTCTGAAAGCAAGACCCAGAGTCTCATTGTGCAAGTAGCTGAATTGCAACATAAAATAAATTCCCAACTTTGCAAGGTGTCTGCTATTACAGTAAGGGTATTGATTGGAAAAGAATGGGATCCTGAAAATTGGGATGGGGACTTACGTGTTGAAAGTAATGGTGGTGGGGATATTGAAACCCTAGATTCTGCTAAGTCTTTGCCAGATCAACTTGTAATTGTCTGCTCTGAGAAATCAGCCCCCTGACCTCCATTCTGCCATCCAACATCCCCCTGAAAAGATTAACCCTGCTATGCTTATAAACCTGTAAATGCCTCCCCTGAGCAAGCAGCCCTCACTCCTCTGTCTAAAGAGATTAATCCTGTTTTACCAGATGAAACTACAATGTAATACCCTAAGGTAGCTGGATTGCAAGATACTTTTAATTCTTCTTCTGACTCCTCCCCACACCTCCCCTCTTTTATTCCAGAACTATGGTTAGACCAAAGTCCCAACAAGTGAGGTACAAAGTGTAACCCACAAGGAGGTGCACCATACTCTAAGACAACTGAATTTTCCCAACTTATATAAACAAAAATCAGGGGAATATATGTGGGAATGGATTTAAGGGTGTGGGACAATGATGGAAGGAATATAAATTTGGATAATGCTGAATTTATTAATTTGGTTCAGCTAGGCAGAAAATCTGGATTTAATGTTGAGGGGTTAGAAAGAACTCTACCAGGTTGTTCAGGTGGTTGGCTAAAACATAGCTGACATAACTCGAAGTTAAAACGCCAGAACTGCCCTGGTAAAATGTAGATGAGGGATATAAAGGCTTAAAGAGTTTGAGGTGTTAGAGTGGGTTTATCATGTAAGACCTGCTTACCCATTCCAGGAATGTCCAGAGGATATACCTTTCACCTGGACTGTTAGGGATAAATTTATGAAACTAACTCATCATCCTGAAGAGCTCTGAGAAAGCTCTTTTCTGTAGGTCAGATATTACTGTGGGAACTGCTGTCACAGAACTTGGATACTTAAACAGAATGAGAATGATTGGATCCTGAGTTGGCAGAAACCCAAGTGGCAGCACTTAATTGCCAGAGACAAGGTGGGTGTGGCTACCATAATACACAGCAGATTCATAGCAGCAATCAAAATAGTGTCAGATCTGTGGTGTTGGCTGATAGATTATGAATTACTTATAAGTAAAATAGATGGGCAGGCTACTAAATTTTTACCTTAACTGCATCAGAAGAGTTCTAGGTCAAGTGACAAAGTCTTACTTGAATTAAAAAAGTAGAGAGTAATGCCCCCTTAATCAATTCCCAGTCTTGAGACAGCTTGCAGATCCAGAGCCCCTTGAATGAGTGGAAGGCTAGGTCCTCTTAGGAAAGGACCCTGTTATATTGCCACAAAGTTAAACTGTTAATCTTCTGCTCGGCCTTCCTCAGACCTAAAGCTTTTTACCAGGGTAACTATACATTGAGGAAAAGGAAATGATCAGATATTTTGGAGATTATTAGGCACTGGCTCAGAAGTTGCAGTAATTCCAAAAGACCCAAAATGTTACTGTTGGGATGCCAGTCAGTAGGGGCTTGTGGAGGTCAGGTGTTTGATGGAGTTTTAGCTCAAGTCCATATCACAGTAAGTCCAGTGGGTCCCCGTACCATTCTTCTGTTTCCCCAGTTCTGAAATACATAGTTGGAATTGACATACCCACCAGCAGACAGAATTTCCACCACAGTTCCCTGACTTGTGGACTGAAGGCTATTGCAGTAGGATTGACCAAGTGAAAGCCACTAGAAGTGCCCTCAACTAGCAAAGTATTAAATCAAAAGCAATACTGTTCCTGAAGAGATTGCAGAGGTTAAGGCCACTATCAAAGATTTGAAAGATGCAGGGGTGGTGATTCCCATCACAAACCCATTCAACTTTATTTGACCTGTGTGGAAGACAGACAGGTCTTGGAATATGACAGTGGATTATTGCAAACTTAACCAGGTGGTGACTCTAATTGTAGCTGTTGTTCCAGATGTGGTATCATCACTTGAGCAGATCAACACATCCCCTGATACCTGGTATGCAGCTATTGATCTGACAAATGCATTTTTCTTGATTGCTGTTGGTAAGGACTACCAGAAACAGTTTGCTTTCAGCTGACAAGGCCAGCAATTTACCTTCACTGTCCTACCTCAGGGGTATATCAACTCTTCAACCCAATGTCATAATCTAGTCTACAGGGACCTTCATCAACTCTTCCTGCCACAAGGTATCACTGATACATTATATTGATGATAGCATGTTGATTGGACTTAGTGAACAAAATGTAGTGACTACTCTAGACTTATTGTTAAGATATTTGTGTGTCAAAGGGTGGGAGATAAATCCAACAAAAATTCAGGGACTTTCCACTTTAGTGAAATTTCTAGGCATCCAGTGGTGTGGGGTGTGATGAGATATCCTTTCTAAGGTGAGGGATAGGCTGTTGCATCTGATTTCCCCCTCCCACAAGAAAAAAGAAAGATGGCACAATGCCTAGTGGGCCTCTTTAGATTTTGGAGATAATTTATTCCCCTTTTAGGTGTGCTACTCCAGCTCATTTACTGAGTGACCTGAAAAGCTGCTAGACTTCAGTGAAGACTGGAACAAGAGAAGGCTCTGCAACAGGATCAGGCTGCTGTGCAAGCTGCTATGCTACTTGGGCCATATGATCCAGCAGATCCACTGGTGCTAGAATTGTTAGGAACAAATAGAGATGCTGCCTGGAGAACTTAGTGGGTCCCTATCCAAGAAGCACTAGGCAAAATCTTAGGAGTTTCTTCTTCAGATAGCTACTCTTATCTTGAGAAACCGCTTTTGACCTGCTACTGGGCCTTAGTAGAAACTGAATGCTTAACTGTGAACCACCAAGTTATCCCGAGACCTAAAAGTTTCCCATCATGAACTGAGTGTTGTCTAATCATGAATTAGACAATCCATAAAGTTAGGCATGCACAGTAGTACTCCATCACAAAATAGAAGTGGTATATCCGAGATGAGTCTCGAGCAGTTCCTGAGGGCCACAAGTAAGTTACATGAGTAAGTGGCCCAAATGCCCATGTACCCCAAACCTCCCACATTACCTTCTCTTTCCCAGCCTACAGCTAGGGGTTCCTTATGATCATTTGACTGAGGAAGAGAAAACTCAGTCCTGGTTCACAGATGGATAATATACAGGTACAACTCAAAAGGGGAAAGTTGCAGCAATATAGTCGCTTTCTGGACATCCCTCAAAGACATTGTTGAGAAGAAATCCTTCCAGTGAGTGGAACTTCAAGTAGTCCACCTGCTTGTTTATTTTGCTTGGAAAAAGAGATGGCCAGAGATGCATTTGTACACCATACAAGGGTTGTCACTGATGGTTTGGTTGGATGATCAGGGACTTGGAAAGCACATGGTTGGAAAATTGGTGACAAAGAGGTCTGGGGAAGAGGTAAATAGAGCTTTCCAAGTGAGCAAAAAGCGTGAAGATATTTTTGTCCCACATGAATTCTCACCAATAGGAGACTTCAGCAGAGGAAGATTTTAATAATCAAGTGGATATGACTGGTATTCTATGAATACTAATCAGCCTCTTCCCCCAGTCACCCCTGTCATTGCCCAGTGGGCTCATAACAAAGTGGTCATGGTGGTAAGGATGGAGGTTATGTATGGGCTAAGTAAAATGGACTTCCACTAACAAAGGCCAGCCTAGATACAGTCACTGCCAAGTGCCCAATCTGCCAGCAGTGGAGTCCAACACTCAGTCCCGGCACCATTTCCTGAGGTGATCAGCCTGCTACCTGGTTGCAGGTAGATTATATTAGACCACTTGCATCATGAAAAGGGCAGTATTTTGTCTTAACTGGACTAAATACATACTCTGGGAATATATTTGTCTTCCTGGCAGGCAATGCTTCTGCCATAACTACCAGTTGTGGGCTTACAGAATGCCTTATCCTATATCATGGTATTCCACACAACATTGCTTCTGATTAAGGAACCCACTTCACACAAATTAAGTGCAAGAATCTGCACACATCATGGAATTCACTGGTCTTACCATGTTCCCCATCATTCTGAAACAGCTGGATTGATAGCATCAGTTACAGCATCAACTAAGTGATAATACCTTGCATGGCTGTAGCACTGTTCTTCAGGAATCTGTGTATGCTCTCAATTAGCACCCACTCTGTGGTGCTGTTTCTCCCATAGCCAGGATTCATGGGTAAAGAAGTCAAGGGGTAGAAATGGGAATGGCACCATTCACTATTACCCTTAGTGATCCACTAGAAAATATTTTGCTTCATGTCCCTGCAACCTTAAGCTCTGCTGGTTTAAACGTTTTCATTCCAAAAAGAGGAGTGCTTCCACCAGCAGACACAACATAGATTCCATTGAACTGGAACTTAAGACCTGGCCACTTTGGGCTCCTGATGCCTCTGAATCAACAGGCAAAGAAAGGAATTACTATACTGGCTGTGGTGATTGATCCTGACTATCAAGGAGAAATGGGATTGCAATTACACAATGGAGTTAAGTAAGAGTTTGCCTGGAATACCAGAGATGTCCTAGGGCATCTCTTAGTATTACCAAGCTCTGTGATTAAAGTCAATGGAAAACCACAACAACCCAATCCAGGAGGACTACCAATGGGCCAGAAACTTCAGGAATGAAGTTTTGCGCTATTCTACTGGGCAAAGAACCATGGCCAGCTGAAGTGCTTGCTGAAGATAAAGGGAATATGGAATAGTTAGTGGAGGAAGGTAATAATAAAATGAGCTACAATCACATGACCAGTTATAGAAATGAGAGCCATAATGGTTATGAATATTTCTTGCTTTATCTAGATTTCAGATTCCAAGTATTGGTCCTTGAACTTCCAACCTTGCAGCCACAGCCCACTGATATCTATATTGTTAGGTCCCCTCCTGAAAGAAAAAAGCTGGGGTAAGTGGTAAGTCTTGAGTGTATTCAATTTATAAGGAATTGATTCTTGATCTTGTTTTAGGGTCAGATTGAGCTTGGAATTGGTGAAGGGTAGTTGCAAATGAGGTAATGAGCTGGATCTTGAAGGACAAATAGTAGTGTTCTGGATGTGATAGGTAAGTAGGGAGGACATTCAGTCAGGGCAGTGAACTGTGCAGTTATAACAAAGTCAGATTGTGGCAAGCTTGGGAAATAAAAGTCAGTTTGAAAAGCCTCTAGACACTATCTTCCTCCTTCTTATTGTTGCCATATTATTGGTCTGCTCACCAGTTTTTCCACAAGACATTGAACTCCTTTTGAAAAGCAGGGCCTGACTTTCTGTTCCTTAGCTCAGTGTGTGGTACCCTATTATGGGCCCAGAAATGTGCAATGAATGAAAAAACAGAAAGCAAAGAGTAGGTGAGAGATAGGTAGCAAAGATTTAGTTTGGTACCAGATTATAGAAGACTATAAATGCCAAAATAAATAATCTGTATCTAAAAGTATTGTGAAACCATAAAATAAATTTAAGGAAGGAAATGCTATATTCTGATTTGTGTTTGAAAAGTTCATATTGTGGAAGACATATAGTAGGTAGATTGAGTAAAGTACGGAGATCAAAGGCAAAGGATGCAAAAAAAGAGGCTAATGCCATGGACCTAGAAAAGAGCTGATCCAGAGCAAGATGAGAGCTTCTCAATGAAGACCAAGAGGGGTGGACAGATCTGAGTAAGATGGCTCAAGTAGACATGACAGCACTCAGTCTCTAATCAGAGGTGGGTAAGGAGTTAATTTGACTGAACTGTCCAGTTGGGTCTGATGAGGGGTGATTGTTAGGTGAAAATTAGAGTACAAAGCGGTGTGGTGTGAGAAAATGAGTTTTGTTGTATATTAGAGCACAGATGAGACAGTTCATTGCAAGTATAGGTTATAGGCTCAGGAGAGAGGTAGATTTGAGACTGTGAATATTTAAATGTTGATACTTAATATTAAGACGGCTGTATACACCTACATTTTATTTGTTTCTGTTTGTTTGTTTTGTCTCCTCAAGATCTCATCCATGGATAAGTCTTATTGGAGAGTAGATGGGATGGATAAAGGTTGATAAAATGAATGAAGAAAATTTTGGAGGTAAAAAATTATAACAGTTTCTTACATGATGTTTTTTTTGTAATATTCCTGTAATCAACTACCGTATTGAGTTTCTGTTGCCCTCTTTACTGGATTCTATATATTAGAAGCTTATCTTTACAGTAATGCCACAAATTCGAAAAATTTTGAAAAAGGAATTTCACAAGAGAACATCTAGATTGGCATATCTCTAGATTATTGTAGTCATTCACTCATTTCACAAACATGTATTAGACTTTTGGGTATCACATGATAACCACTATTCTTGACTCTGGGATACAGCAAAGAACAAAGTTTGTGTTCTTGTGGAGTTTATATTCTAATGGGAGAGACTGACAATAAACAGGGAAAGACATCAAAGTTACAACTCCAGATATGAAGAAAAGATAAATAGGGTAAAGGGATCAAGAATGGTACAGTGTCCATCCAGACACCATGGTTATGGTGTCTTGACATTTACCTCAAGGTAGCACCAAAAGCCAAAATGTGTATCTAAATGTGAGGTCAGCGTGAGTAGAGCAGAGTATGTAAATTCAAGTGATTTTCTTTTCTTCATACTGAAACTTTGGTCAACACTACAAATATCTAGGGGGTTCTCTGTAATGTAACTAATATATTTTCCCCTGCCATTCGTAATTCCTTCATTTAATACAAAGGGGAATATGATGTGGATGAAGGGTATTTTATTATGTGTAATTACTCGTTTCCCTCTGATGTTGATGGAGGGATTCCCATTCTTTCCACTTCAGTTAAGATAAATCTCATATATCTATCATAGAGCTCATAGAGAGACCTGTGGACAGCTTGTGTGACCGCTTCAGGAAGGAATATTCACTTTTTCGTTGGTCTTCGAAAGGAACGGTGTTGTATCTTGATGGCCAAGCTCTGAAAGAGAAGCAGTGATGCTGCTTACTAAACTTACATTTAACTGTGGGTAAAAGCACTTTCATCCTTCTAATCATCACGTTAGCCATCTGTGGAAAGGCATAAATCTCAAATTCCAGAAGTCCAATGACTCAACTAGAACATAATTAAGCTTAACCAAATCTCTCTTTTCTCCTCTGGGGTGCTTAACACACTGCATAATAAGGCCACAGCTGAGAATATGCATATTGAGTAGCTGTGAGTGTAGACTAAATTCACGAAGCTTTGAAGGAATTCCCCTGTGGGTTTAACTCACAGCTTCACCACCTACTAACTGTGTCACCATGAACCTAACTTCTGTGGGCTTGACAACCTTCTCTATAAGATGGCTATCACTTCATCTATTTTGGAAGGCTATTGTGCAGTTTCAATGAGATGGCATACATATACAAGAGATATTTGGAGTGACTCCTTATTTCAAAACTCAGTCTTCTCTAGGAAGTCCCTCGATGCTGTACGGATGAGTTTACAGCCATATGAAGTTCTTCCTCCCTGGTGACTGTTGATTGGGGAAAGGTCATCGCTAACTTAGCCCAATCAGATTCTCTCTTTCCATATTTGGCACTTAGTACTGAAGGACACAAGGACTGGAAGAGAAAGAGCTGAGTTATATCAATGTTAGAGCTTAATAGGCCAATGATCTACTGCGGCTGGGTCCTCTTCCTTGAATCTTGTGAGGGGTACCAGTATTCTGTCAATATATCTCACTTATTGGAATTGGATTCTAATTACTCACATCTGAAATAGACCCTTAAAATGCCTAAACTTAAACATTTGATATTCCTACAAAAACTATTCTTTTTAGTGTTTCCCTTCTCAGAAGTCACACCTCCATCTACCAGTTGTTTAGCAGACAGCTGGGCATCTTTCTAGAAACTCTCCTTGCCTGCAACATAAGATCTATCTCATCCTGAAGCCACCTTTCAATGTCTTTTCTTCACCAAAACACTCATTTTAGTTACGGTTCTTTCTCATCTTGACTTGACTCTTCCCTTACAAGCTAACCTGCCCAACTTCAGAGGGAGAAGTTGCCAAAACCTTAAACTGAATCATATAATACAATTCTGCTGAAATCCTTTTGAAGCCTTCTGGCTGCCCTCCAAATACACTCCTACCTCCCTACTCTTAACCAGCTATAGGCCTGCCCACCACTCCAGCCTCACCACCTACCTCTCCCACCCTGTCTCATGTCCTCTGCCCCTGAGAGTAGTTCTTGCTTTGGTTTCTCAGAGGTTCCTGCTCTTTCCTACCCCTGGGACCTTTTCACATGTGGTTTCCTCTCTTTGTACTCCCCCCACACCCAAGAGGACTCTTACTCATTCCCCTCAACCCCTGATTTCAGGCACTTTGTGAAGCAGTCTTTCCTGACTCACACACCCAAAGTTTATCCTCTGGCAAGACTTCATATTCATAGCCCTGATGATAAAAAGACTCCTAGACATCTTTCATCATAGATGTATATGCAGGGCTATTTACTGAACCCAGATGTCTCTCACAGGGCTCCATGCTCCATGAAGCCAGACTGCATGAGCTTCATTTTCCTGCTCTAAGTGCCATAGGATGGTATATGTAAACATTATATAGGTGAACTTGCCACCTAAACCCAGGCGGAGCAGCATGAGTTGGCATCGCTCAGCCTGCCACTTAAACTGGGAATCAAAGAATGAGGGCCATAGAGCACTTTGGCACTTTTAGATGAAAATGCTCAGCAAATCCTTTGCTCCACTTCTCCCTCCAGCTGTGGAGTTTTGCCAGCCTGGCAATGCAAAAGGATGGAAATAAACCAAGGTCCATGAAAGCACTATTAACATTCAGAGGGGATCTTTTCCATTCATCTTAAAATTAAAGTCTTATGCAAGTAGCAGAAATATACACCAAAGATTCTTTAGCTTGATTGTTTCAACTTTTAATAGTAATGTCAGTGTGTGCCTCCAACTAACTGCTACGGATTTTCTGTGATTGCCAGGTTGTTTTATGTACGTGAAACAACAAAACAATATAAGGTGACAAACAAAAGATGGAAAAATATATAAAAGAAAAAAGAAAGTTGGCTATGTGCTACCTCGGGCTTTAAAAACTCTTCATATACACTTTACCACGAAGTCTATTAAAGCAAAATATAGTGGAAATACAATATACTGCAATGAATGTCTTCAAACTAGCAATTTAGCGCAAAAGCTGAGGGCAGTTCTTATGCACCGACTTTTAATACCAAGACGATTTGTGGTCTCACAAAGTTCCTGCCTTAGGCAAAAGTTGTGCTGAGTTCTAATAGGACTAGTTTGTTGGCTGTCAGAATAATGGAGAATTTGGTAGTGGAGGGCTGGATGCTGTAAACTGCACAGATAATTAGAAGATCTGCGGGAGGAGGGGTGAAGCTGGTTTGTATTCTGTCACAGGGGAAAGTGTTTATTCGGGAAACTTCTGATTGACATAGCTTAGTCTGGATCCTGGAATGTTTGTTTTGGAAACTTTTGTGATTTACTTGCCAGGTTAGATTTCCTTTTTGATTAGAATGCTGCTACCCTTATTAATGATATTAAATGACCAGGTATTGGACCCCTCCTATGTGGTTGGTCCTCCTTATTACTTTATCCAGTTCTTATATGTATATATGATACATATCAATGTGCCCCATTCTACAGAGAACAAAACTCAGACTCAGAAAGGGGGAAGACCTCAGAATGGTCATGCACTAACAAACAGCAGAGTTCATGTTCAACCAGTACACATGCTTTTTGTACCAGATTGTGATGTCTTCTGATGAGACATGGTTATATTGCCAGTCAGAGTGTTATCTTTAAAAATGAAGATTCTATGCATGAAAGTCTACTTTAAATTTGCAGTTAATATAGAAGCAAAACTTGGGTTCATGGGAAGCCACTGGCATTAGGTGTGTGGTATCTCATAACTATGTACTTAGGAAGGTTCAAATGCTGATAGTGCTCCCAGAATTTATTTTTATTTTATATAAAGTAGCACAATCTAGATCATGTTTTATAATAAAACTACTTTGGATTTTGGGGGGAAGTTTGTTTTATTACTTCGGTGGCTAAGACCCTGCTGCTTTCAGGTGCAACCCCCCTATCTCCTACAGGGGCACCCCACCAAGTGAGTCTTAGCAGATGAGGATAAGAAAATCCATAGGGGGCGGGCCGCGGTGGCTCAGCGGGCAAAGTGCTTGCCTGCTATGCCGGAGGACCTCGGTTCGATTCCCGGCCCCAGCCCATGTAACAAAAACAAAAAAACAAAATACAATAAAACAAGAAAATGTTTAAAGATGTTTCCCTTTCTTCCTTCCTTCCTTCCTTCTATCCTTCCTTCCTTCTCTCTGTCTTTAAAAAAAAAAAAAAAAAAAAAAAAAGAAAATCCATAGGTGATTTCCCAGGAAATGTGGAAGGACATTGGACTTTGGGTTTGCCTCCACCTTTAATTTTAAGCATACACAGAAGTCAGATGTCAGGTAAGGGACAGGGACCAGATTCAGTGGTGACCTTGACACTGGAGAGTTTAGTTATGCAGTTGGGCTCATCCCATGTGTCTTAAATAATAAATAGTAATCAACATTTTTTCCAGTACATTATGGGATATCTGCGCTTTCCTTCCAGAAAGCTGTAACAAAACTGGGTAATTGACAAGAAATTAGAGACCATTGCCTTCATAGGCAGAGAGCCCAAGAGTCCAGGAAAGGGGGAGGTTGAGAGATGGAATGATTATAAGTGTATAAAAGACTGAAAGGTATGACTAAGGACTTGTTTACTAAAACCTAGATTATTTGAACAAGACGGCTGTCAAGAGACCTTCCGACGTTGTTCCCTTCCAGGCAAAATCAGCTACCATCTCCCTTGTCTTGCATTCACACTCGTGGGAATTTGCTTTTCTATGGTATCTGCCTTTTGCTCACTTATCTAGGAGAAGTTACAAAGTGTAGTGTAAAGAGTACTACCCAAAGAATTAGAAAACGTGGGCTCTAGTTTGCCATTGTTTCCATTGTTTTGCAAGTACTCCTAAGACTCAGTTTGCTCATCAGCAAAATGATATTGTTAAGTCTTGCTAAAGGTCTTTATGCAACTTTCATGAAGACTCAAAGGTCTTTATGCAATCTTTATGAAGGTTATACAGGGCCAGGTATACTGAGGGCTTCATGGTTGATAAAGGTTTTTTGTTGGGTACTTTTGTGCTCCTCAACACATTATTTAGACTTGCTTTTCACTTCAGTCATTGCTGGGGCAAGCAGATTTGGAGTAGTGTAGCTCGAAAACCCCTGCCCTTAGCTGTTCCAACTGTTTATACCATTTTTTTTGCCAGAGATTCTCTGATACCTGGCAATGGCCATGCAACTTGACCCCCAACATGCCATGAAGAAACTCTTGAACACTGGGGTACAAGAACAAGAAACAAATGATATGCTCTTCTGCATGCAGGTGAAAAACTCTGAGACTCATTCTGTGAGATTCTCCGAGAGTCTCAGAGCAATTGGGTTCTGGTGCCCTTAACAGTGACCATCAAAAGAATGTTTCCTGTGTGGCCTTCTCTCCTAGCTCCTGTTTGTTGGGCATGTAAGATCCACATCAGACTCTGCTTTCTACGGGAACCCAGGGAATAAAAGGATCAGACAACTCCAAGGCATGTGCTGCCATTCCTCTCCTTCTCTCTGTATTGGAAGGTCTGGGACGACCACAGTGATATTATACAAGTTAAGGATAATCTTTAAACTCTAGTGATCATTTGTGAACAATAGCGCTCAAGTACAATTCAGAATCAGACTGACTCGGATCTCTGATGCTCTAGATGTTTCAAGCAACAAGGAAAATATTCACTGAGTATTCTTAAAAATCTTGTAGTCACACTCTTGTTGATTGAAAAATTGATGCTATAGAAGCCTTTAGCTCCTATGTGCTACTCTATGAAAGATTTTTTTAACTACATTGCCATGATCTTGGCCAAGCCTCCATCAGCCCTCATTTGGACAACTAGCATAGTGGGTTTCCAAGTGTTTAGTCTCTGACTTTCCAACTACAATTGCTAAGCAGCAGCCAGAGCCATCTTCTCAAATTCCAAATAAATCACATCACTCCCCTACCCTTTTGTGTCTTCCCACTGCTTTCAGGATGCAATCCAATCTTCTCATCCCCAGGTATAATGCTGCTTGAATCTAGCACCTGCTTACCTTTCTTCAACTTGGTCACTTCTACTCTCTCCCTCTCTTATAATACTCCTGCCCCACAGGCCTCCCTTTAGTTCCTTGGCTTATTTGCTACCCCAGTTCCTTTGTTCCTGCAATGATCTCTGCCTGGAAGGCTCTTCTTTCACTTTTTCTATGAATGCTGCTTTCTCTTTTTGGTCTCTTTTTAAATGCTATTTCTGCAAAAAAATATTTCCTGACCATTTATGTAGTAGTTCCCCTCTTCCTACCTGTCACCAGCAATTATCCTTCCTGGCAGGAGTTGGCAAACATTTTCTGTAAAGGTCCAGATAATAAACCTTTTCAACTTTGTGGGCAATATAATATCTCTGTTACTACTACGCAACTCTGTCATTGTATCATTAAAGCATTCATAGATAAAATGAAAATGATTGGGCATGGCTGTGTCCCAGTACATCTTTATTTACAAAACAGGCAGTGGGTGGGCTGGATTTGGCCATGGTCCACAGTTTGTCAACCCTGCACTGTTGCTAATCCCTTTGATGTCCTTCATGGTATTTATTGAAAATTTAAAATACCCCTTGGCTCATTTACTTGTTTGTTGTCTGTTTTCCCCACAAACTGTATATACCATGAGGCAAGATCACATTCATTTTGTTTTCCTCTGGGAACTCAGCCCCCAGAAAGGCTACCGACACATGGTAGATGCTGAATCCATATTTGTAGAATAGAGAAAGCAATTAAATATGCTCTTCCTTTTATTTCCCAGTTTAGTACCTTATGAATTTATTTGCATTGCTGCATAGCACTTATCTCAATTTTAATTATTTAATTTATTTGTCTTTGCAACCTCCATGAGTGTAGAAACTATGCCTATTTTGTTTAATTGATATATTCCTCGCTACCTATCATGTTATGTGGCACAAACCATGCAGGTATTTTGAATGAATGAATAAATGAATAAATGAATGCATTCAAATGTTTCCATGGGAAAAAGGCAGCATTAACCTCCAACTTTGATAAAATAGATATTTATTTAAAAAATGCACAAATGAATGAATGACACGTGTCTACTGGTTTGGCATAATCATGCTTAGAAAATTCCAAAAATTCTCTAAATGAATAAATCTAGTGAATCCTGTGGGAAAATTAAAATGATAATTATTTTTCATTGTCTAGATAGGTCATCATATGGATTTGGTAAGCAGACAAATTCTAAGACATCAGAAAGGTAGCCTTTCAATGAATAAGAATTTTCCTGAATGGTCAACCCAGGGGCTGCACAAATAGCCAAGCTGCTGGAAGGCCCTGTGCAACCTTTGCAGACATTTCTTTTTTGCATTGTGGTTCACTTAATATCTGCCACCAAGAAATGATTCTCTTGACTTATGGTCATGACGAGGTTTCTGCCTCCATGGAAAAGCCCTAAACTGCATTTAAGGAATGCAAAACTGGAAAAAGACATAATACATTATAGTACAAAGGAAGCAGAAAACATGAATGCTGTGATGATACATACCAGTTTATGTGGAATGAGCCTTATTTTTGTCTATTTTTTCCTGCAGTCATTATTAATAGTGTTTCCCTTCACTCTCAGAAGTGCCTGATTTGGACCATAAATTATATTGTCATCTAAAACATAAAGGAATGTTTCCTTTTTTTTTGAGCTAAGGTTTAGCTGAACATATTTGGGGTGCCTTGCAAGTCATCAGGAGCTGGGGGTTGGGACTGTCTGGCTGCTTCTCTGGCCCATTGTGGATAATATCCCAGTTCTCATGGTTGTCTACGGAAGCCCTGGCATGAATTATGGAGACAATTCCCATAAAGCATATTTAAACACTTGGTGTATAAAATGACCTCTTGGGTTTCAAATAAATGGAGGAAGCCTGGCCTCTGAATTTTGAAATGCTAGATTGTTGGAAATCATTGATAATCATCATCTGACTTGTGTCTTTACAGAGGAATTCAAAATGGTTCAAGTGAAGGTGTCATCACTAGAGGAAGTCCTAGCAGTCATTAGAGGACTTGGGCATGAATTCTCCATTTGCCATGGATTTAGGAATTACTGAGATTCCTGTCTGGGAGGTAGCGGTTAGGACATTGGCTCTGGAAACCGATGCTTGGCTTCGAATCCAGGCTCTGATGCTCCCTGCCCATCTTGTACTTAGCATTCCCACACCTCAGTTTCCTTCCCTGCAAAATGGGGATAGTCATAGTCCAAATCTCTGAGAGTGGCTTGGATGATCTATTGAGTTAACCTCCGTAAGACACTTCAAAGAATTCCAGAAGTATAAGTAGTAATTGTGTCTATTACTGTCTATTGATACGCAATGTTCTCAAAGGTTTCCAATCTTTGGTGAAACCATGTTCAAATGATTTGAGAAGTATTCACCAACATGTGGAGCTTTGTTGAAACAGTTATATCATAAATCCTCTGATTGGTGTTTTTCTATAAAATTCATGATTTCCTTAATGTTTGCCTCATTGTATATTATTCCCAAATACTTTACAACTTCTGCAACTCCTCAAACCAAGGCCACAATATAATAAATTAAATTAATTAGAGCAGATCATTATTTTAGTTAGCCATCATCTCATGTAACGTATCAATTCAACACTGCCTCTTTGTTCTAAAAAATCCAGTTTGACTGACACATGCGAGTAAAGTAATATAAGGTTCAATTCTATTTAATAGCTTCTGATTTTATTCTCTTGATAAGTCAGATATTAAGTAATCCTCTGTAATTATTAGTATTAATTTTGTATATCCTTTCTGGTTATGAGAATTATTATTCCTTTTTTTAGAGTGGCAATTATTGTAATTTAATTCCATATTCTACATTGACTTCTGGAAAATGACCCTAAATCTTAAACTATGTGTTTGTTTAGGCCCTAAAAACATGCACTCATATAATTTTCCATTTCTTAGCTCATTTAATTTGTGATTTAGTTAGGTAGTTTTACAAACTTAATTTGTTCGTATCTGAAATTTAGACACTGTTGTTATTGGCTCTGTCTTACATAATTCATGAACAATTATTTCTTCATTGTTCTAGAATAATTTGCTTTTCAGTGTTGTAAAGGCTGTGAGGATTCTTTGAAAATATCTAGTCTAACTCTTTTATCTTAGGAACAGGGAGCCTGAAGAAATTATGTGATGAGCCCAGGCTACCACAGTTCACTACCCCTTCTGGTCTGTCACACCTTCCCTCATCTCTCTCCTTTATTCTGAAATGGTTCTCTGCTGTTTTCAGCTCTCATTGCCTGAGCCTTATTACCCTTCCTCCTTCAAGCTGATGTGATCTGCAGCTTGAGGATGGCAAGGAGCAGGTTCTAGAAGGTAGGAAGGAGATCAGAACCTGGTGCAGCTCTTGAGAATTCTTGGGTAGGTGATGGCAGGGGACGGGGACAGTGGGAGGAGATGGCCTGGAATGGCATGTGGACCTGGCTGGCTTTAGAGGGAGGGAGAGGGAAGTGAGATGATTCTTTCAGAAGTGGCCTGACAGCACTGTCTGGAACTCAGAGAGACAGAGCGATGGGTAAGCAGGTGATTCGGCCATCTTCCTTCACAAACTCCATCCAGTGTTGCCAGATTCTGTCCAACCCCACTCTGAAAGGTATCTCAGAACTGTGCCTCCCTCTCTGATACCCTCCCATTTAGGCCCCACTATCGCTACCTAAGGCCTATGGCACCCTTCCTCCCTTGTTGCCTATCGTGGGCTCTCTCCACTCCCACCCAACCTGCACACTGCCTCTAATGGGCCTTTTCTAGCTCACAAACCTGACCTAATGAAGCCATAACTTTGAACCTCAACAGGCTCCTTATTGTCTCTCAGGGTGGAGTCCGAACAAACATCTTTGCTGTCTGGACCTAATAGGTTTTTCTTCCCTCCAGCTCTTCTAGTCATTCACCAGATGTCACATTGGAGTGAATCTGTGCATGTGTCCTTCCCGTTGTTAAGGTCTATGTCACTGCTTAACACTTGAGTGTTCAGGGCTTTAAACAAGGCTTAGGACCCCGCAGCTTCTCAATGAACGGTTTTGAATGAAAATTTTGTGTATTGGTCTAAGTCAAGGGAAAGGCAAAGATTCAGAAACAAAAAGACACAACTCAGCCAATTAATGAGCACTGACGTTTGTTTCTCTCTTACATTCAGCTCTTTGATGAGCATTCCAGGGTAGTGGGAGAGTTTTCCTTCACACAGTTACTCAGGGACTCAGGTTTCTCCCATGAGGATTGCCAGGTTGAAGCCAGGTCATGTCCATTCTGAGTCCCACTCGGCAGGAAGGGAATGGCATGGAGGAGACAATGACAGAAGTGGCCCTCATTACTCCTTACCTTCCTTTGGCCTGGACATAAGTCAATTTTATAAGCATATCCAAGAACAAGGGAAACTAGGAATTCCAGTCTGTCCCTCCACCCAGTTCTGAGGGAAGGGCAGATTGGGGAATTGGGGTGGACAACTAGAAATATCTGATCCAGGAAATTGGCCTCTTAATTTTCTTGTGAGCCATGTCCCTGACCTCCCATCCCACCACCTTGGCACTGCATCTCCGAGCTCTCATGCTTCAGCTTGAGAAATATCAGTCTATGTGCAAACTTATCAATTGCTTGATATCAACTAATCTTCTGTTATCACTTTTCTCTATTCTCCTTTAAAAAATTATCACAGTCTTCCCTACTCAAAGTGTCAAGCTTTATTTTACTTCCGTATGAAGAAAAGTTCCTGTATGTTAATTTTTTCATTTCTTTATTTAATCAGACAATCTCTATCTGGCATAACCCAGGCCTGATTTAAATTTCTTTTTTTTTTTTCTCTCATCTATTGTCTCTTTTACGGCAAATGCCAGGAACTGTACTAATTTAGTATACCTTTTATCTCGATCAGCCTCATTAAGCAAAGAAGTTACTTCTTTTTATTCTGGAATTGTTTCTGAAAATTCATTTGTCCAGCTACTCCCTCCTAGGGGTTGATCTTTTGGGCTTGTTGCCTAGTGCTTTGCTGCCAGTTCTAACCAGGATGCTCTGAGCAGTGCTGCTGCCCCAAGGGACACACACTCGCTTCTTTGAAAGAGCTGTATTTTAAAGATCCTTGTGTAGCACCTGAACTGGTCCTGTCCTCATTCTCCACTCTTTGGTAATAATCTGCTTTTTAATATTAATTAGCTCTAGCAACAACTCCAAAGTTTGAGATGGATGGATTCTGTTTTCTTGGTAACTGAATGATACACACCTTTTTTCTTTTTTTGGCTTATCCCTTACTCTCATGTCTAGATTTTCTTAGGATTTTTTAAAAATGATTTTAAGGGCCCCTTTGCAAGACAAGGCTATCAACAGTGTGCTATTTTCATTTTAGTGGTAGATTTCTTATATGTTTTCTATTTTTTAAGCCTAAGAAGGAAACTTAGGCTGAGATCCCCTTACAGCCCCAGGGCTCTGAAATGGGGTGGTGGCTGGGGCAGACGGCTCAGGCCTCTGCCCTCCCTCCTCTTGCACATAGCTTCCCTGTGAACCACACAGGACAGTTTGCCCTGTGGTTCTCCTTTCTTTGTGGCCTTTTGAACCAGGAGGAATAAAATGTTGAGATTCCCACAGATTGGAGAGAAGGCACAAAAGGGGCTTCTCCATCCTCACCCATAGCCACCACACACATGCACATAATAAAAAAATAATTAAAATGCCTAGTTTTGAACGCCTTCCACGGGTAAGCCCCCTTACACCCACTACCTGCAAATCTCACTATGACCCTGTAAACCAGGGATTAGTATCTTCATTGGGCTCATCTGATCACTGGGGTTTGGAGGACGCTCCAGTGACATTGCAGGGCCTCTTGGGGATTCAGTCATGTGGGAACCCCCTGTTTCAATTCTCCGCTGCCTTTCGCATCTTGCAGTCCATTGGGAAAGTATGCTTCCTACAATTCCCTTGATTTGCAGTGGCCTGGGAAGTCTTGCCCACTCTTGTGTGGTTGCTCTGAAATCTATACTTAAATATCTGAGTATCTTACCTAAGCATGTGATTGATAGAGTCAGGGTCTTCTAAATTCATCATCTGCTTGCCCATTAACAGTTACTACAGTGTCTGCCTGCCTTCCTCACCTGCTACTTTTCTTAGGCACCCAAGGTACACAAAGGACTGCATCACACTGGCCATTGTGTCTTGTGACACTCAGGGGGACAGAATGAGGTCTCAGTGTTCCTAATGTCCAGGCCCCAGTTCTTTTTTTGTTATTGGAACAAATGCTTTAGCTTCTTTCACTGACCTCTCTCCCACTGAGCTCACTGGCTCCCATCCTGCCTCTGATGTTAGCCAGAAAGATGTTTCTGGAATGGAGAGCTCACCAAGCCACTCTCCAGATACCAAATTATGAAACCTCATGGAGAACAAGTCCAAGCCAAAGCCTATCACAGAGCATCCAAGGCTCATCACCTTTTCCTTCCAGTCTCATCTATTAGCAGCACCGCCACCCCAGCCTTGCCACACAACAGGAACTCAGGTGGTATCAAAACTCCCTCTGTCCTCCAGACGTTTAGAGATCAAACTCTTGCCTCCTGCAGAGCCCCTCTCCACCTGGCTAGTTCTTATTTAAGATGGCCCTGCCCTCCTTGCTCTCACTCCTCTCTGGCCTGAGACACATTCATCTGTGCACACACACACACATACACACACATGAGCTAAGTCAAGTAAGCTTCTCTAGGCTTTCTTGTATATAATGCTGTTTTCTCATTTATCAGTCACTAGCATAATAATTTACTCATCTGTTCTCTCTTTTTCTTTTTTGAGAAAGCAGGCTCCTTGAGGGCAGGCAGTATGCATTTTTTCCTGGGTATCTCAGTCTTCTCCACCAGGTATATCCAAGAACATATTTATCAGATGGGTGAGTTGTAAACACTGCATTGGCAAAGCCTGGTGTCATGCAGAGGGAGTGCTTAGTAAGTGTGCAGGTGGGGAGAAACCTCCCACCCTGCCCATCTCTCTTGAAAAGACCTCAGCTGTTCAAGACTTGCCCTCCTTGGATGGGAAAGTTCCTCTCTAATCTCTCTGTTTCAGACAGACGTTTCTCAAGACCTGAAAGGCTCTGGCTATCATGTGTCAATTGTCATTCTGGCAACACTAGAGAGTTTTTGAAAACACTTGCAGAACTTGGGAGCGGCGAGAAGCAGACAGTACGTGATTGCATTGGGACTCAAGAGGCAAACCTCACCTCCCCAGCTGTGGCCATGCGCCAAGCCTCGCTGCTAGTGAAGACAGAACAGCCCTTTGAAGTGCTGCAGATTTAAAACAGGGAATCAGTTAACATCTCCCTAAGCAGCCAATAGTGGGAACAAGGAGCACTTTTGATAATGGAGAGATGCTGGGAGAATGGCCGAGCCTGAGCCTCCCTTGTGATAGAGCATGCTGAGGAGCAGAAATTAAAATGAAAGGACTGGGGAGTGGCAAAGCTATTCTCATTAAATGAGCGGCAGGCATGGGGTTGTTTTGTATCATGACATCAAGCATGAGGTTGGAGTGCCTTAGAAAGGTTTGCTCTGGAATTTCCTGATTGTAGCTTGCGATCAAGTTACAATCAGTGTTGTAATACTAAGTACCCCTCACCCATTCCTTGAGGTGGAAGGTAACACTGAGCAGGAGAGCAGGCAGTGTAGGTCCTGAGCGATGAATGCCTCTTTGTTGGTGCACTTCGCTTCTTTTCATGCTTTCCACTCACAGAGCTCAGCGTCACTCATGTTTGGTCCCACCCAAACAGCTGTGGGAAAGTGGAAAGAGCACGGGTTGCAGATGAGACGATCCTGGTTTTGAATCCAGTTCTGGCTCTTGTGTGCGACATCCTTTATCACCTTTGTGAACGTTAATTCCTAATATGTTAAGTGGGGAAAAGATAATTCTGAACTTGTAGGGTCATGACGAAGATGATAAATATATGCTTTGAATGTATTCAGCTTTGATCAAGTTTATGAATTGTGGATCTGAAGTTTGCCATGTGATATCTGTATTTAGAATGCTTGGAAATTTTTAAACATCTTTTTAGTCTTCTTTTTATCTGAAATGCAGACATATGTTTAAAAATGCTGTCACATGCTCATGATTCACAACCACAGAAATCCCTACCAACTCTTTTCATACTAGCCCTGGCAAATCCAATCCATGGACAGCATAATAAAATAAAATCATAAACTGGCTGGGTTGCCCAATGAACCATTAGAGTGATGAAAATACCTCATGTTTCTATTAGTTGTTGACTATTAGAATTACTAATGAGTGGATTAATGCATTAGTATATAATTAGAAACCATTTACATCATTTCACAAGGACAGTTTCACAAAACCATAAGGAGGCATTCCATTACCATTTCGTACTGGCCTGACTGAATTGCCACTGCCTGCGTTAGCTGATTAAATGAATGCTGAGCTAGAAGTAACTACTTTTCTCCTAATAACATAGTAATCACCCCATGAATCCAGGTGTCACTGCCCAGGCTGAAATTAAAGAGCAAGTATAAAATTGCAGTGGGTACTGGTGGGCCAGGTTTAAAAGCCTAGAAATATCATGGTACCAAGGCTTGCACTACAATACGGGAAAGACCCTATATTGTCACCAGGAAGGCTAAGATGTTTGCAGACTCTTGTGGAAATACCATATTCTAGACAAATTAATTTCCAGTTTCCATAATATAGTTGTACTTAGTGTACTGTGTGCTCTTTGTAATCTAATTTCATTTGAATTACTTTTTTGCAATCTGCTCAAAATGTGTTTACGACAGAGAATCATTATAGGAATAATTTATTTTCTTTTTCAGCTTGCCCTTTTTTCCCCTTCTTTCTTTCTGTCTCCACTTTGAAATGTGCTTCCCTTTGCTAAATAGTTCAAATAAGTTGAACAATCCAAATTTCTTCCTTGTTCAATTTACCATATCCTTCATTCACTCTTCCCTTTATTAAAAAAGGTAACTTATTTTCCTTTGAGAGATTACGAAGTGGTGAGCATGAGTTATAGTCTTCTGGATTTCCCTCAATTACCTAGTGCATAAAGTTTTTCAGAAGATTACTGGACATCACTCTAGGCCCTTGGGATAGAGAAACATAAAACCTGAGGATTGCTGCCCTCGAGGAAATCAAATACGCAATGGTAAACATTTTAAAATGTCTACATTTCAGTATGTGTTCATTTATCCAATGAGTTTATTCAATACTTGACCAACTATTTCTTTTTTTTAATAATCACTTAAGAAAAATATACAAAAGAAATGGCAAAACAGTGCAGAGAGTTCTCATGTTCCTAATGAAGTATCTTTCATAAACACAGTATAGTGTCAAAATGGGGACATTGACCTTGTTACAATACTATTTATTCAAATGCAGACTTCATTTGCTCAACTATTGTCAAGTGTTCTGAACCTCAAAGACAGTAGGTTTCATGGAGGAGGTTCTCAATTGGGGGGGATTTTGCACACACACCCCTCCCTGCCCCAGACAGTTGACAATGTCTGGAGACAATTTTGATTGGTACAACTGGGGAAGGGAGCAGGTTGGTGCTACAGGTATCAAATGGTAGAGGCCAGGGGTGCTTCTAAGCATCCTGCAGTACATGGGACAGTGCATCCTTCAATGAAGAATTATATATTCCAAAATGTCAGTAGTGTCAAGATTGAGACCTTGTAAATCTCACAGAAAATCACTTCTTTTCTTATCATTTCAGAATCATTTAAGACAGGGATTTCAAACATAAATATCTACAGTGGCCACCTAGGCTGTGATCAGGAGTATGATAGAACAGGCAAGACTCTCTAGAACTGGCAAACACATGCCTTATTCAAAGGGAACAGGTTTTGTTCAGCTCACACGGGCTTGCCAGGTAGAAATTTAGCCAGAGACTCAGATTCTTCAAGGGAAGAGAAGCATTTGAATTTTGAAATGTGGGCTACTAATCTGAGTTTCTCAAAAACTCTGTGTTGGCCCAGCAAAACCTGTGTTGGGTTAGTTGTGGCCACTAATTTACTACTTATGATTTATTGCATGAAATACGGATAAAAAATGCCTCCAAGGACTCTTTGAAGAAGAAAGAAGGCATAAAGAGCCGCCATGTTTGTGAGGATTCTGGTGGCTACTATTGCTTGAATCTCTTGGTAAAGACTCTTGGTTACTTGTAAATGATGTGCTTGGGCAAAGTAGTGCATCTCTCAATCTCATTTTCCCCAAGAGTGAAATGGGAATAATATATACCTGACAGGATTGTTTTGAGTATTAAGAAAAATAAAATTTGTGAAAAGCAAACCTTGCATTCTTGGGGAAGATAAGCATTTATTAAAGAGTTGTGCCATGATAATAGTAGCTATAGTTTATGAAGATTTTGGGCCTCTTGATTTTTGACAGGCTCTTTCTTCCCTGCTCATGCTACTACTCGGTCACCAACAACTCGTAACAGGGTAAGCCCTACTGAGGCAGTTAGAATAACAACTGCCACATGAGTAGCACTTGATTTTCTGTGCTATGAATATGTCTTCTTCCTTTAGAACAATTCCTGGTACTCATTTGGCAAGCATCCCATAGCTCTTAGGGCTTGTTGAAAGGTGTATTTGACTTGGTGCAAGCATCACTAATTTGGCCATTTTGACTGAATTGGACAGAAAGCTTAAATGAATTGAGAACATCAAAACAGTGCCAAATTCATAGGTGTATTTGCTCAAAATGGATGTATGAGCCTATTTCTCTAGTGGATCCCTTGGGCCATTTGTTACATCTCTTAAGAATTGCATCTCTTCTTCTTTTACTCTAGAGGTGAACTGCCTGTACATTCTTGGGTATTTCAATTCAAGTCTGAATATTCCCTGGGCTTCTATTTTGTTGATTCAAGTATGGCATAGCTACTATCATTAGCCAAAACCACTGTCTGTATTTTCTGCAAGTAAGATTTAAAGATATAGGATTGTAGCTTATCACCTGGACTCAGAGGAAGTCTATGACCTGCACTGTTTTGGGAAATCAAGGCTCTGAGAATCTGGGGCAATTTTAGAACCAAATTTATATTCTATGCCATTTGATGCCAGTGAGCTTAGACAATTCATGCATATTCTTCATTTTTTATTTTCTTCAAACATCATATTGGACTTATTTTTTTAAAAATAACTAGACACATAAAGTAAATTGCCTGAAAATGCTGAGGCTGGGGGAGGATAATTGCTAAACGATTTGGTTACAAGTACTATAAATGTATTATCCACAACGGGTACACAGTTCATGGTATTTGGATGAAAGAAAATCACTCACCCTTTTGTCTTAATTTCTTAAAGTAGCATCTTTCCTTTAAGTGAACTTGAAGGCTAGGAAAAGGGTAGGCATGGGTATACTGTGGTAACAAAACATTCAATAATCATAATGACTTAAATCAATAAAGATTTATTTCAACCTTACGTTTCATGGCCAGTGAATGCTGGCAGGGAGGGAAGGAGTTCTTTGTATGATAGTTTCTCAGAGACCGTGGAGATTGAGATGTCATCAGATGACATCATCTCAACTAGGCCTCCAAGTTCACTGTGGAGGGGAAGAAAACTTGGAGAATCAAATTATTTTAGATAATTTCCACACAGATGTCACACATTTCTGCTGACATTTTATTGGGAAAAACAATAACATGGCCACAACTAACAATCAACGATGAAGAAAATGAAGAGAATATGAAACTTTGATGGGCCCTAAAACAGTCTGCTATAGAAAGTCTCTCAATAATAGGAACTATCCTACAGTTCATGGAAGGAGAAGAAAATAAGAAAAAAATACTTCAAAAAATTTTCAAATAGAATTCATACGAGTCAAATAAGTTTGGGTAATGGTCAATAGTCTATGCTTCTCATAGAGATTCAATATACATTGCTTATTTTTTTTATCAGACAACTTCTGTAAGTATACAGAAAAATCACACAAAAAGCACAGAGTTTCCAGATACCCTCTCTTCACACACACAGTCCTTCCATATGACTACAACATGATAAAGGGAATATATGAAAAATCCATAGTTAACACCAAACTCAATGGTGAAGACTGAAAGCTTTCCCCCTAAGAACAAGAAAAAGAATGCCCACTGTCAAACACTGTCGCTAAACATTATACTGAAAGTTGTAGCCAGAACAATTAGGCAAGAAAAAGAATTTGGAAAAGAAGAAGCAAAATACTCCCTGTTTTCAGATGGCACAGTCCTACATATAGAAAATCACAATCAATCAACAACAAAGTTACTAGAGCACATAAGTGAACACATCAGTGTGGCAGGGTACAAGATCAGCATGCAAAAACCAGCAATGTTTCTATATACTAGTAATGAACAATCTGAAGAGGAAGTCAAGAGGAAAAAATCCATTTACAATAGCACAAAATAATCAGATATCTAGGAATAAATTTAACCTAATGGAAGCAGGGTATTTGTACATAGAAAACATTGTTGTGAAAATTCTGTTGAAATACATTAAAAAGTCCTAAATAAATAAAAGGACATTCTATATTTGTTGATTAGAAGACTAAATATTGTCAATGTAATCCCAATCCAAATTCCAGCAGCCTTCTTTGCAGCATGGAAAAGCCAAGTGTTAAATTTATTTGGAAGCATGAGAGTCCCTGGATAGATAAAACTTCTTGAAAAAGAAGAGTAATATTGCAGGAATCACACTTTCCAATTTTAAAACTTACTACAAAGCTTTGCCAATCAAAACAGTATGGTACTGGCTCAAAGACAAGCCTATAGGCTGATGGAATTGATTGAAAGTTCAGAAATAAACACATCTATGTCCATTTGATTTTTGACAAGGGTGTCAAGTCCATTTAATGAGGAAATCATAATCTCTTAAACAAATGGTGCTGGGTAAACTGGTTATCTGTAAGCAAAAGAGTGAAGGTGGACTTCCCCCTCACATCATATGCAAAAATTAACCCAAAATAGATAAAATCTAAATATAAGAATGGATACTATAAAAATTCCTAGAAGAAAACAAATGGAAACATCTTCAGGACCTTGTGTTAGGCAATGGTTTCTTAGACTTTTACCCAAATCATTAGAAAGAAAAGGAAAAAAAAATGAATGGGATTTCATCAAAATTAAAAATGTTTGCGTCTCAAAGAACTTGATCATGAAAGTAAAATGATCACCTCCAGAATAGGGGAAAATATTTGGAAACAACATACCTAATAAAGGTTTAACATCCAGGATATATAAAGAGTACCTACAATTCAACAACAAAAAGACAAACAATACAATTTAAAAATAGGCAAAAGATTTGAAGGCTTTTCTTCAAAAAAGATATTCCAATGGCCAATAATCACAAGAAAGATGTTCAAAATCATTAACCATTAGGGAAATGAAAATCAAAACCACAGTGAGAAACCATAACACACACAGGAGAATGGCTACTTTTTTTTTTCTCTCATTTTTTCTGTATCTTATTTTTTAACATTTTTTATTGTGAAATAACATATATACAAAAAAAGCAATACATTTCAGAGTACTTTCTAGCAATTAGTTATAGAACAGATTTCAAAGTTTGGTCTGGGTTACAGTTCCACAATTTCAGGTTTGAGGCAGGGAAAAAGCCCAAATGAGGTCATCATTAAGACAATGTTTTCTTAACAAAGACCATGACATTCTATGGCTGGTTGTTGGCAATATTTGATTCATAGCTTGTCACATGGCAAGGTACGTAGCACATGGCAGCCTCTCCTAGCCTTATATGTTCTTTTCTGGCGGCCATTTCCCTTTATTACTAGTTTTTTTGATTGTTATCATCAAGAAGAGGTGCTGGATTTTGTTCTATGCCCTTTCAGTGTCTAGTCAGACGACCGTGTGCCTTTTTTCCTTTGTTCTGTAAATGTGGTGTATTACATTAATTTTCTCATGTTGAACTGCCCTTGCATACTTGGGTTAAATCCTACTTGATCATGGTGTATATTTCTCTAAACATGCTGTTGGCTTGGGTATGCTAGTATTTTGCTTAGGATTTTTGCATCTCTATTGATAATGGGTGCACTGTAATTTTCTTTTCCTGGGTATTTTTTTTTTTTGCATGTAAAGGCACCAGGAATCAAAACGGGGTCTCTGGTATGGCAGGCGAGAACTCTACCTGCTGAGCCACCGTGGCCCACCCTTTTTGTTGTATTTTTATCTGAATTTGATATTAAGTTGATGTTGGCCTCATATAATGAATTAGGAAATGTTCTCTCCTCTCCAGTTTTTTTTTTTTGGGTGAGTTTGAACCGGATGAGTGTTAATTCTTGCAGTATTTGGTAAAATTCACTTGTGAAGCCATCTGGTCCTGGGCTTTTTTGTTGGACGTGTTTTGATGACTGATTCAATCTCATTAATTGTTATTAGTTTGCTGAGATCTATTTCTTCTTGAATCAGTGTAGGTGGTTCATATGTTTCTTGGTATTTATCTATTTCATCTAGTTTATCTTATTTGTTTGCATACAATTGTTCATAGTATCCTCTTAAAATACTTTTATTTCTGTGGGATTATTAATAATGCTCCCCTGCCTTTCACTCCTAATTTTAGTTACTTGTATACACTCTCTGTTTCTCCTTGTCAGTCTGGCTAAAAGTTTTTCAGTTTTATTGATCTTTTCTAAATTTCAGTTTCATTGATTCTATTGTGTTTCTTAGTTGCTTCGTTTATCTCCATTCCTTTCTTTGTTAATTCCTTCCTTCTGCCCACTTTAGGTTTAGCTTGCTCTTTTTTTTTCTAGTTCCTCCAGTTGTGGGGCTAGGTCTGTTATTTGAGATCTTTCTTATTTAACATGAGCATTTAGAGCAACAAATTTTTACCTCCGTGCTGCTTGTGCTTTGTCACTAAAGTTTTGGTGCATTGTTTCTTTGTTTTCATTTGCTTTAAGATGTATTTTACTTTCTCTTGTAATTTCTTCTTTAACCCATTGGCTATTTGAGAGTGTGCCATTTAATTTCCACATATTTGTGAATTTTCCAGTTCTCCTTTTTATTCATTTCTAACTTCACTCAGGTATGTTTGGGGGAAATTTATTTGATTGATTTCAATATTTTTAAATTTATTGTGATCATTTTTTTTTCATAACTTATGGTCTTTCCTGGAGAATGGCCTTTGTGCATGAGAGAGGAATGTGTATTATGCTGCTCTTGGCAGAAATGTTCTCTCTCTCTCTCTCATATCAGGTCTAGTTAGTTTATAGTATTTTTCAAGTCTTATATTTCCTTATTGATCTTCTGTCTAGGTGTTCTATCTATTATTGTCAGGGATGTTTTGAAGTTTCCTACTATTAATATAGAACCATCTATTTTTTTCTTTGACTCTGTCAATATCTGCTTTATATATTTTGGGGTTCTCTTGTTTGGTGCATATATGTTTATAATTGTTATGTTTTCTTGTTGAATTGATCCCTTTATCACTATATAATGTCTTTGTCCTTGGTAATAGTTTTTGACTTGAAGTTGATTTTATATTCTATTAGGATAATATCTCAGCTCTATTATTTACTATTTGCAGGGAGTTGCTCCTCATCTTATTCTTTCAAACTACTTGTGTCTTCGAAATTAAGATGAATTTCTTAGAGCAAGCATGTAGTTGGGTCATGCTTTTTTATCCATTCTGCCAATCTCTGCCTTTTGACAGCAGAGTTTAATTGATTTACATTTAAAGTAACTACTGAAAATGCAAGGCTTTCTCCTACAATTTTGCTGTTTGTTCTTTGTAATTCTTATAGCTTTTATGTTCCTCAATTTTTCCATTAATGCCTACTTTCATATTTATTTGATTTTCTGTAGTTTACTATTTTGATTCCCCTTTTATTTTCTTCTGTATATATTTCCATTTTTTTCTTTATGGTTACTATGGGGCTTAAATTTAACATCCCTAATGTATAGCAATCAGTTTTATTTGATACCAGCTTAACCTCAACAGCATGCACAAACACTGCTCTTATGCCCTGCCCTTCCCGCATCTTTTTGTTGTACTTGTTAAAATTATATATTTATATATTGTATGTACAAAACCATAGATTATTATTCACTTTTATGCATTTTATTTTTAGAACCTGTATAAAGTAAAATGTGGAATTATGCACCAAAAAAATACAATACAGTAATACTGGCATTTATAATAAACCATATGGAGAGAAAGCCATAGAAGCAAGAAGCTGGAATTCAATGGAACCCAGAAAAGAACATAGAAGCTAGGAGAGGCTGCCATATGTCTTGCCATGTGACAAGCTATGAATCAAATATTGTCAGCAGCCAGCTATGGAATGTCACAGTCTTTGGGAAGAGAGTACCACCTTGATGATGACTTAATTTGGATGTTCTCCCTGCCTCAAACCATGAGCAAATAAATTCCCATTGTAACCCAACCCATTTCATGGTACTTGCTTGAGCAGCCTAGGAAAATAAAATATTTTGGTAGCGAGATTTTTATTTCTTTATGCAACTTCAATTCACTATCTAGTGTCCATTCTTTTCCATCTGAAGACCTCCTTTTAGCATTGCTTGTAGAATAGATCTAATTGGTGACAAACTATCCTTTAGCCTTTGTTTATCTGGGAATGTCTTAAATTTTCCCTCATTTTAGAATGATTTTTTTTTGCCCAATGTAAAATTTTGGATTGGCTATTGTTTTCTTTCAGTGCTTTAAATATGTTGCCTGACTTCTTTTCTTGTTCCATAGTTTCTGACGAAATATCAGCACTTCATCTGTACATACCATGTTGCTCTTCTCTTTCATCTTTCAGAGCTCTTTCCTTGTTGTTGGCATTCAGCAGTTTGATTACTATGTGACTCTATGTCATGCCATCAGAGTTTATTTTGTTTGGGGTTTGTTGTGATCCTTGAATATGTATTTACATGTCTATCATTCAATTTGGGAAGTTTGCTGCCATTTTTTTCTTCAACTATTCTTTCTGCCCTTTCTCTATTACTTTTTTTTCTGTGATTCCCATAATACCCATATTGGTATATTTGATGATATTCCAGAGGTCTCTTAAGCTCTATTTGCTTTCTTATTTCATTGTTTTTTTCCTTTCTGTCCCTCAGCTTGAGTCACTCCAATTGTCTTGTGTTGGAGTTTACTGATTCTCTGTTATTGAAATCCTCTAGGGACTTTTTCATTTTAGTTACTGTGGTCTTCAACTCCAGTATTTCTGTTTGGTTCCTTTTTCTAATTTCTGTTACTTTATTGATTCTCATATTCATCATTTTCCTGATATTCTTTAGTTCTCTCTGTGTGTTTTCCATTATCTCTTTGAACATATTGAAGATCATTTATTTTTACTCTTTGTTTAGTATTTCCAGTGTCTGGTCTTCTCCATTGATGTTTTGTGCATTTTATTTTGTTCCTTTGGGTGGGCAATTATTCCTGATTGTTTGTCTTGTAATCTTTTGTTGCACATTGTACATTTTAATATTTAATGTGTTCACTCTGGTCTTTAGCCTCTCAGCTATTTATTATTTAAGTATGTGTCCAGCTAGTGTTATGACAGAGATTTCCATGAGTGTCTGTTGTTAATGTTAACAAAAGAATGCAAAACACACTTTTCATTGTCTGAAATTTTTGTTTTGCACTGGCTGGTGCTCTTTTAGACTTTAGTCTTCTTATCAAGAGGATCAGCCTTGGGCAAAAGTGTGAGGTCATCTCTGTCTTCCCTTTTTATGTCTAGTTCTGTGGTTGAATTCATGACCATAGGAATTTCCCCATTTACAGGAATTGGAATGTGTTTCCTCTTCCCCATGGAATAGACTTTCTTCACCCTTCCAGGTGCTCTATTGTATGTTTTAAAGCAGGTAATCCTTTGCCCCAGGCTGCTTTGATTTATTTGCTTTCTCATCACCATTAATGTCCACAAGCTGCTTCTCCCTGCAGGTCAGTTCTGTAAGGGCAAGCCAGAGGAGAATGTCCTGGTCCAGAATTTCAGACTTTCTTCTGATGTGTTGGCTCCAACATGCTGACATCTCTGTATTCACATAGGGTTTACTCAGTTGCCGCAAGACCAGGATCAGGGACTCACAATGGGATTGTAGGCCAGCTCCACATCATGCCAAGGAGAGGATGGGTAGGAGTCAGCAAGGGCACTATGTGATTTTTTAAGTTGCCTTTTTTGATTTGGCACTCACCTGGTTACTTTAATCCTTTAACCATTTTCCAGAGTTCTGAGGAAGATGGCTCTGCTTTTATTCTGCTAATATTTTGAAGATTCTGTGTGGAAATTAAACACTAGAATTTCTTATGCCACCATCTTACTTTAACTTTTATTTCCCACATTGCTTATTTACTCTATGATGTAAAACAATTTTAGAATGTTTAGTGCTGTTTTTAAAGAGCTTTGCTGAAGTATAATTTACGTAACATAGCTTAACCAACTTTACATGGACAATTCAATGATTTTTAGCAAAAATAAAATGTATTTAGTAAAATTTTCTAAATATTTGGAATATAGGGAGATTTACTAAATTTCTTTTTGTTGTTAACTTTTGTTTTAATTCTGTTGTTATAAGTGAATATATTCCGAGTGATTTTAATCAATTTGTATTTAGACTTGTTCTTCACTTAGCATATGATTTACCTTTGTTCAATGTGTACTTGAAAGGAATGTGTATTCTGCAATTGCTGGGTGTTCTATAAATGTAAATTAGGTCAAGTTAGTCAATAGTGTTGTTAAAATCTTCTATGTCCTTGACGATATTTGATCTAGTTGCTTCATCAATTACTGTGAGCATGGTAATGAAGTTGAATTGCGTATTTCTCCTTTGAATTCAGTCAATTATTGCTTCATATTTGTTGGAAATTTTTTGTAGGTGCATAAAAATCTATAATTTTTCTATATTCCAGATGAACTGGCCATAAATACTTATTAGGGAAATATCTCTTTTTGTCAAGTAATGTTTTTTCTTTAAAGTCTATCTTATCTGATAGTAGTATTGTTATTCCAGCTCTCTTATGGTTACTATTTGCATCCTTTTTCCTTTCAACCTATTTGTGTCTTTGAATCAAACAGGTCTCTTTTAAGTAGCATATAGTTTGATCTTGTTGTTATCCAGTGTAACAATCTCTGAGTTTTCCTAATATGTTCTTTTTGACCCTTTTCCTTCTCTTCTCCTTCTGGATCTCCCAGTATATGATGCTTCAAGTGGCCCCACAGTCCCATAGGTCCTATTCACTTTTTTCATTATTCTCTATTAGCTTTTCAGACTGTTCGATTTCTATTGTCTTGTCATCTAGTTAACTGATTCCTGTTTTCTAGTTCAGATTGAATCTGCTGTTGAGTACCTAGTTTATCGATAATCTCCATTTTGTGTTTTTCAACACCATGAA
This sequence comes from Tamandua tetradactyla, assembly GCF_023851605.1. NCBI lineage: Eukaryota > Metazoa > Chordata > Mammalia > Pilosa > Myrmecophagidae > Tamandua > Tamandua tetradactyla. The sequence goes on from NC_135338.1 coordinate 88,457,785, forward strand.
TTATGTTATGCTTCTTTTTAAGTTTTCCAATTTTTTTTTGGTCTACGTATTTTCTTCTTGTTACACTTCAGTTATATATCCATATTTTCTTTTATCTCATTCAACTGATTTGGTAAATTTAGCTGAATATCTTTGATTAGTTGTTCCAATGTCCTTGCTGACTCTATTTGTTTTTTAATTTATTCCATTGAATGCACCATCTCTTCCTTTTCTTTATAGGACTTGTAAACTTTTTGGGGGGCATTTCATTATTTTGATGCTTTAACTCTATAGGTCAGTTTCTTCCCTGGCCTAAGGTTTAATGAAGATTTTCTCTGTGTTAAGGTTCTTCTTGAATATTTGGTTTAGTCTATATTGAACCTGTAGAGCAGCCCATGATTAACAGTTCAGTTTTTCTTAGGTCTGCCTACCCCTGCTTCTTACCCTGGGCATGTGCAATAACTTTTGAGATTACCCTAGTATATGTTACAGTTTCCTACTAGGAATGGATTTCCCTTCCTCTGTTTTTCTTCTGGGAGTCATGGGTTTTCTTATTGTTCTTATACAAATTTTCCTCCATAGCAGCTGTGATTTGGTCAACTCTTCCTCATGCCCTGAGCTGGTCTTTCTGGTTTGCTGCTTTGTGTCTGTACTGCCGCATAATGGTTCAGTTTCCCCTTTCTCTGCCACTTTTCTGCTTCTGGTTACTTCTACATTACAGTTGACTTCTACATTGACCCACATAGTCAGTTGAGGTCAATGCTGAGGTCAATGCTCAAAGACACCTGATTTCCTCATTTAGGTGCAACAGCAATTAGGGTTTAGTCTGGGAGTGTACACAGCTTGCCAAAAGTTCTGCCAAGGATCACTCTGGTTTTGGGGCTCCGCTTTGAATGTGCATGTATGCTAACCACTAGGGTCCCACTGTGGGTCTATGTGGATTTGAATCTCTGTGCCTGAATGTGTATGGACTGTATGTCACTAGGAGGTTAGATGTTCAACAACCATGACGGGAGGTATCCTGGAGGTGCCCTGACTGGAAAGCCATTGCTGTGTTTCTCTTAAACCATGTGAATCTGAGTGTCAGGGCGGGGTCTTAATTGGCAAGTGTGCTTCACCATTCTCTTGAATTTTTGGTGGTTTTTTCCCCCTCAATTCAACATTTGTAGAGTTGTCCTCTGTCATCCTCCAGAGTTCTAAAAGAGTTGGATCTGCCCTTTTATTTAGCTGTTTCTAAGGAGAAATGTTCTGTTATTGGGGATTTCAGATGCTACCATCTTGATGACTTCATTCAATCTCTGACTTTTAATTGGAGTGTTCAACCCAGTCACAATTAATGTAATTATTGATATGATTAAATTTACCTCTGGCATTTTGCTCTTTGTTTTCTAAATAGCTCATATCTACATTGCCATTTTTACTCTTGGTGTTTTCAAGATTTGTCTTTAAAAAATTAGACCATGATGTGCACAGGTGCTGGCTTCTTTGTATTTATCCTTCTTAGCATTTATTGAGCTTCTTGGTGGTGAATTAATGTTATTCATCAAATTTGAGAAGTTTTAACCCATTGTTCCTTCAAGTTTTTCTTTGTCTCTTTATTACTCGCCTCTTATTCTAAGCCTTCCATTGTAAATATGTTGGTAAACTTAATGGTGTCCCATACATTTCTGAAGTTTTGCTCACTTTTCTTAATTCTTTTTTAATTTCTGTTCTTTGTATTGCATAATTCTTATTGATCTATTAGTGTCACTGATTCTTTCATTGAACTCCACTAGAAACTTTGTCATTTGTCTTATGTTACTTTCTAACTCCAGAATTCCCATTTGGTTCTTTTTAAATACAATTTTATCTCTTTGTTGATATTCTTTCTTTGATACATCATTGTTGTCATAGTTTCCTTTAATTTTTAAATATAATTTCCAATAGTTCTTTGAACCTATTTTTAATAACAGCTTTGAAGTCTTTTTTTGTGTCAGGATTAACATTTGGACTCCCTCAGAGGCAGTTTCTATTGACTTTTTCTCTATATATGAGTCACAGTTTTCTGATTCTTTGTAAGCCTTGTAATTTCTGTAGAAAACTAGATTTGTTTTTAGATAATACATTGTAGCAATTCCAGATTCAGACACTCCTCCCCCAAGGATGACTATTATTTTTATTTGTTTGTTCGTTGATTGTTTGGTGATTTGCCAGGAATAATTTTATGGATTCCATGCCACTTGCAGTGTGTGCTGCTGCTGTCTCTGCTTAGATTCTTTCGTCTTTTTCACTCTTGTCTTAATTTTAATCCTAGTTTACTAGAGATTTCTGTGGGTCAGCAGGTCTTAGTGATCAGTCCATGATTGGCCATAGGTTATTCTCAAAACTTTGAACCTGTGTGTAGGTTAGGAAATTCATGCAAAATTTAGGTGATTAAAAAGTCTTGTTAGGCTTTTATTTTCCCTGTGTGTCTGTGCATGCACAAAGCTTCACCTGTAGTGAAACATATGGGGATAGCTGGGGACTGCCCTCATCTTTATTGAATGTATGTAACACCTTCAACAAGCATACAGCCTTCAAGACAGCCAGAGTTATGTGAGCGCAATGGCTGTCCTATTATCCAAATCTTAGTGGTAAATTTCTGGCTAGTTTGAAAGCTTGTTCTTGTCTCAATGAGAATGCAAACCTGAGGCAAGTTGAAAAACCAGTCCTTTCCATTTGTTTGCCAGTCAGATCTCATTAGCTGGAAGTTTTCTGTGCTCCAGGCAATTAAAGTAAACCCTCTTTGTCAGTGAAGCTGTTGGTTTTCATGGCTTGTCCCACTGGTAGAATTATGGAGTCTTTGGAGATAGGGTGAAGAAGATTAAAGCAGCCCAGGCCAAAACAATGATTTTACCCAAGTTTCAGCAGTTTTTCTTTAATAAAAGTTGTTGGATGGCTTTGATTGACTTCCAGAGTCCTGAAATGATTGTTTTTGACATTTTTTATCAACTTTTTATTATTTAAAACAATTGGGGGCAAGAAAGGATTTACTGGACTCTCACCCATCATGGAAGTCCCATCTCCTCAATACTGTTTTAGACAACATTTTTAAGACTTATTTGACAATAAAACTTACTTTTCCAAGCAACACTCATTACCAATTGTGGTAAGATGTACTCCTTGAAGGCACTTTGGGAAACACTGATGTAGATGAAATCCAGATACAGCATGCAAATATGGGTTATGTAACCTATACCATACTTCCAATATTTAAACTGGGAAATTACACATACAAATCTAGCTTGAGGTTTTTCCTTTCAGAAAATTGTGCCATTCTTGTATAGCAAAAATAAGTTACAACTGCACCGTTAAAACTACACAATCCCCCACTGACTCAGCCCATTTGTTTATGTTGACTGCCTGGACTAAGAAGCCATTTAAGATTATAGCATCAGCTCTAAGCAAGGCATTCATATTAATGAAGGTTGTTTCCTCATGTTGTGAGGTCTCTCATCATGTTACAGACTCACCAGTGGTAGGGGACTAGTTCATAACTTTTTGTCCAAAACAACGACAGCAGGATGTCACATTCTCGGACTTGATTTTCCTATGCCAATGGCATAGGTGTGCATGATGGCTAGGTAAGGTTAGTTGAATTGTTGGTAGCCTGACAGCAAAGTAGAGCCTTCTGGCTCTCATAGCAATAGACCTACCGATTATTTAGCTTTTATCTGTGAATCCATGGATATGTATACACCCTTCTTGGGTGAATTTAAAAAAAGTCAAGCAAATTTATAAGTGAATACAAGCCTTGAGCTTATGTAGGGAGCAGCACCTCTAGTATGCTTTTAAATAGTCAGAAAAAACTTCTAGAAATATGAGATTTCAGGAATAATATTTAAAACTAGGACAGAAAGCATGGTAGTAAAAAGTAACGAGAAGGAGGAGAAGGCTCAAGGCAAATGGTAGAACTTTAAAAAAATATGAAGATGGAAAAGAAAAGAAAGGGCCAAAACATTGAAAGAATAGTGCAGACAAAAGTTTAGAGAATGAGCTGAAAGAAAAGAAAAATAGATATTCATTTTAAAACATTCTGATTACTCTGTGCTTATGGATGCTTACAGCCTACTAATATGCATGCACTTTTATAGTGACATTCTCATTTTCCATCTCACTCTTCTTCACCCAGGGTCTTCCTTAGAGAGCCCATCCCTAGTCCTACCTTTAAGCTCAAGAGAATTCCAGAGCTTTGGAACTGTTGGTAAAGATGGCTGACTTTTAGTGGGTCTATTAATTTATTTTGTTCATGAGTCCCCAATTCACTCACAGTTTAGTTACTTAGCACAAATGAATTCATATCTTTTCTCAGGTTCACTGCAGAGTTGCCTGTAAGGCTCTCATGCCTGGCAGAGTCACTGTTGCCATGCTGATATCAATATTAATCATATACAGCTTGATACTGTAATTGAATAGTTTTTACACAGATGATATTAACTGATAAAATATGGCATCCTCATGAGAAAACATTACCTTGAAATATTAGCGTTATGATATGTTAATTTCTTGGAGGATATGACTACAGATATATGAGCAGAGGTAAATTTTCCAGCACTTCGGCTGACAAATTCCATGTCAACATAACTCTCAAGAATTTGTATTAGTACTTGGCACTGACTTATATGATGATGTATAACAACTTAAGAGGTTTTAAAATGCAGTATTTTGACTAATGTGGTTTGGTAAATAGGATTTGTGATTAGTCCCTTTTCTTTTCCCCACCCAATTTCTGTAATACTGACAAAAGCCTGTAATAATAATAAAAATCACCTCTCCAAATGGAAAATGCCCTACTCCATCACTACCAGTTTCTGGGAATGCTCCAAGTTCTGTGCAGAACAGAGACCTGGGAGCGTTACAAAGTCAGACTTACACTGTTTTCATTGCCACATTAGCACCTTCCTTTCCTTCAGGGTATTTGGCCCCACGTTCTCGTTTCTATGAACCTTTGCCATGGTGATCCATTCTGTGGGAGTCATAGGATACCACGGGAGGCTCTGAGCCCTTGCAACCTCTCCAGGCAAGACTTAAGAGCCAGTCTGTCATTCTGATGCCTTTAAACACAGGAATTGTAAACCTGTCCCTGGAGAGCTTGGCTTGAAGTCATTGGCATCCTGGGCAGTCTTGGCAACTGCAGCCAAAATGGCAGGGAGGTCATTTCTAGTCATTGCGTTTGCACAAAAGTAAAAAGGCCCAGAATCCCCTCCCCCTGGGTAATTGGAAACAGGAGTGGCCTTTTCGGATTTTCCAGGATACTGACCACCAGTTCTCAAGCAAGTCCGGTGACCATTTCATAATAACCTGTTTGCTCACATCATTTGGAAACCATTACCTCTTCATGCAGGATTCTCTTGAAGAAATCTCTCCCCTTTTCTCGTCATATGCCTCAGCATGGTTTTCTGATGCTCCCCCTCAGAGACAGTCTTCTCAAAACAGCTCAGCTGAAATAGGAGTTGCCTTTTACAGAGCTGTCTCTAGACAATTACCTCGTGTTTACTGCTCTGGGGATTGAGAGATTCTCCTGGCCTCATCTGTGTGCTCTGGCATGTTGAAGGTGAACGATACAAAGAACACCGACTCATAAATTATTTGCTGGATTTTCTACCAGGGCTCTTGAACCCTTCACATGTGTTTGCCTCTGACATCACTATTCCCATTCCTCAATCTCAAGTGGGACAATGAACTTGATATTAATCTGTCTGAAGAAGAAGCATCTGGATGCTGGCTAATAGAACTTAAATTTGATGGAAAAAAAATGCTCTCAATCAACCCTGTTTACACAGGCTCTTCAGAGATGCACACGGCTGCTGCCTTTGTCCTAGGATCCCAAAGCATCCCCTCCACTCATGTGGGTGGTGAGCAGATCTTCCTCCTGAGTGGAGATGTAGTACTTTTGACTACCAAATTTCAGTCTCACCTTCCCTTTTCCTCTCCCTTCTTCCCCATCCTTTTGGGCCCCAACTACATTCTCCCTTCCTGTCCCGAACCATACATTTCCCATCCTCTACTGGGGCCAGATGTTCGACCCCTTGCTGTGATGTTAAATGGTCAACAATTGATTGAGGCAACCAGGTGCTCAATAGGCAGCTTCTGGAAAGCCAACCACTCACTAGACCTCTGACACCAACCAGCAGAAAAGGCATGGCAAGGCAAGGCCAGAAAGCATGACAGCTGGGCTCCATGACAGATGGGCAGTACACCTCTTGACTTGGGCGACTGTGTTTGGGGGTTTTAAGTCATTCCCTCTTCAGGAACAAGGCCGTGGAGCAGAGTAGACATGGGGCGACCGGCAGATATTTCTCATCTCCAAAATTGTCTCTTTTCACTTAAAAAAAAATCCTCATTTTTATTTTTAATATCACAGACTAATTATTGAACTGAAGAAAATGAAGTCTGGAATTCAATCTTTTAAATTTAATTTAGCTGTGTAGCCTTCTGACATCCGAACCATCCTCATTGCCTCTTTATTTCATGCGTCTACAGTCTGGTTGATTTTTCGCAATATTGTTGGACCATGCTAATGAAATATTTCTGGATTAAGAGCTGCCTCTTTCTAGCAAATAATATGCCTTCTGTTAGCTTGTTAAGCAACAGCTATGCTAAATGAGAGAAATGAGACTGTTGTAAATATTTTAATTCACATAAACTCTTTTTTAGCGCTCTTGTGAACCGATGTATCTGATCTCTATCAGGCTTTTTGCGTGCTGTGGACCAGTCTTGGCCGAGTCAGAAATAGTATTACAGAAGCCTTCAGAACAATTTACAATAGGCAAGTCACTGTTGCATTATACGCTGTGCCTTTTCTAAGTATTTCTTTTGCTGGGATAAAGGCAGAGACCAAACAACTATTTCTCTTTGGGACTAGACCATTTGGTATAGTTGGAGTGTTCAAGGTTCTTTTAGGAAGGGCAGCTAGAGGGAGCAGAATGTGAACAGAGATGTGTGTCCACCTCCACAGCTCAGTGGGATATCGGGAGCAATGAGGAATGGGGATGGAAGGAGCGTAGATTTTAACCAGTGGGATATGGGGCTGAAAACCCAGCTCTACTGGTACCTTGGGCAAATTCTTTCTCTGAGTTGACTCAACTTATCTGAGATTAAGTTTTTTCTTCTCCAAATGAGTATAATAATACCCATTCTACAGGACTATTGGGAACATTTGGCTGAGCTCACTGATGCAGAGTGCTTGCCACTGAGTGCAAGTTCAACATTCAGCGTTACTTTGTATGAGGTATTGACGTTCACAGAGCCCCTTATAACTCAGGTAGAGCATTATGAGATAAAGCAAGCATGTCACAACACGTCACCGCGTTTCCC